>NC_085137.1:318802169-319114393 GCF_035046485.1 Aedes albopictus
TTTGTATGAGAACTTATTGGACACGGTGTACTATTATGGTAATACAAGTTCTAAAAATCTTTCCGATGATGGTTGAATTACAAAGCTTTCGGCTTAATTTTAAAGCCATAAATGAAATTCTGATCTATCGAATGATATCGCATCTTTTCCCACTTATACCACCATCATTTGAAGATCATATGTATGTCCTTTTTTATATATGGTATTTATCTTTTTTCGAAAAATTATGTTGCTCTTGAATGCCTAAATAAGAAAATATGATTAAAACTGTAGAGTTCAGAGTACTTAGATTAGGACGTCCCTTATTTTGCAAAAATGAAAAATGTTATAAGTTCTTTGTTGGAAAATGTTTGTTGAAGCACAGTAATGATCGTGCCAAAATTTGATGTCCGTATCTCAAGGCTAAGTGGTTCCTCAAGGTGTCTAAAGTTGTCAAAAATTGTATTGGACCAAAAATACATAGAACAAAAAATATACGCTATTCTACTAAAAACAATGATTTTAGGACCCCAAAAGTCTAAAACTGTGCCTAGAATTGCGATATCTCTACTCGTTTCTGAGTTAACACTTAAACTACGGAGGGGGTAAAAACTCCCGCGAACTACCAAGGGTCCAAAAAAAGTTGGAAGTCCAACTTTGACAAGGCATTTCTCGGCCGTCTTTCAATCGATTTCAAAACTTTTTTTTTACGATGGAACCGGACAGGTTTCAAGATCATCGTCCATTTAAAAAAAATATATAATAGATGTGTCTACCCAAAGTTATTTTAAGCAAAAGGCACTTCCTAGTTTTTTTTTTGAGAGCGCATTTTTTGCGCACATTGATCAATAAAATAAAATTTAGAGCGATGACATATGTTTTTTTCGACTCTAAATCATGCGTACAGGTGGAGTGAACGTGTTTATGCAAAATTAGTGATTTTTCAGTACACTGGTATCTTACCTTACTCATAAAACTGTTAAAACACCTTATTTTTCACATAAAATAAGCAATAAATCAAAATTCAAGGCGATGACATATAGTTTTTTTGGTCTTAAATTGTTCGTAGGATTGTACTCGACATGAAAATGTTCTAATTACACTCTTATTTTGTTTTACCCGGAAATCTACGAAAATTCCATACTTTTTACACAAAGTAGTCAACAAAACTAAATTTAAAACGATAACATGTAGTTTTTTAGCTTTGAAATGTTCGCAGCAGTTTGTGGGACATACTTGAAGAATAATAGTGATGTTTTCATTACACTCAAATTTTGATTCACTCAAAAATCAACGAAAGTACCACATTTTTCACGCAAAGTGGTTAACAAAAATAATGGCTTACAATGCAAAGTAGTTTTTTGCCTTTGAATTATTCGTGAAAGCGTACTGGACGTTCTTGATGAGTAATAGTGACGTTTACAAGACACACTTAATTTATTTTACTCGAAAAGCTACAAAAATGCCATAATTTTCATACAAAACAGTCAATTAAACAAAATTTAAAGTTATAAATTTTGCGTTACAATGTACTGGACCTGTTTTGGATAAAATGTTGATGTTTACATTACGCTAATATTTTGTTTTATAAAAAATGTACGAAAATACCACAAAAAAGCGAATAAGCCAAAATTTAAAGCAATGATATGTAGTTTTTCAACTTTGAATTTATCGTAGTAGTTTAGTGGATTCATTGGAACAACTCTAGTGATGTTTTTATTACACTCATATTTTATATCACTCAAAATACTAGGAAAATACCACATTTTTCACACAAAGTAGTCATCAAATAAAAATTGGAGTCAATGCATTATAGTTTTTTTCATGAAATTATTTGTAAAAAAAATACTAGACATGTTTGATAAACAATTGTGATCTTTCAATTACACTCGTTGTTTTCTAAATTTGTTTATAAAAAATCAAAAACAACTGAAATAAAAAGAACCTACTATGCGCAGCATATACTCACAAGTTGATGTACGTAAAACATATATTTTTACACAGATAATGATTTTTGATAGCTAAAAGCACTGAGATTTTCACTCAGGTGGAGTACTGACTCACTTTGTTATTTATAATTTTATAAACTTCTTCATGTTTTGATACAATAAATTAACCTAACACGTTTCATACGGCTTTTTCCATCATGCTGATACTCTTTGCGTTGCAATATTTGTAATATTTTTTGGGATTTAATATGTTTTTCAGAGCACTATCAAAGTTCCCCCAAAATGAAAATGTGATTCTCGCTCATATGGAAAAAATATTGATCACCCAAAACAATTAAAACTGTCTAATCCTTACATTGCAATTATAACTGAGACGCTAGTACTTGTTTTAAAATTATTAAATCAGGAAAAATACTGTTACATGTAATAATATTAGGGAAATTTTCTGAAAAACTATCAAAGTTACCCCGTTTTTCGATATTGCTTCAGAAACTCTTCTCCTCTGATCATCAGCTAATTTTTAGTGTACTGCTCACAAAATATACTTGATAGCGTTTTTTCTTCTCCACTCATTTTTTAAATTTTAAGGAAATATCGTGAAACTACCAGACGGTAGTGGCATCCAGGAAATACCGGGCCATAAAACCGGTAACATGACAAAATTTCGGAAGACGAATGAACGCCGAAAAATATCCTGTTTTTTTCAATAAATCTTTTAATGCGTCTTTTCCTCATTGTAATCCTCCCTCCTCTCGTGGAGGTTGAAACTTTAAATGTGGATGATTATGGTGGCTAAAAATGCTGATACAACAAACAAACTTTATTTTATCAAGTTTCAACCATATTTTCGATTGTATTAGCCCTTTTAGGTGGATTAATCATCTTTTCAAATTACCTAAGTTTTTATTCGTCATGATTACATTGTATTTTAAGTAGGTTTACTAGATATGATCAATAAAATTAACTTGTATTCTTAGATAGGCGACTTCGAGTACTTTGACCCATTCTCACCCCCTCTAAGGGGTGTGATTGGGTCAATTTTCAATCATTTGTAGTTTAGTAGACAATTCATAGAATGTGATACTTTCTTGCTAAACTATCATTACCATATAGAAGAGTATACATACCAAATAAAAAGTTATTCTGACTTCAACTGCATTTGTTATTTAACAAACAATCTTTGAGTATCCTTTTTTGACCCATTCTCACCCCCAACGACGGTACATTCGTTTTTCAGAAATTTCCCAGAAGGTGCATTTATATCAAGGATCGGTATATTCGCCTCACTCCATTTATATTCACTCCTCTTTGCTAAAGCGAATCGAGAAAGATGCAGCAAACGGATAGTCATGATCAAACATGCAACCCCATTACCAGTGGGAAGCGATGCGCAAATTGTTTGACATGGATATTCGTTGCCGATCGTCGCAATTTGGATCGCACGCGAATGAATGAATGGCGAATGGTGAAGAATGCTGGTGAGCGATCGAAGCGACTATTATCATAACTAGAAGAGATTTTTTGCTTGTAATGCATACATTTTTAGTGTATTGTTGTTCAAATGCTAGATTAGCAAAGAAAATAATAAACATTTTTTGGAAACATCAAAAATTCGTATGCAAAATATCACTCACGAATCGCATCACCGCTCGATCGCTTGCGATGCGAATGTGGACGAATGAGTAACTTCCAAGTATGGCTTCCCACCGTTCGCCGGAGTTTGCTGTCGTCGCCGACTAGCAAACACACAAACTAAAGCGACAACCGTTCGCTGCTGACTGTCTTCGAATGTGGAAGAAGATGAAAAGTGGAAATCAGGAACCCTGATTTATATTTTAGGATATCTTTCAAAGATTCTTTCAAAATATTTTGTCGTGGGTTCTTTTCGAAAATCTTTCAAAAATATTCCAGAGATTCCTTCAGGGATATTTTCAAAAACATCAAGGATTCATACGGAATTTATTTAGGGGTTCTATTTTTCGAGGAATTCTTTTCGAAAACTTTTGAAATGTTTTCGTGAATTATTCCTTTGGGTTTTCATCTGAAATTCCTCTAGCAATTGCTTGATAAATTTCTCCAAGGATTCATTTAGAAAACCTTCCATAGATTTTCTCAGTGAATCCACCAAAGAATCATTTAGAATATTATCATTTTTTTCAGGAATCTTATTTTTTTCCTGGAGCATTTTCGAAGTTTTTTTTCTGGTTTTCTCCAGTTTCCATCCTAGTTCCCATGCAAAGTGTTTTTTCTTTAATTTGCTCCCATTAATAGTTCATTCCATGGTTTTTTCGATATTTTTAGAGATTTCCGATAATTACCTTTGGAATTTCTGCCAAAGAGTTTTCCGATATTTCTCCTGAATTTCTTCGCTGGTTTTCATCCGGGGTTTCTCCCGGGATTTCTCTTAGAGATTTTCAGAGTTCTTTCATGAATTTACTAAATATTTCCTATCAGAGCTTTTTCCGAGATTTCCCCAGTTCTTCTCAGGCTCAGGCAAGTTTCTCTTGAATTCTCATTGCAGAATTTCTCGCAAAAATCACGTGGATTCATTCCGACATGTCTCCGGGAATTTACAACAATGAATTTTGTAGGTTATCTCAGGCAGGAGGTTTTCCGAGAAACACTCCTAGAAAATTACAGTACTGGACGCATTGACCGATTTTCATATAAAATGCTTAAGTTTGGAGCTCTGTATTTCAGCTTCAAGTGCACAAACTCCGAGAGTCATCTCAAAAAACTCTCGTGAGAACCTTTATAAAATATCCCGGATGAAACCTCTGTAGAAATCCTGGGAGAAACTCCAGAAAAAAATCATTGAAATTTCTTAAAACTTCGGGAGAAATCCCAGAAGCACTTCCTTCAGAAAACTCGTGAAAAACTCCTTCAAAATCCGGTAGGAGCCTTAGTTGAAATCCCAGCAATAAAGCCTGCGCACTTTAGAATCGGTACACTTTCAACCGGCTGCAGATCAAAAACGGTTTAACTTAGAAAAAAATGTTGAAAGAAGCAAATGAAGCTTATTTATTGCATTTTGTAGGAAAAATATGAAAAATTCAGTTTTTATTTCTTCAAGATAAAATTTTGACCTGATTGTTAAATTAATGCCATTTTATTCTGCACAAACCAATGATCGTCAACATTTGCAAATTTCACAGCTTACGGTCTGATATTTCCACAAGAAACAAAATTATATGCATCGAAGATATGCTCAAAACAAGTTACGACATTAAACTCTTGACAAATATGGTTCACAAGACCATAATAAACTTATAGCCTTATTGTCCATTCACGCTACATATATTCAAAACATAATTTTACTCAAAGTAATTTTTTACAAAAAAGTATTTCCTGGGATCGTTTTTTGGATCTACAGTTCCCCAATTCAAGTGGCCCAACTTAATTCATATCGAAACCTGGATTATTTTTGGAACTATTAGCAGTTTTCCCTCACAGAAGTCGGAAATTAACAGTCATAAGGCCAACTCCTCATAATAAGCCTAAAATAAGATAGTTTTCATGGATAAAACACTGAAAACCATATAGATTATGGAACTACAGATGTGATTCTATGATACAAATAAAAAACTTTTGAGTAGATTCAGTTTTATTTAAAAAAAATCGTTAGATATTTCACGCCATCATTACACATCCAATGAATTTCGTCAGCAATAGTCCATACAGCTTTCGAGCCACGATTATTTATATTGTTCTGCATCAAATCATTGGTTTCTTGTATACCAATACTATTCGTATAGTATCCTTCCCGTATGCGTATTTGCCAGACTAAAGTTTATGCGAAAACAACTTTTTTGACCTTAAATATCTCCTCTCTCTCTCCTCTTCTTGGCGTAACGTCCGCACTGAGACAAAGCCTGCTTCTCAGCTTAGTGTTCAATGAGCACTTCCACAGTTTTTAACTGAGAGCTTCCTCTGCCAATGACCATTTTGCATGTGTATATCGTGTGGCAGGCACGAAGATACTCTATGCCCAAGGAAGTCAAGGAAATTTCCTTTACGAAAAGATCCTGGACCGACCGGGAATCGAACCCGTCACCCTCAGCATGGTCATAAATATCTATGCAAGCCTTTGATTTTCCATAAAACCTTTCAAAGGCTTACCATAGCTATTTTTAGAAATTTTAAAACACTCATGGAATATTTTACCTCCCTAAATCAACAACCATAATACCAACAACTATTCTATACTGCGTAATTGGTGGGTTTGGTAATTATATATTCCTACACAAATCTTGAATCTGACGATGATTGGTTTTTGCTCAATGTGTGCAGAAAAAACTGGCACTATTTACGAATTTAGATCAATAGTTCATCTAAAAATATAAAAACAGCAAATTTTATATATTTCCTACAAACTACAATAGATAAGCTTCAATTGCTTCTAACAACACCTTTTTTCAGGTGACACCATTTTTGAGCGGCAACCGGTTGAAAGTGTACCGATTCTAAAGTGCGCAGGCTTTAGTTTCTGTAAAAACCTTAGAAATCCCGGAAATATCTCATGGAGAAGTACCAAGACGAATACCGGAAGAAATCGTGGAAAACCTTCAAGAGAAAATCCGAGAGAAACTCTAAGAGAAATTCTACGACAACATCTGAAATTCCAGGAGAAAAGAGAATGAATTCCTCGAAAATATGTTTGGACAAAACGCAGCAGGAAAAATCAAACGAGAGACTCTGAGAGCAAACATGGGAAAGCCTCTGGAAGAAAATCTATAGGATTCCCATAAAAACCTTCAGGAGACAATATTTGGATTTCAGAAATCCTGCAATATTCTCCAGGAATTTTTCCGGAAAGAACTGTTTGAATCAAGGGTAAAAGCGTCGATAGGAATACGAAAGAATCTCCGAGAGGAATTGGAAAAGGAATCCCAAGAAACAGGAATGAAAGAAGGCTGAAAATCTTTCTAATAAAGACACATAACCTAACCTTAACTTTGGAAACCAGTTAAGTTCTTAACTTTTTTCATTTTCACGGGATTTCCGTTTTTTTTGTGATTGCTACTGCATGTTCAGGAGACGCAAATGGGCTCAAATAAAAACAAATAAAAAATCCCTGGTGGATTTTCGGTTTGCATTGTATTTTTTTTTTCAGGTAGTAGATAACCTGAAACTGGTACAAAAAAAAT
Organism: Aedes albopictus; assembly: GCF_035046485.1. Classification (NCBI taxonomy): domain Eukaryota; kingdom Metazoa; phylum Arthropoda; class Insecta; order Diptera; family Culicidae; genus Aedes; species Aedes albopictus. Next base: position 318,809,245 of record NC_085137.1, read on the forward strand.
CAGTAATAGAAATCTGCATGTGTTTGTTTTGAATGTTGTGTTACTGGCTATTTTGTGTGAAAAATATGGCATATTCGTGATTTTTTAGTAAAACAAAATGTGGATGTGATGTAAACATCAAAATTTTATCATATACATGTCTAGTACATTCTAACGGAAAATTTTAAGACTAACAACTACATGTCATTGCTTTAAATTTTGTTTGATTGACTATTTTGTGAGAAAATTGTAGTATTTTTGAAATTTGTTTGGCAAAGTAAATTAAGAGTGTCATGAAGGCGGTATTATTGTTCAATGTTCATCATTTTACGAAAAAATTCAAGGGTTTTTTGCCTTATGTTTTTATTTGTTGACTACTTTGTGTGGAAAACGTGTTTTTTTCCTAGTATTTCGAGTGAAATAAAATATGAGTGTAATAAAACATCACTAGGGTTGTTCAAATGAATCCACTAAACTACTACGATAAATTCAAAGTTGAAAATCTACATATCATTGCTTTAAATTTTGGCTTATTCGCTTTTTTGTGGTATTTTCGTACATTTTTTATAAAACATCAACATTTTATCCAAAACAGGTCCAGTACATTGTAACGCAAAATTTATAACTTTAAATTTTGTTTTATTGACTGTTTTGTATGAAAATTATGGCATTTTTGTAGCTTTTCGAGTAAAATAAATTAAGTGTGTCATGTAAACGTCACTATTACTCATCAAGAACGTCCAGTACGCTTTCACGAATAATTTAAAGGCAAAAAACTATTTTGCATTGTAAGCCATTATTTTTGTTAACCACTTTGCGTGAAAAATGTGGTACTTTCGTTGATTTTTGAGTGAATCAAAATTTGAGTGTAATGAAAACATCACTATTATTCTTCAAGTACGTCCCACAAACTGCTGCGAACATTTCAAAGCTAAAAAACTACATGTTATCGTTTTAAATTTAGTTTTGTTGACTACTTTGTGTGAAAAGTATGGAATTTTCGTAGTTTTCCGGGTAAAACAAAATAAGAGTGTAATTAGATCATTTTCATGTCGAGTACAATCCTACAAACAATTTAAGACCAAAAAACTATATTTTTGTTTTGTTTTTATTAATGTGTATTTTAACTTATAGCTAATTCTACACTTAAAAAAAAACTATATATCATCGCTTTGAATTTTGATTTATTGCTTATTTTATGTGAAAAATAGGGTATTTTAGCAGTTTTTTGAGTAAGGTGAAATATCAGTGTACTGAAAAATCACTAATTTTGCAAAATGTTCTGGCAACACTGCTGTGCAAGAAGGCTTTGTGATAATTGCTCGCGACTTTTTTATGTTTTTGTTGTGATCTGTTGTTCGTTAAACTATCTTTCGGTCGATTTCGTCCTCAGTTCATGTGCTGCTTATTGTTTTCGCTTGTGGTTATACTGTTCGAGGTGCTGCAGTGATAATAAATCACAATCAATTGATCAAGGTCATTCTGAGTGTTTTATTTGTGCTGTTGAGCTTGTCATCGTTTGTGTACCTATCGCTACGCCGATTTTTTTTTTCAATCGGAGCGCCGTCTAGCGGATTCCTGTGAAAACTTGCAGTCAAGTTATAGCCAACATTCAGCAAAGCTCAAATGCTCCGATCATATCCGCGATATCCACCTATTGTTCGGAATTGATAATGGATTCAAATTTCCATCAATGCACCCGGCCGATAAAAACTGTCGAGCTCATACTGTGCAGTGGATTTTGTAAGCAAGCTGCTCATTTCAAGTGCGTTGGTTTGCAACGACCATGCATAGATGTAGTCAATGAGAATACCAACGTTTTGTGGTTCTGCGACAATTGTATGACGAATTTGGAGAGTATAAGAGAGGATACTATTAAGTCAGTGGGTGATGTTGTAAGCGCTGTATCCGATGCTGTTCGCGAATCACTGGATGAGATAAAGGTCGAGCTTCAAGAAACCAAAGAACTTACCAAGGCATTGGTTGAAAAACGGCAGTCTTACGACTCTTCCGACCTGGGTCGTGGTCGAACAGCATGGCCTAGTATAAAAGAACCCGTGATATCGCTGCAAAGGGCACACCAAAGTCACGCCCCGATTTAAAGCTACTGGGAGGTACCAAATCAGTCGAGAAAGGGAGTTCAACAGTCGACACAGTAGCGAAACCATCAGAAAAGTTTTGGCTGTATTTGTCCAGGATTGCACCACATGTTACGGAAGACGACATTTCCGAGCTCGTAAAAAACTGTCTCCAAACACAACAACCAATCGAAGTGCGGAAGCTAGTGAAAAAGGATGCCAATTTGAAGCAATTTGCCTTCATTTCGTTCAAGATTGGTGTGGAGAAGGAGTTAAAGGAGACGGCCCTTAATCCATCTGTTTGGCCAAAGGGGATTTACTTTAGGGAGTTTGAGAATCTTCAAACCGAGCGGGTTTTTTGGGGGCCATCAAAGTACCCTCGGATGGACGTTGGGACTCCGACTCCGACGCCGATTACCCCCTCTGTCGAAGTAATTTCAATGGAATAAACGATAATTTCAATTACCAACCACCAAACTTTCACCGATGTGGTATGTTCATGGCAAATGTACTGGAAGTTCAACCGAGACGCACCATAGAAAGCTATTTGGAAGCCTCTGATCCCCTCAACTCAGTCCCGCCTCTGCAGCCAGCGATCATCATAGTCGTCTCGGTCCTGCAGTTGAGGGTTGTGACGGGGTCTTCCAGATAGCTTGCCAAGGCAAGCATAATTTGAATTTGAATGACGAGCATGCTCTTCCTGATGCTTCCTCCCACTTCTACAGCTTGTCCATATCAACCTGCACAACGAATGGGAATCTCTCAGAATCCCGCCATCATCTGACCTTGCCTTCTGTTTCCGGAGGTTTGACATGACACCGATTCGCTTTCGTCGACCATCAACCAGTGACTGGGCCGTACCATCAACCGAGACGCACCGTAGAAAGCCATTTGGAAGCCCCTGATCCCCTCAGCTCAGTCCCGCCTTCTGCTGCCAGCGATCATCATAGTCGTCTCGGTCCTGCAGTTGAGGGTTGTGACGGGGTCTTCCAGATCGCTTGCCAAGGCAAGTACAATTTCAATTTTAATGACGAGCATGCTCTGCCTGATGCTTCCTCCCACGTCTACAGCTTGTTGAGTCCAACCTGCACAACCAATGAGAGTCTCGCAAAATTCCGCCTTCATCATCCCTCATCGGGACACACGATTTCACGAAGCACTATGGAAGCCCCTAGTATTTCGCTTTCTTGTGCTGCTGTTGCTTTCCCTCAACCGAGACAGTTTGTTTTCGACAGTTTGACGTCTTACCGATCTGCCATCGTCAACAATCAACCAGTGACTGGGCCGTACCATCAACCGAGACGCACCGTAGAAAGCCATTTGGAAGCCCCTGATCCCCTCAGCTCAGTCCCGCCTTCTGCTGCCAGCGATCTTCATAGTCGTCTCGGTCCTGCAGTTGAGGGTTGTGACGGGGTCTTCCAAATAGCTTGCCAAGGCAAGTAAATATTGGGTTTCAATGACGAACATGCTCTGCCTGATGCTCCATCCCACCCCACAGCTCGTCTACTGCAATCTGTCCAGCTCACTTCAAAACCATAGTTGCGCCACTGTCGTCGCCGCCCAACAATCACTACGGGCCTGTGATTGCTTCAGATGAAGCGGTCGTCCTATCCCTTAGAAATCTCGAATCCACGAAACTCCATCGGATGTAGCACTAGCAGTTGTGTTCCAGAGGATGCGCTCAGTGACGCGCGGCTGTATGACAAGTGGAGAGCTGCATCCGGCAATACACAGCCAGCAATAGCCGGCTCCTCTGGGAACTCCACTTTCTCCTCTGCGGGTGCGATACCTTTTTCGGCAGTGTCAACGTCTGCTGGTCAATCTCTACCGTGGTCCGCTCCGCATGGGTCGCGTGATCACTTCATACTCCCCCTGCTGGACATCGAGGGATTGAAGAGCACAAATATGGATCCGGGTAGTCGGGGCCCCTCTGGTGCGGAAGTTGTGGTCCAACCGGAACTAGGGAATACCCTCCAACGCCCGGTAGCAAACAACAGTAACGGAGCTCCAACATCTTCCAGCGTTTCTACAACCACGTCATCCAACCTTCGTATCTATTATCAGAACGTACGTGGGCTGAGGACAAAAATTAACAATGTTTTCTTACCCACGTCCGAATTGGATTATGACGCGTACGTTTTTTCGGAGACTTGGTTGGACGATCGCATTCAATCTTGTCAACTGTTTGGCGATAACTATACGGTGTTTCGCGTTGATCGCTGTTCTGTCAACAACTCTCGTCGTCGTGGTGGTGGTGTCCTCATCGCTGTACACAAGAAGTTTGGATCATCGCTTATGCAAATTTCTTCTGATCTGCATGTTGAACATCTCTGGGTCAAAGTTTCAGTTCAGACAACCGAAATTTTTGTGGGAGTTTTGTACATTCCTCCCGATAAAAGCCAGAACACTGAATTCATGCAATCACATCTAAACGCCGTGTCTGACATCTGCAGTTCACTGAATGATTCCGGAGCAATTATCTTATTTGGTGACTTCAATCAACGTCATCTGGTATGGAAAGCGAACGGACATTATGTATTCGTCGATTCGCAGGTATCCACGTCCAGCCAGATGCTTCTTGACAACGTTGCTTTTCATGGATTGCGGCAACGCAATCTGATTCGTAACTGTGACGATCGCATATTGGACCTTGTATTCAGCTCGGAATCGAATATGACAAATGGATTTGCGTCCATGGCGATTGAACACGTTGTTCCTCTTGATCGCTATCACCCTGCTATTGAATTTGATGCAGTACTGCTTCCACCCGTATCGTTCTATGAAGATGTTGACCTTTCCGAACGTGATTTCCACAGAGGTGATTTCGATGCATTGGATCGAATGCTTTCGCTTGCTGATTGGTCCGGAGTATACCAATGTGATGATGTGAATAGAGCTGTTGCTTCATTCAATGAAACCCTACGTTACTGCATCGCTCAAACTGTACCGCTGAAGAGACCCCCTAGGAAGCCAGCATGGTCCAATATACGGCTTCGTATTTTGCGGCGCCGTCGTTTCAAGCTTCTGCAAAAATATTGCCGGCAAAGATGTGTGTACTCTAAACGTCTAAACGGCAATTTGATGAGGCGAGTCGTATATACCGTGGGTATAATCGTTTCCTGTACAAACTTTATGCGAGAAGACAGCAGGATAATCTACGCCGAAACCCGAAACATTTTTGGAATTTTGTGAATTCGAAGCGAAAAGAGAATGGTTTGCCTACAGTTATGCATCTGGACGATATTTCAGCAAGTAGTGCGGAAGAAAAATGCAAACTTTTTGCCCGACACTTCTCCAGCGTATTTGCTAATCGTATTCCGACGGCGGAGGAAACTGATATAGCCGTGCCTTCTGTACCACGTGATGTAGTGGATCTCGATGTTTTTCAAGTTAACGAATCGTTGGTTAATGCTGCACTCCAAAAGCTTAAGATTTCCTATCGTCCCGGACCGGATGGTATTCCGTCTTGTGTGTTTAAAAAATGCAGCGCTTTACTAGTAGCTCCGCTTGCAGCTATTTTCAACCAATCGCTGCAGCAACAAAAATTCCCAACTGTCTGGAAAACATCTCACATGCTGCCTGTGTTCAAAAAGGGCGATAAAACGGGCATAGTCAATTGCCGCGGAATAACCTCCCTTTCAGCAGGCTCCAAATGCTTGGAAATTATCGTGAACAACGTCATGTTTGCTTCATGTAGCTCCTATATTAGTCCTGCTCAACATGGATTCTACCCAAAGCGTTCGGTTGAAAGTAATCTGTGCGACTTCGTATCTACTTGTCTCTGTGCAATGGACAACGGTGGGCAAGCGCAAATTGATACGGTATACACCGATATCAAAGCTGCTTTTGGTGCTGTCAACCACGATATCCTACTTGCCAAACTCCTTCGACTTGGTGTGTCAGCGAGAATGTGTGTTTGGCTCAAATCGTACCTCACTAATCGAAATCTCTGTGTGAAAGTGGAAGCTGCGGAATCATTTCCGTTTAATCCTACTTCCGGCGTACCGCAGGGGAGCAATTTAGGACCGCTTCTATTTGCGTTGTTTTTCAATGACGTCACTATTTTGTTAGCCAAAGGAGGATTGCTGATTTACGCCGATGATCTAAAGATTTTTCTTGTTGTACGAAACGAAGCAGATTGCAGAGAATTACAAGACCTAGTGGATTCCTTCGCACGTTGGTGTAACCAGAACTTCCTCATATTAAGCGTCACTAAATGCTGCATTATCTCGTACCACCGAAGTCGACTGCAGCGTTTTGTTAGAGCGTTTGGGTATCTATGCTCCTGAGCGTGTTCTGCGGTCAAGATCAGTGATCCAAGTAGCATCTAGGAACACAGTTTACGGCGCAAATGAACCAATGAATTCCATTTTCAGAGATTTTGATCTAGCTTACCGTGTATTTGATTTTAACATGTCGACTGAAACATTTAAACACCGATTGTATAGAATGCGTAGATTAAATTAAGTTGGTTTTTTTATTCATTAAGACCATGTTGTCAGATGAAATAATAAATAAATAAGAATAATAAGAAAATTAACATGTTCACTCCAGCTGTACGCATGATTTAGAGTCGAAAAAACCATATGTCATCGCTTTAAATTTTATTTTATTGATCAATGTGCACAAAAAATGCGCTCTCAAAAAAACTAGGAAGTGCCTTTTGCTTAAAATAACTTTGGGTAGACACATCTATTATATATTTTTTTTAAATGGACGATGATCTTGAAACCTGTCCGGTTCCATCGTAAAAAAAGTTTTGAAATCGATTGAAAGACGGCCGAGAAATGCCTTGTCAAAGTTGGACTTCCGACTTCTTTTGGACCCTTGGTAGTTTAGGAGTTAATGACAAACAACAAACATTTTTCAAATTTTGTTTGATCCCAAAGGAAACCTACCCTAGCTCAATAACTTAAAAACGAGAGGAGATATCGCAATTCTCAGCATATTTATGGGCCTTTAGGATCCTAAAACATCGGTTTTAGTAGAATAGCGTACCGTCGTGCGGGGCTGCAAAACGGTGAGTCGATAAGGAGAGCGTGCAATATAGCTCTGGTCCTCACAAGTTCCTACCTCATGCTTCCACGGGTCAAACGATGACAAAGACCGCCAGCTAAGAGTTGTGTGCTTAGCTGGTAGCGCAGCCTGGGCACTGTTGTCCTTCTGACTTCAGCTAGATTGAGGAGGTACGATCCGAGTGTCTGTTCACCAAGGAGGTGCGGCTCAAACAGCGTCTGTTCTGGCATCCAGCGGCTGAGTAAGAAACGCTGCACCACGCCCAGCTAGATCCAAGGTGGTAGCCCCATCAGCGTGGTCGTCCCAGTGTTGGTTGGGACGTTAAACAGAACTGGCACGATGGCCCTCCGCACAGTGGGATCATTCTGAAAAAAGACGATCAAAACCTATAAGAGCCGTTAGATGACATTTTAGCATATAGGTGTCTTTGGAAGATATGTTCAGAAAAATCTTCTCTATTTTTATGCACATTCACTGTATGGTAAAACTGTAGGGTGAACCCGAGCAAAAAAATATTTTTTCAAAATAATTTTTTAGAGGGTAGATGCCTTCAGCAAAGTTGTAGAACAAGTAATTTCAAGTATCTTTGCTGAAGACACCATATAGTTTGGACTTCATTTTTTGGGAGAAAATATTAAAGTTTAAAAAACAACCTCAAAATCAGTTTTTTGAACTTTTCCATGATTATATCGTAAAATTTCAACGTGATATGTTCTACAAGTTTGTAGGTACTACTGGAATACACTATCTTGCCGAAGACACCAACTCTGTAAAATTGAAAACTGTTCCAGTAAACCAATTTTTTTTAAAAAATTTTCACTATTTTCACTATTGAATATTTTTTGAATAGGCACTTTTTGGCAGCCGTGCTATCAAAATTTCAATGCTTCATCATGTCCAGAATAGACCAAAAGTGACTTAACAATCGGGTCTGATAAGGCACTTTGATTTCTGATGCTATTTTAATAGTCATTTTTCAAAGAAAATATTCACAAATTTCATACAAATCAATTAATACAAACTGAAAACTCACGAAAACTTTTCGACATTAATATTTGTTAATAAAAATAGTATTCTTGTTGAAATAGTCTACATTTCTAACACTGTGGTTGACTTTACATTGAATATACGACAAAAAATATCGCTTTTTTAATTTTTTGATTAGTGTTTTATACCAATTAAAAACTGTGTTTTCAGTCGGGGCCCGTGGCGTAGTTGGTCACACGTTCGCTTCATATGCGGATGGTCATGGGTTTGATTCCCAGCCCCGGCACTTGCAATTTTTCGTCAGTTGCTTTTCCCCCGAGAGCAACTGACACTGACCCTCATCTGAGCCCCATGGCTCAAACGGACCCGGATACCTGGACATTGACGAACTGCTACTCATAATGGACCCCCAATCGGACTGGAAAGGAACAACGGCCATCCATCATCATCCTTGTGCTCATCATTCTACTAGGTATAAAGTAGAAAAAGTGAAAGCAGCAGAAAGGAAACCAGTTCGATAAAGTAGAATAGAATCTAGGCGCTGTACAAAATGTAAGTGCAGCTGTCAATTGAAATTGCTCACGTAGTGCCCCAGTGGACAATAGAGCTGTAAATTAGGTTAAGTGATTAAAAAAAAAAAAAATTGTGTTTTTTATCTATTTTTTTATTGTAATTCCCAATGCATTTGTTTATGTTATAATTCATACATTAATCAATCAACTAAAACAATGATAACATTTTTTTTCATTTGCTATGTTAACATTATAACTTCGGTTATAAAACTAAAAAGGCGAAAATATAATCAATGCCTCTACAAGTTTTGTGTTGAAAATAATATAATAAAATAAAATAAAACGAGTGAAGCATTGTTACATCACATTGAAATAGCCAGTATCTGTTAGAGATATTCTAGGTTGTAAATCTTACGTCATGATGGAAATTCTTCACAGATATTTTATTGAAATTGGTTATGCTGTTTGATACTCTTTAAAATTTATTTTTTCCAGTTTTCAAGAACTGCATCCGTTAGGTCGATTCCTGTCCATGATTTTCAAAATTCCTTTGACGTAGACATATTACCTCGGTTCATTCCTTGACAAATCCGCATCAAGATCACGGCTCGATTATGGATACTTTTCCGGAGAAGCCTTTAGTTTTAAGTTTATATTATAGCGATTTTTTGAAAAGATCAAAAGGTTTTGTGCCTTTTTGAGAAAGATTTCGTAGATAAGGAAATCACTCAAAGGGGCTTTTCCCTCTTTCAAAATTTGTAGTTCAAAATAAATGACACTAACAGTTGAAATAGTCTACATTTATTTAACTTGTGTTTTTTTTTTATTCAGAATTACTACTTGGATGAGCTAAAAATAACATCGAAAGGTTGTATGAGACTTGTGAATATTTTCATTGAAAATTACTATAAAAATAGCTTCAGATATCAAAGTGCCTTATCAGACCCGATTGTTAAGTCTATTTTGGTCTATTCTGGACATAATGAACCATAGAAATTTTGACAGCACGGCTGCCAAAAAGTGCTTACTCAAAAAATATTCAATAGTGAATTTTTAACTCATCTAAAAATTTAAAAAGCGATATTTTTTGCCGGGTATTCAATGTAAAGTCAACCATAGTGTTAGAAATGTAGACTATTTCAACAAGAATACTATTTTTATTAACAAATATTAATGTCGAAGAGTTTCCGTGAGTTTTCAGTTTGTATTAAATGATTTGTATGAAATTTGTGAATATTTTCTTTGAAATAGTCTACATTTATTTAACTTGTGTTTTTTTTTGTTCAGAATTACTACTTGGATGAGCTAAAAATAACATCGAAAGGTTGTATGAGACTTGTGAATATTTTCATTGAAAATTACTATAAAAATAGCTTCAGAAATCAAAGTGCCTTATCAGACCCGATTGTTAAGTCACTTTTGGTCTATTCTGGACATGATAAAGCATTGAAGTTTTGATAGCACGGCTGCCAAAAAGTGCCTATTCAAAAAATATTCAATAGTGAAAATAGTGAAAAATTTTCAAAAAAATTGGTTTACTGGAACAATTTTCAATTTTACAGAGTTAGTGTCTTCGGCAAGATAGTGTATTCCAGTAGTACCTACAAACTTGTAGAACATATCACGTTGAAATTTTACGATATAATCATGGAAAAGTTCAAAAAACTGATTTTGAGGTTGTTTTTCTAACTTTCATATTTTCTCCCAAAAAATGAAGTCCAAACTATATGGTGTCTTCAGCAAAGATACTTGAAATTACTTATTCTACAACTTTGCTGAAGACATCTACCCTCTAAAAAAATATTTTGAAAACATTTTTTTTTGCTCGGGTTCACCCTACAGTTTTACCATACAGTGAATATGAATAAAAATAGATAAGATTTTTTTGAACATATCTTCTAAAGACACCTATATGCTAAAATGTCATCTAACGGCTCTTAGAGGTTTTGATCGTCTTTTTTCAGAATGATCCCACTGTGCTCCGGCGAGACAGGAGTGTTGGCGTAGGCCCAATAAGCCACCCGTAAAAATCCCCATTGCGAATAACATAGGAGAAAATACGACTCGATACAATCGGCAAAGACCCACGCGACGAAATAAGGACTACGATTGGAAACTTGGAACATGGAATTGCAAGTCACTAGGTTTCGCAGGATGTGACAGGATAATCTACGACGAACTACATCCCCGCAACTTCGACATCGTGGCGTTGCAGGAACTTTGTTGGACTGGACAGAAAGTGTGGAAAAGCGGGCATCGAGCGGCTACCTTCTACCAAAGCTGTGGCACCACCAATGAATTGGGAACAGGATTTATAGTGTTGGGCAAGATGCGACAACGTGTGATCGGGTGGCAGCCGATCAACGCAAGGATGTGCATGTTGAGAGTTAAGGGCCGTTTCTTCAACTACAGCATCATCAACGTCCACTGCCCACACGAAGGGAGACCCGATGACGAGAAAGAAGCGTTCTACGCGCAGTTAGAGCAAACATACGATGGTTGCTCGCCGCGTGACGTGAAAATCGTTGTCGGCGACATGAACGCGCAGGTAGGAAGGGAGGAAATGTACAGACCGGTAATCGGGCGAAACAGCCTGCACGCCGTATCGAATGATAACGGCCAGCGATGCGTAAACTTTGCAGCCTCCCGTGGTATGGTAGTCCGAAGCACCTTCTTTCCCCGCAAAGATATCCACAAAGCCACCTGGAGATCACCCGACCACCAAACAGAAAACCAAATCGACCACGTTCTAATCGACGGTAAATTCTTCTCGGATATAACCAACGTCCGCACATACCGCAGTGCGAATATAGATTCGGATCACTACTTAGTCGCTGTATGCATGCGCTCAAAACTTTCGACAGTTATCACCACGCGTCGAAGTCGAACGCCGCGGCTCAACATCGAGCAGCTCCGTAACGTAGAAGTGGCTCAAGACTACGCGCAGCAGTTAGCAGTGGCCCTACCAACGGAAGAGCAGCTTGGCGCAGCTACACTTGAAGATGGCTGGAGGGACATCCGATCCGCCATAGGTAGTACCTCGGCTACAGCACTAGGTTTCGCGACTCCGAATCACAGAAACGACTGGTACGACGGCGAATGTGAACAGTTGAAAAACGAGAAGAATGCAGCATGGGCGAGAATGCTGCAACACCGTACGAGAGCGAATGAGGCACGTTACAAACAGGCGCGGAACAGGCAGAACTCAGTCTTCCGGATGAAGAAGCGCCAGCAGGAAGAACGAGATCGCGAAGCGATGGAAGAGCTGTACCGCGCTAAGGACACACGAAAGTTCTACGAGAAGCTGAACCGCTCGCGCAGAGGCTTTGTGCCACAAGCCGACATGTGCCGAGATAATCACGGGAATATTCTCACGAGCGAGCGTGAGGTGGTCGAGAGGTGGCGGCAGCATTACGATGAGCACCTCAATGGCGACGTTGCAAGTACCGAAGGTGGCGTGGTAACAGATCTAGGAGTATGTGCACAGGACGAAAGACTTCCGGCCCCTGACCTTCAAGAGATTGAGGAGGAGGTTGGCCGGTTGAAAAACAACAAAGCCGCTGGAGCAGATCAACTACCAAGCGAGCTTCTAAAATACGGTGGAGAAGCACTGGTGAGAGCACTACACTGGGTCATTACCAAGATTTGGGAGGAGGAAGTATTACCGGAGGAGTGGATGGAAGGTATCGTGTGTCCCATCTACAAAAAGGGCGACAAGTTGGATTGCGGGAACTACCGCGCGATCACACTACTGAGCGCTGCCTACAAGATACTCTCTCAAATTTTATGCCGCCGTCTATCACCGATTGCAAGAGAGTTCGTGGGGCAATATCAGGCTGGATTTATGGGTGAACGCGCTACAACGGACCAGATGTTCGCCATCCGCCAGGTGTTGCAGAAATGCCGCGAATACAACGTGCCCACACATCACTTGTTCATCGATTTCAAATCGGCGTATGATACAATCGATCGAGAACAGCTATGGCAGATTATGCACGAATACGGATTCCCGGATAAACTGATACGGTTGATCAAGGCGACGATGGATCGAGTGATGTGCGTAGTTCGAATATCAGGGACACTCTCGAGTCCCTTCGAATCTCGCAGAGGGTTACGGCAAGGTGATGGTCTTTCGTGCTTGCTGTTCAACATTGCTTTGGAGGGTGTAATAAGAAGAGCGGGGATAAACACGAGTGGGACGATTTTCACGAAGTCCGTTCAGCTGCTTGGTTTCGCCGATGATATTGATATTATTGCTCGTAAATTTGAGACGATGGCGGAAACGTACATCCGACTAAAGAGGGAAGCCAGGCGAATCGGATTAGTCATTAATGTGTCGAAGACAAAGTACATGATGGCAAAGGGCTCCAGGGAGGAATCACCGCGCCCGCCACCCCGAATTCATATCGACGGTGATGAAATCGAGGCGGTTGAAGAATTCGTGTACTTGGGCTCACTGGTGACCGCCGACAACGACACCAGCAGAGAAATTCAGAGGCGCATTGTGGCAGGAAATCGTGCCTACTTTGGACTCCGCAGAACTCTACGATCGAATCAAGTTCGCCGTAACACGAAGTTAACCATCTACAAAACGTTGATTAGACCGGTCGTCCTCTATGGGCACGAAACATGGACCCTACGTGCAGAGGACCAACGCGCCCTTGGAGTTTTCGAACGGAAGGTGTTGCGTACCATCTACGGCGGAGTGCAGATGGAAGACGGGACTTGGAGAAGGCGAATGAACCACGAGCTGCATCAGCTACTGAGAGAACCAACCATCGTCCCTACCGCGAAAATCGGGAGACTACGGTGGGCGGGTCACGTCATCAGTCGGATAGTAACCCGACTAAAATGGTTCTCGAGAGTCATCCGACCGGTACAAGAAGACGTGGAGCGCAGCGAGCTAGGTGGGTCGACCAAGTGGAGGACGATCTGCGGACCCTACGCAGAGTGCGGAACTGGAGACAAACAGCCATGGACCGAGTGGAATGGAGGCGGCTACTATGTACAGCAGAGGCCACCCCGCCTTAGCCTGACCGAACGAACGAACGGAACGAACGAACGTGCGGGGCTTCTTTTGACACTTTTTCATGATTTTTCAACTTTATGACATTATAACTCCCAGAGTAGTGAATGGATTTGCACAATTTTTTCACATAATAATCGTGAGTATGTAGGATGCATGCAAAATTTGAACTTAATCCATCAATAAACAAAAAAAGTTGTTCATGTGGATTGCCTAGAACCGAATCAACGCAGTTACGGCGCGTCGGATTTCGGAAACTTCGGTGGACTTCTGCCGCCTCAGTTCCACAATCCTCTATGCGGCTTCGCCGCTAGAATTGCATTCAAATTGCTTGTGCTTTCGTATTTATTGCTAAATTTTCAATCGTTTTTTTATGTTTTTGTGAATTTTAAAATTTATTATGGAAAATCGGATTTGTTTATAAAAAAATTGAACTTTTTAGGTGAAAAAATGTAGTTATTGATTGCAATTATTGCTTGAAAATCAATTATTTATGGGGAATTTGATTTATTTATGCACTTTTTCATTTGTTTATGGAAACCTTGTAGTTACTTTTTTGCTCCCACCCTACTTCTTTATTAGCAATTTCTGATTTTGTTATGGAAAATGATCGCTTTTTATGAGTCGTTGATATTTTAGCCTTCCGAAACATTAACGTCCGGGGAGACGAAAAGTTGTTGGTGCGATGCGAATTCACATCGCTACAGCTACAGGGCTTTGTTCTTCACGTATTGGATATGAATTTCTTTCAATAATAACATCTCATGAGTATACCCGAGGAATCCCACTAATTTATTCAGCTATCTAGAAATGGCAACAATTATTCTACCAGAAGTAGAAAAAAAAGACATTTGCTTTTGAATATTTACTCCCCAGTGCTACAACTCCATTACACAAGTTGGTCTACTCATTGAAATCAGGCGTTTCCATAATTGAATCAGCAGCGCGCTGCCAATCCGGACTGCATCTGACACTCTTGCGTGAGGAACGATTTTAACACTCATATCATCAACTTAATTGCTGACAGCCATCAAAATCAGAAACCTTCATAAACTGAACAAAAAAGAACCTACCGACATCACTTAAACCGTATGTGATGCATACAAAGTTGCATCCGCACGCCAAGAAGAAGTCACGCATCGATCTGGTCCATCAAAAGTGGAGTTTACAGCAACTCTGCAAAAGTTGCATTCACCAGCTCTAATGCAACAGAAGCTCCAGAGTGCAAACATACGAGAACAACACGACAAGTCGTTGGATCTTGGAGCAACACTCTTCGGTTGGTGTGGTGGATGCAGCTCCCTAACAGGGTCAGCACACAAATTGGCATCTTCTTGCAGATGCAGTCAGTGTGTATGGATGGATCCAGTTAAAACGATGCATCATTCATCCGGCGAGAAGCCCCTTTCCATCTCGCACACCCAACTGATAGCGAAGTCGACAAACAAATTGGCCTAGGAAATCGAACCCTGTCACTTTCCTACACGCTAACGCCGCTCAGCACTAAAGTGCATAATTTCCAGACTACACCAAAAATGTGTAACCCTTGCACATTTACAAAATTAGCTCCAGTGTCCGCAAAATCGTTTAATTCGCAAAAAAATGTGTACGCCAATCTAGCTAGGTTTACTAGTGACCTTGGAAAACAAAACAAAATCAACATTTCGCATCTAGACGAGTGTACGAGCTGTTTTTTGAGAATGTGTAACTGTCACACATTTTTGTGTGGTCTGGAAATTATGCACTTATGAGTAGGTCTTACACATTTTAGTGCTGAGCAGTTTTAGCGTGTATCCTTTTGCCGGTGCATTTGCACGTGGATGGTATAAGGTTGCGTTTGAACGGTTGGAACGTACATCTGCCAATGTGAAATGTGTTACGTTTGTTCGTGGCATGTCGTGTGGGTTGCAGATGGTAAGCAGGAGTGAATGCGTTTGCTGTCGATGAGTAAGACAAGCGCAGGTTATTGGTGATACGGAGGCTTCAGTTTTCTAGAGTAAACATGACCTCGTTCCAGCGGGATGCTGCTTGTTTGCTTTTGGGAATGGATTGTACAGTATGATGGGTTGAGCTTCCCGCAGTGGTGTACCTTTGATAACTAAAATGGAAATTTTCTAGGGGGCGAAATCATTTCACTGTAATTCCATAGTTTTTCGAACAATTGCTGGTAAATACTATCGAAAAAAAGCAATTGTACCAAAGCTCCAGGCGTGGTATCATATAAGTCTCGACCAACATGTAGACAGTTCTAGGATCAATGAAAAATCGCAACAAAAAGATACAATTATTGCAATTTCTCGTGAGCTTCGTTTTGATATCAATACAGTTACATACTTTGAAAGAGCTTGAGCAGGATTGACCATCCGTTGTTGCTATTCTAGCCACACTAAGACGATGCCCACCAATGCGTGAGTAAACCCAAATTGGCAACCCCCATCATAACGCCGAACCCCACCAATCGTTGCTAAATCGGTTTGGAAATGGCAACCTACCTTCCCGGTGAACAGTGGATTCATATATTTGGCAACCTAACCCAACCGTTGCTATCACCTTCTTTTTGTTTTGGATCTGGATACCAAAACATAAACAAGACGACGTTCAACAAGTTAAACATAAACAGTGATAACTAGTTCTTGAAACCGTTGTCCTGTCCGGTGTTTAAGTTTGCGTTTGTTTTATTCGGTTGCCCGAGGCCAACAATCCACAATGAGTGCATCGAAGCAGCGAGGGACAAATTGGACACCGATGGAAGACGAAGCTCTATGCCGGGCATGGCTTGAGGTGTCTCAAGACTCTATTGTCGGGACAAACCAGAGAACGGAGAATCTGTACGCCAGAATATTTGAGAAGTTTCTCGAATATTGTACAGAAAATGATGTCACTGGCAATCCAGAGCTGCGAGCCCCCAGTGGAATTAAAAGCCGGTGGCATTTAATCAAAAAGAGTGTCAATAAATTGGCTGCCTGCGTGGCGCAAATCAATGCTCGTCCGCAGAGTGGTTCTTCTCCGGAAGACAATTTGAAGAAGGCGTTGGCATTGTATGCTACAACGGAGAAGACATCATTCACGATGATGAATTGTTTCCGGATTCTGGAGAGTGCCCCGAAGTGGTAACAATACCACATCGCAAAGGTAAATATTTTCTACAGTACCGTAAACTCCACAAATCGTAAAAATTACCTTTTTTAATTTCAATAGGTTCCTGCACCGAAACGTCCAATAGAACGGAAATGAAGATTCTGCTGAAATGGGAGAACCGTCTTCAAAAACTGCCCGGCCGAAAGGCCGCGACGCCTGCAAGAAGAAAAAATCGGAGCAATCGGCTAGTTTTGAGCTAGCCAAATCTGGCCGGCTTTTGGCGAAAGCAGCTTAGGCGAAGCTCAAGGACGCGTTTTAGAGGACCGAAGCATTAAAGAGAATCGCCAACCATGCGATCATGTCTATCGATATGTCCGGGTTAAACAGTACTGCGAAACGGTTCTACGAGATAGAGCAGCAGAGGATTTTGGCAGAAACATTGAAGGAGGCAGAAATTCCTCCGGGGAGGAGAGACGAACCAGCCAAGGGCTGAAAGTCTCTCTAATAAAGACAAATCAATCAATCAACTTCCGGGGAGGGATTCCTCCAGGAATTCCTCCGGGGATTCCTCCTGGAATTCCTTCGGGGATTTATTAGTTCTCTTCTCCTTTGACTTTCCATAGGTGCTTGATGATGACGAGACACATTGTGTACCTTTTCAAATCGAGCAAGGAATGTTCCAAGGTCTGTTTCATCACTCGTCACATTGTGGGTGGTAACACACGCGGAACCGTACCCGAAATGTGTTGAAGTATCACGCTGGTCCTCAATAATCATATTAAGAAGGATGATGCAGCAACGCATGATCGCTGCCAAGTCGTGCTTAGTCCATAGTCTGGCAGGATTTTTGATCATCGCAAACTTTTCCGATAGCACGGAAAATACGCACTCAACGTCCTTTCTGGCCGATTCTTGCATTTCGGCAAAGTGCTGTACAAAAAAAAACAATTTCATTTATTAGAGAAAAAGTATTCAAGTATTCAGCAAGTGAAAAATGAAAAGTTCAAAACACCCTGTCTATGTCCATACTTCACATCATACCTTGCGTTTTTGACCGACTGGTGCAGAAATTGTTTGTACCAGTGTGGCCAGCGGTGGATAAATTCCGGCAGCCAAGTAATACCCTATGTCATATCAGTGACCGTTGATAGTATAGTGGACCTCAGGTGTCTTTCCGTTGTACAAGTCGGAAAACAGTGAAGATATTTCTAAAACATTTATATCATTATTTGAACCTGGCATCCCAAAAAAGGCGTGCCAGATCCATAGATCGTAAGATGCCACAACTTTCAATATTATTGACGGTTTCTTCTCTTTCCCCTTATATTGGCCTGCCCAAGCCATAGGGCAATTTTTCCATTGCCAATGCGCGCAGTCCAGGGACCCTAGAATTTCAGGAAAGCCTCGTTCTTCTCCAATACGCAGCAGTCTTTGTAAATCGCTCTGGGTAGGGGACCTTAGGTATTCTTCCCCAAAAACTTTATCGGCAGTCCGGCAGAATTCAAGCAGACACTTCCGAGCGGTCGATTCTCCCATTCGAACCTACTCGTCAATGGCATCTGATGGCGATCCGTTAGCCAATTGTCTGAGAGCTGCCGTACATTTCTGCAAGTTCGTCAAGCCCAACTTCCCGGTTGCGTTTGGCTTTTGAATGAAGTATTTGTTTTGCTCCATCGCCTTTGCAATGCGTAGAAATAAACAACGACGCATGCGGAAACGCCTTTCAAACTGTTCATCCGTATAAACAGTGTTTTCGGCAAAATAATCGTTAAACAACCGCACAGCTCCTTCTTTCGCAAATCTGTTTATGTTGGGACGCTTCCCAGGCCGCGATCCTCCGAATTGTGCTGGTTTCTCATTTTCCGAGGCTTGCATTTGTGCATATGCCAACACCTTTTCCGCGAATTGAAGTTCATCATCCCTGGAATCCAAAAATTCGGACAAAATACTTGAGGAAAACAACAGGGCCCATATAGCCGAGGCGGTAAACGCACGGGTATTCAGCATGACCATGCTGAGGGTGACGGGTTCGATTCCCGGTCGGTCCAGGATCTTTTCGTAAAGGAAATTTCCTTGACTTCCTTGGGCATAGAGTATCTTCGTGCCTGCCACACGATATACGCATGCAAAATGGTCATTGGCAGAGGAAGCTCTCAGTTAAAAACTGTGGAAGTGCTCATAGAACACTAAGCTGAGAAGCAGGCTTTGTCCCAGTGATGACGTTACGCCAAGATGAGGAGAGGAGGACTTGAGGAAAACATTTTTAAAATTAACCCTCAAAGCCCCAGGACAAACTTTTTATTTTTAATCGGCTGATACTCAGGAACAGTGAAGAGAATTGTCAGACAAAAGAGGCACAAAACAAGCAACAAAGAAGGTGCGACGAATACTCATTATCCCTATTGGTAACAGATAATGACATGATCTCGAAATTTTTTGTTGCAGACAAAACGGAGGCTGAATTTGTTGCGTACTTTTCAACTCGTGAATAATCAATTATTGCTAACCCAAAGTCGAAACTGTTTGATGATAGATCTTCAGCAGAGTTGTAGTGCTTACCGACTCGAAGTTACCGTTCGAAAATCGCAATGCAAGGCTTAAAAATCTCTAAACTCGTGGTGTACGATGTTAATCCCATTATTTTCAAGTTGGGACAAACTTATGTCGCATGGGTTGTTTGTCGCAACAAATACAGGTTGCGACATTGTCATTATTGTTGCGCGATGGTTGAATTTTGATTCACTGCTCAGGAACTATAAAATATAAAAATAAGCGGGTTTCACTATGATCGATGGGAAGAGTTGTACTTCATGCAAGGGCAATTGTCAAACCGGAAGTCCCTGCTTGAACCCGATTTTGCACCGGAAATAAGTGTTCCCTGGTTCAATGTTTCAACAATTCGTCTATGAATCTGGCATTTTAAAATAATTCTGAACTCTTTAACAACTGGAAATGATAGGCCAACGCAAGAACACAATGCTGAGGTTGTTTTTTAGCATGAGCTGCATGTGAAACTTGGTCCCAGATGTGTACTTCCGGTAGGACTCGGGGCGCACTGCTCCCAAAGCTCCATAATCAGTTTGGACCTGAAAAGATTATTTTAGAAGTTTAGTGTCTATGAAGAATTTGTTTGGAATACCACAGTCCTTCTTTCAAAAGTATCACTCATGTGATTAATCAATCTAGAATTCAAACACGAGTCATACTTTAAAAGCCAACCAATAATTACAAGATCATTGCATACTTTTAGGCGTTTATCGGTTTCTGTTCCAATTTACAAAACTAACTCCACTTTGTAAAAACACGTTTCGGTAAGAAATTAAAGGCCAGATTCGGAATCCAAGACTACTACCAACCACCGGTGGGGAGATACGGTAGTATTTTAGCAACGATGATGTTACCGTGTGGTGCGAAAACGGGTGGGTATCAGAAATGAAACCGGTTTACATACCCTACTACTCACCGACTTACTACGCACTGGTAGGGATAGTCTAATACAAGGAACCAAAGAGATTGCTGCTTTGGGCTAACAAGCATCTTTAGTGTGTGAGTGTTGGAGATCTTCTATTTTTAGGTGTTGCGAGAATGGCGTCTGCTACGTCAGGTTGCAGGTCAATGTGGAATAGGGAAAGAAAGTAATGATCGCAATATTAATGATTTAGGCAATTTGAAACTTCATGGAACCCCTAGACTCTTTGCAGACGACACAGCTCTTTTCTACCCTCATTTAAGAATACAATCCATAATAAAAGACATTGAATCAGATCTGGCTACCCTCCTGGAGTTTTTCAATGGCAATCATCTCTCTTTAAATCTCAGCAAAACAAAATATATGGTTGTTCATTCTTTACGCAAATCCATTCCTCAACACTCTGATCCATGTATTAATAACTTTCATATTGAAAAAGTGCCATCTTTTAAATACTTAGGTTTGCACATAGATTCATGTCTTACTTGGGACACTCATATTAAGCATGTTTCTAACAAAATCTCATCCTTATGTGGTCTTATGAAAAGAGTGCGATCTTTCGTGCCCAACGAAGTTTTGCTACAATTTTATAATGCATGCATTCATTCCATAATTCAGTATTTAATTATTGTTTGGGGTCATGCCGCTAAGTCAAAATAAAAAGAGTGCAGACGTTGCAGAACAGATGTGTAAAAGTAATCTTCAATCTTCCTCACTTGTATCCGACAACCTCACTTTACACAAGTCAACATCACAAAATAATTCCTATTCTAGGGTTGCGCGATTGTCAAACAATCATGTATGTACATATTTTTTTATTTAACCATAGTTTTCGCAAAAACATAATATTCTCAACAAGGGCTACTCTACAGAATACTAGACATGCAAACGAATTAGTGAAAAGTAGAGCATACACGAATATAGGTCTCACACGTATTAAACATTATGGTCCATCAAAGTTTAACGCACTTCCTAGCGATTTAAAAGCAATTCATAACTGCATATTATTCAAAAGCAAACTGAAACAGTACATATCACAGAAGGTAAATGAACATATATTTTAACGTGTCAACCAATTAGCATATGTAGGTTTTTCTGGCTCCTGCTAGTTTTTCCCTACATTTTAGTTATTTTAGTTATTTTAATTTAGTCATTTGAATACTGTAGCCACACTCGTTATCACGAATTAAGTAAATATTTAGTTGTTTTTTGTAGTCTTAATTTTTTTACTGCTATGTGAATCCCTTCAAAGGAACTAAGTTCCACTGGGATTTCACTTTATTAGTATTACTTATCTCCGCGAATATTAACTTTTTTTTAGCAAGTGTCCATTACCAGGGGGCTCGATGTGAGAGCTCTTTGGTATGGGGGTCAGTGGAGGGTTTAAAAAAAAAAATATCCTAGGTTGCAATCGCTTGCCCACAGTGGTATACCACTGCATCTGCACAAGTTCATGCGGATGTCGGAATGGTTTCGGGAAATGGTTGTTTAGCAGAGGATTCACGTTTGGTGCGGCTTTTTCAACCCATATGGTTCTGTAACAAATTGCTCGTTTAGAAGAACGTGTCCGGTAAACACCAACATCGATCTCATAATATATGACTAAACCCTGGCATTGATGCTGTTTAGTTTCGTAAACCGCAGTTCACCAAATGATTTATTCTTAGTAATAAATATGTGATGTACATTTATGCCGAATCGCCTTCTTCTTCTGACCGGACCTGGTTTGCCCCCAGCCTACATCCCTCAAATCAAATTCATACATGTCATTTGGTGAACTGTTGCAAACGGAAATCCGAAGACATTGCGAGTTAATGGCATCCCCCGCCTTCTTCGGAGAGCTTCCTCCGAGGAAAAAATGACTTCGCTCCAGCTCACTGCTGAGAGACGTGGGCCAAAGATCGATTCCTGCGACCAATCCGCCGGCAGCCGTGCGACGGCAGGGTCATTACTGTCGAACGATAATAACCATTAACGTCGTCGTTGGATGCGGTGCAACGTTGAACATCTGAACCGGGTGCATACATACAGTGGATGATCGCCTGACGATGACGATACGACGGTGGCGGAGACGATGACTTTTGCCCCCTTCGATTTTGTCTTATCGCGATTGAATGCCGGAAATTTGGGTAACATAATTGGTCAAAAAGTTGGCATGGATTTCGCAACTGGTTTCATGAGTTAATCGATTTATCTCAATATGCTGGTTGTTCACATAATGTGAATCACATTAAATTGAACTACACAGTATGAAAGTGTGACGGATGAATAGTTTAATAGTGCAACCCTATAGAGAATTGCTGGAATTTTGACATCTTTAAATGTCACTTTCAGAAACCTGTTGTTTACTTGTTTTGCTTGATTGGAAAATTCGATCGATCGTGATTCTATCTCAGTTTTTCTTTCCGGCGCTGAAGGACGAGGTTGCTACGGTTCAAATATGGCAGGCAGTATGGCACTCATTGACTCCTACCCCCCTTCTTCCCCTTGCCCTAACCACAGATAAGCAAGAAGACCGGCGGATAAAATCACTAAATTAAGCTGGCTTACCTGCATTAAATTCACTGACATCACTACTTGTGGTTGGTTATTAGATTTCCTGTTCGTTAAGTAGTAATTCTTTGCAATTTTCACTATAAATCCACAAATTCGTGCAAAAATGTAACTCTCAAGACACATTTTTTATTCTGCCAGCACCTTGCACATTTTACTCACACCACGTTTAATTCCACTTTCAAACTCACCAGCTCTGCCAAAATTTGATGAAATGTTGGTAACTGTTCCCTCTTCCGTTTAATCGATCGTTTTCAGCCAGAAATCGGCGTATTTTTCACTTTCGTGGCCAAAAACGGGATCAATTTTGTTCGCGGTAAGAAATACAACTCGTTTGTATTGAAAAGCGTACCGTAATACTATGTGTTGTTGTTCAGAGGTGCGAAAACTTGATCCAATTGCTTTCAACGTTATTGTAGGAAAAACTCTGTTTCCTTTGCAATATGGAATATTACGTTGAAAGGTCATACCAACGCAATACCAAAATGTCACAAAACAGAATATTTGCTATTTTTGTACCGTTTTTTACATTGCTTAATATCACCCCGTATCACGGTAGAACGGCGCGAGAGAAGCGCATCAGAAGAGAGGAAGAAATGTCAAAAAACGTAAATACAACGGAGCACAGTGTGATAAGCGTTTTCAATACTGGGTCAAACTAAATACCTATTAACATTTGAAAATGTTTTAGAGAACTATATGTGCCAGTCACCCTAATAAGAGAATGCAAAAATTCCAACATGTCTAATACACATTTCTTAGTTGGTAAGGTTCAGTTTGGAATGAACTTTTTTACGTTACTTTGGCCAGGATATATTACATTGTGTGCTGCATGGTTTGTTTGGTTTGAGTGGGTGGCTGGGAGGGTAATAAGAGAAGAAGAAGCATTATTGTTGTGATCGCTAGGGAACTTCACCTGAAATGGCCAACGCAATCCTGCAGAACGTTCAACATAAACATGCAAGCACGACTACAAAATACCAAGAGTAAATCAACCAATAGCAGCTGGATAGAGTCGTATGAAGAAAATGGTCTGCTGTCACATAAGCAGCGGGAGCAAGTTTTCCGTAAATTTAGTGCAATGCATAGGCAATGGATTGTGACCTTGTATCGTCAGAATTCGATCGATCAACGATCAACGATCAAAAAACGGTCAAATCTGACTGTACATGTCAATGGTTGCTCCTCCGTGATTGATCTCTGCTTATACCAATTGCACTGAGATCCAAATGAATCAGGGCCGGGACACTCCACTTATTCTCAAAGTGCAATTTAAGCAGCTCATACATTTTTGATCTATTACGGCGCCGGCCAAGCCCTTATAGTCAGCTGGGAAGGGAAAGGAATGTTAGAGTGTGCTGGTTGTTGCTACCGAGAGCACCTTTGCGTCCCCACAACCAGCATGGACTGGATGGAAAGGATGGGAGATCTGGGAGTGACGTTGGACCGGTGATGCGATCCAAGGATAGGGGACAATTATAGTGTTCATAAGGTGATAGATTGTGTGGTGATTACTATGAAGGTCAAGCGGCACAGGTCGCTTTGGTTGCATAACTTGCAGGCGCACTATGCTGAGAGTGTTGGAGGAGAGAGCGAGAGGAAGTAGTTAGAAAGATACAAAGTAGGAGGAAAGGGACGGGCCAGGGATTGAATCCAGGACCTTCTGTATATGAATCAGAAGCGATAGCCACTAGACCACCAAGCCCGTGCGACCTTGTATCGTCAGAATTCTGTGCTACAAAGCGTGTCCGGAAATAAATTTTGTATAATTACACAAACATAATGGGTTTATTAACAATAGAAACAAATCTTTTTCTCAACATTTATTTTCCTCAGGTATTGTTCTTTACACTTTTGCAATAATACTTTTAAATTTCACCCTCACACCCAAACTTTCGGACCTTTGACTTGACTCTTGCCATCAAGTTTCGGATAAGCTTTTCTCCTTTAGTTTTGTACGCTTTTGACCACTTCTGCTTAACGTGTTTGCTGGAGTTCGACTCTCCTCCCATTTTTCGACAATATTTACTTACTTACTTAGGTACTTACTTACTCTCAGTCAGCCGAACTGAAAGATTTCCATCTTGGGCGATTGCCATCCATCGCCTTGACCTGTGGCCAGGTCAAATTTCTGTCGACTTGCTTGGATTCGTTGTAGAGGTTGCGCCGCCATGAGCCTCTGGGCCTGCCTCTGCTGCGATGTCCTGCTGGGTTCCAGTCTAACGCTTGCTGCGTAGAGTGTGGCCAAGCAACCTCCACTTTCGCTCCCGAATTTCTGTCGCTATTGGCTTTTGATGACATCGACGATAGAGCTCCACGTTGGAGATCCAATTGTGAGGCCACCATGTACAAATTATATACTGCAGGCATCTATTGATGAAGACCTGCAGTCGTTGAGTGTTCTCCACACCAGGTTTCACTGGCGTATAGCAGCACACGTTTGAGTTAAAAATTCGGATTTTGGTGCGTCGACTGATCTGGTTGTTTTTCCATACATTTACCAAGATATTGGAACCGCCGCTGAGGAGAGATAGGCAAGATCATTGAGCTTGCTCTGCAAATCAGAGCACCGTTGAGCTAGGAGAGCAACGTTATCAGCCAGTTCGAAGTCATTTAGGTGCTCCATGGTAATGGGTTGCCACAGCAATCCACGATTTGGTTCACGGTCAATCGCACCAACCAGGATCTCGTCGATTAGGACGAGGAACAGTAGCGGTGATAGTATACATCCTTGCCTCACTCCAGCAACGACTCGGATCGGACAAAACACCGTTGTGCAGTACTCTGCACGAAAATGCTCTTCAATGGCTTCAATGAGGCTGATGCCTCCAGGAGACCCTTGCGCCTGAGGGCTTCCCACATGTTTCCGTGATTGAGACGGTCGAAAGCTTTTTCGTAATCAATGAACACCAGATAGAGAGACTCTTGGAATACATTGATTTGCTCCAGGATGATACGGAGCGTGACAATACAGGATCGTCCGGCACGGAAACCTGCTAGCTGCCGTCGGAGAGTTGCGTCAATCTTCTCCTGTATCCGGTTAAGGATCACTTTGCAGAGGACTTTGAGAACGATACACAGTAACATGATGCCCCGCCAATTATCGCATACAGTCAGGTCATCCTTTTTGGGAACCTTTACTAAGACGCCTTGCATCCAGTCGGGCTGAAATGTCGCGGTTTTCCATATGTTATTAGAATAATTGATGCAGTAGTTGTGCGGATACGACGGGGTCAGCTTTCAGCATCTCAGCTGGTATGCGATCAACCCCTGGGGCCCTGTTCGATTTCATGCTACGGATGGCCTGCCACTCAGCACAATCAGTATTGGAATAGTTTGGGGTCATGTCGTCAAACAAAATTGTAATGTACTGAACCATCTCCAGGGGTGGCGAAGTATCTAACAAATCTGTCTAAGCAGAATTGCAGCATGCTGGTCGAAGTATTGATTGGCCACTGCCGATTCAGCTATTACATGGCGAATATTCAGAAAGCTGCCCAGCAAACACAAAATCCTATATGATGTTGCATAGGATGCCAACGTAGAGGCCATATGCGTACATGCTTCCATTAACCCGCGTGTAAAATGTGCGTATATCGCCTTCACTTTAGCATCCTATGCTACATTATATGCGATCGTGTGTGTTTGCTGGGTGATTCTTTTGTGTGTGATAGCTGTGAACCCGATTATGTATCATTTTACTTGTAACTGTTCCGTTTTTTGCGCAACTGAGTTTCTGAGTACTCGATTAACACTTATTAAATGAAACTGACTTCAGAAACCTGAACCTTCAGGATGTTCTGTTGTTCTTCCCGAGTAGAAGGGAATAACAACAATATAAGGAGCTGTGTTATTTAGGCAAAATAACTGAATAATAAAATCGATTATTTTTAAGTTATTACCATAACATAAATGTGTTATAAACTTGTCTGTCATAAGCGGCAAAATAACAAATTCCATAACCAAAAAATGTTCCTGGAAAAACATTTCAATAACTTGTTTTGTTAGTTTCAATAACAACTTAACAACAGTGAGTCCGGAAAATATTTCAATAACAGATTTTGATATTAATATGTTATTGATAATAATCGGAGAACAGAATTTGCTATGATATCAAACTCGTTACTAAATAAGTTATAATACTTATTATATAAATTTATTCGCTTTGTCTCACAAACCCGCCAATAACATAAGGTTTATCACTCTGACGTAAGAAATATTTTCAATAGATCGAAAAATACTATATTCAGTTTTTAATTCATTCTAAGAGATTTGAAGACGCAAGATAATCGATCTTTAGTAATTTCCACATTACCAAATACGACGAGCTTCGATTTCCACCTGTAATTTATAAACTGTTATACTTTAATTCAGCATAGAAACTGAAGAATTTTTAGAATGCTCAACAGTTTTGCAGAAAATTTTTGGAATATTGGAAATATTGTACGGATTATTACAATTTTCCTGGAAATATTGTTTTAATTCCTCCGGTTTTTCCCTGGATTCAAGAATTATGTCGAATATTCGTCCTGGATTCTACAAAAATTTTGCTATAATTTATCCTTAACTTCCTCTGATGATTCCTACAGGACCTTCACCAGATTTCTTTGCATTTTTTTTTTCTAAAGTTCCTCTATTTATTTCTCTAAGGATTCCGTCAAAAACTTCTTTTATGTTTATCAAAAGACTTTGTCATAAAATTCTTCCAAAAAATTGTCGACAGATTTGGTCATAAACTTTTCCATAAATGACACCAAAAATCTTCAAGAAATTTCTCCGAGAGTTCTTTGACGGAATCTTTTATGGATTTTCAAAGAATCCTCTAGAAATTCCTCCAGAATCCTGCATAGAATCCCTTCAAGGGTTTCTTCAGAATTTCATGTGATCATTAGTCCTGAAGTTCATCTTAAGATTTCTCTGAAAATTTCTTTGAGGGTTTCACCATGAGTTTTTCCGAAGAATTCTCCAGGAGTTTTTCAAAAGATTCTGCCGAGAATCCTAATAATTGCTCAGAAGAATGAACTTCGGAATTTCTAAAAAAATTGCGCCTGTAGTTCTCTTGAAGACTTCTCCAGGGATTTATCGAAAGGTTCCTCCAGAACTTCCAAGTACTTATCCGATTTTTTTTTAAGGAATTCTTATAAGGAGTCGTTCAGGAATTTCCCTTTTAACTGAATACAAAAATGGAACAACACAAAGGGACAGGTCATAATTGTCGAATTGTTGCTGTGATTTCAAAAATTGTTACTGTTGTGCTATTGCTGATGAGTTGATCAATAGTACATCAATAACTAATCTTATACTTCAGCAAAACATGTTATTTAAATGCAATTTAGTTAATGTATATCAATAGCTTGATTATTACAAAATGAGATTGACCAACAATATTTGTTATGGTAAAGCTATGCCTTGATAATTTAGTAATAACAAAACAAGATATAAAAACAGGTTATGTGATTTCGTAGTTATTAACTTGCTATTCTGCTATTCTGCTCGGGTTGATCTGCTGTGGTAAAGATCTATAGGCTTTCTTTACGGTTTACGGTTTATGTCCTGTACAGAAAGCTGAGTGAGCCCATTGTGATACGCTTATGTGTATATGACGATCCCACAGCGTAACAAAAATTAACTTTTGGTCTGTCTCAAGAGCAAACTTATGTGTCTCCGAAGGTTTTTGGGCCGCTGAATCCGAATCCGGGCTCAGATTTGCTCCAACACGTCACAATTTTGAGCTATACCTCAATTTATAGGGCAAAATATGCGATTTTGGGCTTTTTTGACTGCAAGCCATTAAGCATGGAAATATTTTTTTTAAGCAATCAAAAGGTTAATTGGTCAATTAACATCTAATTTAACGACTCATGCAAAATATTTCGTTTTACCAAATCGATTTTGATAGTTTTAAGCGATTTATGTTAGGTATGATATTTCCCATACAAGTCGCCCTCCAAAAGTTGCATGCAAGTTTTCATACTAACATAAAATGCTTAAATCTATCAAATTTAATTAAGTAAAACGAAATATTTTGCATGAGTCATTAAATTAGATGTTAATTGACCAATTAACCTTTTGATTGCTTAAAAAAAATATTTCCTTGCTTAATGGCTTGCAGTCGAAAAAGCCCAAAATCGCATATTTTGCCCTATAAATTGAGGTATAGCTCAAAATTGTGACGTGTTAGAGCAAATCTGAGCCCGGATTCGGATTCAGCGGCCCAAAAACCTTCGGAGACACATAAGTTTGCTCTTGAGACAAAAAAATGTTGCGCTGTGTCCTATTCCCTTACCCGTCGTTTTCGCTGTCCGATCCTCTTTTCCTTCCCTTCTCCATCAGATAAATGATGAATAGGCTCGTGTTCATGGCGATGGCACAAATTTCTCAAATGGAGGATACCACAAGTCTTGAATCCCTGGAAGAATTTGAAAAGAAATTCTTCAAGGACTCCTCAAAGGAACCTTCGAAGTAAATTATTAAAAGAATTAAAGAAATCAATGAAATTTCAATTTCAATTTCAATTACCAGAAGTTTCTGGATCGATCGGGTATCGAATCCGTCATCCTCAGCATGGTCATGCAGAATACCCACGCCGTTGCAGCCCTCAGATTTATTATAACGATTAAAATACGTTATTGCGAATCTTTTCTGAAATCCGCATACTGGCCAACAACTTGTGCGCCTACAGCCCATGCGCCGGGTTGTGCGCCATACAAAATGTAAATAAACAAGTGTCAAAATGGTTCGCGCCAAGAGCTCTCTCTCTCTCTTAGGGTGCGGTTCCATTTTTTGTCAAAAACATTGAACATCCTTATGTCTGGAAATAATGTACAACAAAGATAATTATTGACGGTAACAACGCTTTTACTTCATTAAACCACTGATTAATAGTGATTTGGCTAGTGAAAAACTTGGCGCATAGGCAATCGGCGCGCAAATTGTGCGCTGGTGTGCGGATTTGAGTTAATCGTCGCAAAGTGCCCAACACACATTATACCCTGGCGCGCAACCTAGAGGTCGAAGAGAAACTCGTCGAAATGCTAAAAATTCTCTAGAAGCTCAATACCAGAAAATGCTGATGAGCAGTCCGTGGTGGAATGTGAATTAGATGATAACTAAAAGTTTCGGAAGAATTTTGGTCAGTATTAGAAATTGGAATAACTTTCCATTTTTCAGGAAAGTATTCCAAATGAAAACATTTGTTAAATATATTAATTAAAACAATAAGCAACTTTCTGGATTTTTTTAAATCTATCTAAATCATATATTTTAAACTTCCTTATTGTATAAATTGTGATGCACAGACGTGTTTTCAAAGCTGTAAAAACCTTTTACTTGCAGTATCCTCCGGTCTGGCTAATTTCGTCTCGGTAACGCAAACATCACAAGCAGTGAGCTCGCGGTGACGGATGAATGAATCGTCCAATAAAATTTAAGCTGCGGTAAGGCAATTTAAATATCGCATCGTATGGTACTTACCAGAGCTGCACCAATTGCGTAATCCAATAAAGCCACCGTGTGGCCGAGATTGGTCCAAGTTGAGTCATGGTGAAGAACCCAATTACCATCGGAGTGTTACCTTTCTGTCCGGCTGTCAATCAAAACCGCTGCATCCGATCTGCGTTACCAAAGATGTTGCTATTCCTTAGACCTTGAACTTATGGGAAAGAGCAAACTCTGATCTACAGCCGACACGCAGTTGGCTTGTTTCGGATTTCGGTGGGTGTGCGTGTAATTGTCGAGAGCTGGTCAATGCGATCGTACTTTTTTGGCACGAATTTGGCGATGCGACTGACACCTACCGACTGCGATTGCCCTGGTTGCCGTGAAACGCGATCCTACTGCAAACCTTGAAACGGATTCCGAAATGAGATCAACAGTGACGCGTCAAAACTCTATTATTACCGTGACAAGCGCCCCCGCAGCTGAAGCCGAAGCCACCGGCAACCTAAAAGTGGGCCATTATCAAAATACCTCAGTGCCAATCTACCGGGGCACCAATTGAGGGTCAATCAAGGCCCGAACCAATCAGGATCAAATGCGTTCCAGCAGCGCAGCGCACTGCCGAGCCGTTTGCATCTATTCTCACCTTCATTGACACAATTTGAAATTCACGAAACCCATTGACCTACTACTGCTGATCGGAGGAGCAATGATGCTCTGTCTGTGCATTACTACAGTGTGTACCTAGCTATGTATTGCTGTCTAGCCAAGTGACACCATTGATTGGGGGGAACCCATCATCAACGCCGTGCAGCAGTCTTCCTCCTGGGCCCTAGATGCAACGCAATGGACGACGGAAGGCAAATAATCGAAAGCACTCTGCTCGGCTAACTGGCACTCGTTTCTCTTGGCTTAGCTGGTGTATGGAGGAGCATATTGTGTATCGATGGCATGAATAAATATCTTCGAATTAAGTGCATTATTCACAGGCACGGTGATTAAATAAAATGCGACGATAAATGCGAAGACGTGGCGCAGGTCCGCTGATCGGCTGGTGGGCGTATGCACGCTTTTTTTCACCCATCATCGCGGGACGATGATGGTAAGAATGTCTCCATCTTGGCGGGCTCTGAAAGTGCTTTCCACTTTCCAAGGGACGCCGTAGATGGGCGACAATATTGTAGGATGTCATCACGGTCGTTGTCGAAGTCGTCATCGATTATAAAGGGGGTCAATAAGTGGCGGAAGTGCAATGCTGGGAGGCGCGATTTTTTGAGATGGTAAGGGGCATCTATTTCTCAATTTTTACATGTTTTTTGGCTCATAAACTTTCCTTGGGTGAAAGCTTACAGAACAAAACTTAGACGACCAAAATTGGACCTTCCGTTCGCAAGTTATGCGCGGTCCCACGTATGCCACTGCATTTTTATATAAAATTTTAGAGAGAAAGTAAACATTTAGTTAATACAAACCCTTTGGAGGCATAGTGGCAATTTGGCACTTTTGAAGAAAATTTACTTTCAAATGAAAGGAAGTCCAATCATGTATTTTGCTTGTTTTTCAAATTGTAGAACTGTAAGGGCATCTCCAGGAGCATTATAAAATGTATGGAGCATTATACACGGGAAAAAATTCTTTGCCGGATCCATAACTAAAATGTTATGAAATCATAAAACTTGTCGCTTCATGATATTGTAACTACAAGTCATGATATCGTGACGTTAACAACGATTATCATGAATAATAATAACTGATTCCATCAACAAAAGCCATGGCCGTCAAAAGCGTTATGAAAAAATTAAGCTCGTTTTCATAAATTGAATACCATAAAGCTGAGTCGTGGTAGCATGGCTCTGAGTCATAAAACTATGACGTTGAGTTATCTCAACCAGACGCTGAGTCGTATAAACATAACGCAGAGTCATAAAATCATGAATCACAACAAACGAATTTGGGCACTGTAAGCGTTACGCAAACCCTCGCGCAGAATCACCTACGCCATTTTTGTCACTTCTGTCAAGGCGGCTTTTGTGAGCGGCAGTGTTTTCCGGTGAGATTTTTTTTTTGGTTTTCGAAAAAGTGTAGTGAATTGTTCTTACTTAAATAGTAGTAAACTATATAATTATTGAACTATATTCCAGAAGTTGAAAGTGGAAAAACTCCATATTCCGGCACAAAACTCCGGCCAGCTTCATCAGCAGCAGAACAATCAAGCTCACGCACAATTCCGGCACAAAATTTTGGCAAAATGCATGACGTAATCTATGGACGCCCCCTATGTCTATGGACCATTTTACGAGACGGTTCAGAACAACTGATCGCTCATTTTATGAAGGAAAATTTGACAGTATGGAGCCAGGTCATTTTGACAGATCTCACACGAGCAAGAAAAGGTCGGCAAACTGCAAGAAAATTGTTCGTTTCTTTCTTGCATGTGTGTGATCTGTCAAAATGACCGGACTAATGTCAAACATTTCGAGGTTTGGTTTCGTGGTGTAATGAAGAATAGACTTGCGTGGTGTAATGAAGAATAGACTTTGTTTTTTCGCAGCCAAACAAGACAAAAGAAATCTCAAAAAGTGCAGCCAAATGACAAATACCAGAATCATAAAAATTACTTAAATATTCAGGAACCTTGTTCATGATTTCAGAGTACGTGCTTCACGATAACATGACCTTAAATGCCACTTTGCACCAATTAATCCGATAGTATAAATTACAAATACTAGAATCATGCATACTGCTTATGTTTTATAACATTAGGTAATCAATTTAGAACATGCTTTATGATAACATGACCAGTACTACCATTTTTCGCAAATCGATCCAGTACCATAAATGACAAATACTTGCACCATGAGTAATGCTCAAGCTTTCATAAATTTAGTTCATAGTTTGAGTACGTACTTCATGATAATATGAACCGACTTACCAAATTTCGCTAATAAAACTGGAACCATAAATGACAACTACTAGTTCTATGAATACCGCTTCTGGTTTTATGAATCTAGTTAATAGTTCTGGTATTCACGGGCATGATATCATGACTTAACTTACAATTTTTTGTCAATAAATATGAAAAACGTAACGCCAAGGTGACGTTACGGCAACATGAGTCATGAAAGTATGACCTTTTTTGTGGTGTATATTTATAACATGAAAACACACATTTTACGCGAAATCATGACTCATTTAGCAGGTTTCAAGCAGCGGATTTTTTCCAGTGTAGAACTGCATCTCGGTCATCTTCAGCAGGCGTTTCAAATTTATAAATTCGAATAGTTTTGTTACAAAATTTGAAACTGGCATACAACCCCGTTCTATTTTTGCACAAATTTGAAACAAGATTTTGACGCGTTCTATTTATGTTGTTGCCATGTCAAATCATATGTATGCCCTCTGGGAACATCATTCTACCGAGTCCAACGGGGTTTATGATTTATTAGGTCGTTGACAATTAAATTTACCGATTTCCGTAAGAAGTCTGTGATGTGTGGCTTCGGGGTCGTGCGGCTAAGGTCACCAAGCCTTTAGTCGCATCGTGCTAAGGAGCGCGGGTTCGATTCCCGCCGCAGCTGTCAGGAAAAGTTTTAGGCTGTGCCACTGGGCGTTGCATGCTAGTCCGTTGTCTAGTGTCGTGCTTCCTTGAAAGAGCAAATAGCTCACTGGAAGCATTAAACGTGTCTGTGTCTTTTAAGTCTGCAGGATTCAAATTATCAACAATTTACTGCCTGAATAAAAAATACAGTCGAAAAACCGAACGTTGTATTGTAACAGTACTATTTAGAACCATATTTTTACAATACACACCACTGTAAAAATAAAAATACAAAAACAATAAAATGTAATGTAGACACCATACAGTAAATTGTAAATAAGATTTTTACGATATACTATACGGGTTGTTAAGTATCGTAACAATATAAAAAAATATTTTTCTCCATATATATATTTTTGCAAAACCATACATTATATTGTAAATGAATTGCTCTAAATACTGATACGTGGGTTTTAATATACCGTACATTGTATGGTACACGTATGGTTTCAAACAGTAAAATGTACCGCTAATATATTGTTTTTTATTTGTAATTTCACTACTGGTTATACATTTAATTAAATGGTTTTGGAATGGTTCTCTTTTGTTATGTTGTATTGTTTTACATTACATAAACCATATAATGTTATATTATCTTGTCATTTTCCTTCTGTTAATGGCATCTTAGGCTTACTAGCATAATAAGAATGGGCTTTGGGAATTCTCCAGAGCGTTTTGGATAACCCTTCATATATTGGATCGCTCACGTCTAAGTCTGAGTAGCCTCTGATTGTATTAACAGTTGAAGCTTAGGCTCCCATGCCCCACCAGCCAGATAACCGGGTTTTGCAAACTAAGCATTATTTGTGGCAACACTTTGAGCGGCATGATGGAACTATGCTGAGCGCGCTAAGTATTATTAGACCACTAATGTAGTTGCATGAAGTGGGTGACGAGGTACATAAGTATCATTACAGCGTGCTTAACCGTTATCGCAATATTGAGGCTCCAGTTTGACTAAAGTTTGAAATACACGGGGAAATACATAACAACTCATGGGAAAACTGTCAAGTTCGATTCAAGTATAAGTTAGGTTAAAAAGCGAACCCACAGACGAACCTATATTAGAAGTTCTTTCAGTGTTCAATCCAGTCCATATGTTAAAGATGGCCCTACGTCAAAGCTAAAGTTCGTCAATCGTATTCCTCTCATCGCACTCTACATACCTAGTCCGCCATATCTCTTGGATCTGCAGTTCTTAAGACATCTGGTTTACTACAGCAAACGTTCGATAACTGCAACATGTTTACCTTTCACTTAGCGAACGAAAATCCGATAACTGCAACGCCTGACAGTGTCAACGAACCATCAACTGACGTAAAATGAACGTGAACTTCATCCGACTGTTCATTTGGGCTAATATGGCGCACCATTTTGACTGATGGCGGTGCGATAACTGCAAAATTGTTGCACTTACCGGACTTGCAGTTAAAAAGCATTGCAGTTAAACCGTTTGCAAAGACCGAACGTCTACAGTACTAATTTAAACATTTTATTGACTTTAAATTGATGTTTGAGCTTATTCACTTTTTTCTTTCCTTTCCTTTGCATCAAAAAAGTCACAAACATCAACAAAACAAAGCACGGAAAAAATCTAAAACTGAATAAATAAATAATTCAAAATGTACGGAAAAATAATGTTTCGGAAAAGTGAATGGTTCAAACGTAAGAAAAACAGTATAATATATTGTAACATAAAAATCGAATGTAAATGTATAGTAGCTACAATGTGCAAAGCTTGTCCCGTAACGTGGGTAGGTCACCTTATAATGGTGCGTTACGGCGTAAGATCTACCATAACAAATTTTGATCTTGTAATTTTTTAGCTTTGTTAATTTAAATGCAGGTAAATTCCAAGATCATGATTTGTCCTACTTTTTTTGTATTATGCTATTCATTGTTAATAAACCATTTGTATCAGGAGGATTCAGGTAATTTTTGTCTATGGCTAGAGAGATTTATTTCCGAAAATTATGTAGGGAATCGCGCCACTTGGGCGGTGGCTTCTATATTCGTCTGTTTTCCACTATAACTCAGTCAAATTTGAACCAATTATCACAACTTTTGGAATGTGGTGAGATAGGTATAGTATCTACCCGTGTACAACATTTCAAGTCAATTGGTTCAAAATTGACTGAGTTATAGTGGAAAACAGAGGAATATAGAAGCCACCGCCCAAGTGGCGCGATTCCCTACATAATTTTCGGAAATAAATCTCTCTAGCCATAGACAAAAATTACCTGAATCCTCCTGATACAAATGGTTTATTAACAATGAATAGCATAATACAAAAAAAGTAGGACAAATCATGATCTTGGAATTTACCTGCATTTAAATTAACAAAGCTAAAAAATTACAAGATCAAAATTTGTTATGGTAGATCTTACGCCGTAACGCACCATTATAAGGTGACCTACCCACGTTACGGGACAAGCTTTGCACATTGTAGCTACTATACATTTACATTCGATTTTTATGTTACAATATATTATACTGTTTTTCTTACGTTTGAACCATTCACTTTTCCGAAACATTATTTTTCCGTACATTTTGAATTATTTATTTATTCAGTTTTAGATTTTTTCCGTGCTTTGTTTTGTTGATGTTTGTGACTTTTTTGATGCAAAGGAAAGGAAAGAAAAAAGTGAATAAGCTCAAACATCAATTTAAAGTCAATAAAATGTTTAAATTAGTACTGTAGACGTTCGGTCTTTGCAAACGGTTTAACTGCAATGCTTTTTAACTGCAAGTCCGGTAAGTGCAACAATTTTGCAGTTATCGCACCGCCATCAGTCAAAATGGTGCGCCATATTAGCCCAAATGAACAGTCGGATGAAGTTCACGTTCATTTTACGTCAGTTGATGGTTCGTTGACACTGTCAGGCGTTGCAGTTATCGGATTTTCGTTCGCTAAGTGAAAGGTAAACATGTTGCAGTTATCGAACGTTTGCTGTAGTAAACCAGATGTCTTAAGAACTGCAGATCCAAGAGATATGGCGGACTAGGTATGTAGAGTGCGATGAGAGGAATACGATTGACGAACTTTAGCTTTGACGTAGGGCCATCTTTAACATATGGACTGGATTGAACACTG
Source organism: Aedes albopictus (assembly GCF_035046485.1). Lineage (NCBI taxonomy): Eukaryota > Metazoa > Arthropoda > Insecta > Diptera > Culicidae > Aedes > Aedes albopictus. The sequence continues at coordinate 318,846,072 of NC_085137.1, forward strand.
AAAGAACTTCTAATATAGGTTCGTCTGTGGGTTCGCTTTTTAACCTAACTTATACTTGAATCGAACTTGACAGTTTTCCCATGAGTTGTTATGTATTTCCCCGTGTATTTCAAACTTTAGTCAAACTGGAGCCTCAATATTGCGATAACGGTTAAGCACGCTGTAATGATACTTATGTACCTCGTCACCCACTTCATGCAACTACATTAGTGGTCTAATAATACTTAGCGCGCTCAGCATAGTTCCATCATGCCGCTCAAAGTGTTGCCACAAATAATGCTTAGTTTGCAAAACCCGGTTATCTGGCTGGTGGGGCATGGGAGCCTAAGCTTCAACTGTTAATACAATCAGAGGCTACTCAGACTTAGACGTGAGCGATCCAATATATGAAGGGTTATCCAAAACGCTCTGGAGAATTCCCAAAGCCCATTCTTATTATGCTAGTAAGCCTAAGATGCCATTAACAGAAGGAAAATGACAAGATAATATAACATTATATGGTTTATGTAATGTAAAACAATACAACATAACAAAAGAGAACCATTCCAAAACCATTTAATTAAATGTATAACCAGTAGTGAAATTACAAATAAAAAACAATATATTAGCGGTACATTTTACTGTTTGAAACCATACGTGTACCATACAATGTACGGTATATTAAAACCCACGTATCAGTATTTAGAGCAATTCATTTACAATATAATGTATGGTTTTGCAAAAATATATATATGGAGAAAAATATTTTTTTATATTGTTACGATACTTAACAACCCGTATAGTATATCGTAAAAATCTTATTTACAATTTACTGTATGGTGTCTACATTACATTTTATTGTTTTTGTATTTTTATTTTTACAGTGGTGTGTATTGTAAAAATATGGTTCTAAATAGTACTGTTACAATACAACGTTCGGTTTTTCGACTGTATTTTTTATTCAGGCAGTAAATTGTTGATAATTTGAATCCTGCAGACTTAAAAGACACAGACACGTTTAATGCTTCCAGTGAGCTATTTGCTCTTTCAAGGAAGCACGACACTAGACAACGGACTAGCATGCAACGCCCAGTGGCACAGCCTAAAACTTTTCCTGACAGCTGCGGCGGGAATCGAACCCGCGCTCCTTAGCACGATGCGACTAAAGGCTTGGTGACCTTAGCCGCACGACCCCGAAGCCACACATCACAGACTTCTTACGGAAATCGGTAAATTTAATTGTCAACGACCTAATAAATCATAAACCCCGTTGGACTCGGTAGAATGATGTTCCCAGAGGGCATACATATGATTTGACATGGCAACAACATAAATAGAACGCGTCAAAATCTTGTTTCAAATTTGTGCAAAAATAGAACGGGGTTGTATGCCAGTTTCAAATTTTGTAACAAAACTATTCGAATTTATAAATTTGAAACGCCTGCTGAAGATGACCGAGATGCAGTTCTACACTGGAAAAAATCCGCTGCTTGAAACCTGCTAAATGAGTCATGATTTCGCGTAAAATGTGTGTTTTCATGTTATAAATATACACCACAAAAAAGGTCATACTTTCATGACTCATGTTGCCGTAACGTCACCTTGGCGTTACGTTTTTCATATTTATTGACAAAAAATTGTAAGTTAAGTCATGATATCATGCCCGTGAATACCAGAACTATTAACTAGATTCATAAAACCAGAAGCGGTATTCATAGAACTAGTAGTTGTCATTTATGGTTCCAGTTTTATTAGCGAAATTTGGTAAGTCGGTTCATATTATCATGAAGTACGTACTCAAACTATGAACTAAATTTATGAAAGCTTGAGCATTACTCATGGTGCAAGTATTTGTCATTTATGGTACTGGATCGATTTGCGAAAAATGGTAGTACTGGTCATGTTATCATAAAGCATGTTCTAAATTGATTACCTAATGTTATAAAACATAAGCAGTATGCATGATTCTAGTATTTGTAATTTATACTATCGGATTAATTGGTGCAAAGTGGCATTTAAGGTCATGTTATCGTGAAGCACGTACTCTGAAATCATGAACAAGGTTCCTGAATATTTAAGTAATTTTTATGATTCTGGTATTTGTCATTTGGCTGCACTTTTTGAGATTTCTTTTGTCTTGTTTGGCTGCGAAAAAACAAAGTCTATTCTTCATTACACCACGCAAGTCTATTCTTCATTACACCACGAAACCAAACCTCGAAATGTTTGACATTAGTCCGGTCATTTTGACAGATCACACACATGCAAGAAAGAAACGAACAATTTTCTTGCAGTTTGCCGACCTTTTCTTGCTCGTGTGAGATCTGTCAAAATGACCTGGCTCCATACTGTCAAATTTTCCTTCATAAAATGAGCGATCAGTTGTTCTGAACCGTCTCGTAAAATGGTCCATAGACATAGGGGGCGTCCATAGATTACGTCATGCATTTTGCCAAAATTTTGTGCCGGAATTGTGCGTGAGCTTGATTGTTCTGCTGCTGATGAAGCTGGCCGGAGTTTTGTGCCGGAATATGGAGTTTTTCCACTTTCAACTTCTGGAATATAGTTCAATAATTATATAGTTTACTACTATTTAAGTAAGAACAATTCACTACACTTTTTCGAAAACCAAAAAAAAAATCTCACCGGAAAACACTGCCGCTCACAAAAGCCGCCTTGACAGAAGTGACAAAAATGGCGTAGGTGATTCTGCGCGAGGGTTTGCGTAACGCTTACAGTGCCCAAATTCGTTTGTTGTGATTCATGATTTTATGACTCTGCGTTATGTTTATACGACTCAGCGTCTGGTTGAGATAACTCAACGTCATAGTTTTATGACTCAGAGCCATGCTACCACGACTCAGCTTTATGGTATTCAATTTATGAAAACGAGCTTAATTTTTTCATAACGCTTTTGACGGCCATGGCTTTTGTTGATGGAATCAGTTATTATTATTCATGATAATCGTTGTTAACGTCACGATATCATGACTTGTAGTTACAATATCATGAAGCGACAAGTTTTATGATTTCATAACATTTTAGTTATGGATCCGGCAAAGAATTTTTTCCCGTGTATAATGCTCCATACATTTTATAATGCTCCTGGAGATGCCCTTACAGTTCTACAATTTGAAAAACAAGCAAAATACATGATTGGACTTCCTTTCATTTGAAAGTAAATTTTCTTCAAAAGTGCCAAATTGCCACTATGCCTCCAAAGGGTTTGTATTAACTAAATGTTTACTTTCTCTCTAAAATTTTATATAAAAATGCAGTGGCATACGTGGGACCGCGCATAACTTGCGAACGGAAGGTCCAATTTTGGTCGTCTAAGTTTTGTTCTGTAAGCTTTCACCCAAGGAAAGTTTATGAGCCAAAAAACATGTAAAAATTGAGAAATAGATGCCCCTTATAGTATCTACCCGTGTACAACATTTCAAGTCAATTGGTTCAAAATTGACTGAGTTATAGTGGAAAACAGAGGAATATAGAAGCCACCGCCCAAGTGGCGCGATACCCTAACTGTTGTGAGCCTATCACCATTTAATAATAGTTTCTATTTCAGATGTACAAGCGGGCAACCCTGCAGTCGGGACGACGAAACATCTTTCTTTTTTTTTTGAAGGGCCAAGATCGCCGAATCGGTCGGTGGCGGGTAGACCACGTTGTGCGCGTCGTTTTTCTTCGAGCCGAGTGTCGTAATGTCGCGGGTGTGGATGTGTGTGTGTGTGTGTGTTTCTTTTTTAGAAAAATTGTTTTTTTTTCGGATTGCTAACTTCCTTACTCGTTTTACGCGATCTTGTTTTATTTTGTTTTTAGATAAATTGAGATTTTTTTGTTGTTGTTTAACGCGATTTTTTGTTCATTTTTTTCTTTTCTTTTACCTATTTTGATAGTACCTACCGGAGTCGCCTTTTTTTATTTTTATTTTTTTTTCTCCTCGCGTTGTAAACATTTATTGCAAAGTTCCGATTACCCTGGAGGGATCGGTTCTGCTTGTGCCTCGCACTGAGCCGAAACATACATATTTATACAATAAATAGAAAAAAATCTTTTGATTTAATTTTCGTTCAATTCATTTTACGTGATTTTTTTTAATAATTGAGATGTTTTTTTTTCGTTGTTTTCGCGTTTTTTTTTATGTAAATTGAGGTTTTTTTCTCGGATCGACAACTTTTTTTTTCACGCGTTTCAAATATTTATTGTAATGTTCCGATGATTTTGGAAGGATCGGTTCTGCTTGGGCCTCTCACTGAGCAGAAACTTAATTATTTAAACAATAAATAGAAAAAAATCTCTTTTGATTGCCGGCTTTCTAAAGATTAAATTTTAACCAAGTAAACAACCAATGCCGTGGGTTCATCGCCAGCTTTTGAGGCGAATCCTTGACCTACATAATACATCTCCCAACCACCCACTCCGTAGTACTTATGGGAGTGTCACTGAGTCGGAGGCCTCTTAAATAAGTGCTACATCAACACTTCCTTCCCCTATCCCAAGTTACGGTAAAGATAGGCGTGGCCGAGAATAATGACATTTATGCTTTTGGTATTCTTGCGTAAGATTGGAGCAAAGTTAACTCCCCGGCTTAGTTCCGAAAAGCAATCCGAGCAAGATTAGCAAAAGGTACATGAATGTTGTAAGTATCCAATCTACGAAGTATACCGTAACTACGCTAACGCTAACGCTAGTAGCTATAATGTGCAAAGCTTTTAGCGAACCATTTCATTACAATATACATTATTGTAGCTGATACATTGTATGGTGCAGGAATGGTTTTCACCAAACACCCTATGGTTAGTTTTTATCCGGGTGAAGTTAAGCATTACCGAACTTGGGTAGAAATAAACCAATAATTTGGTGGAGATAACCCAACATTCGGTGGTTCCTTATCGAAATTTGTTTTTTTTTCTCAAGTATTTTTTTTTTCTTCAAGCTCAATTTTTGAAATTTAAATTTTTGAACTTGGCGTGTAAATCTAATTGCAAATGCAAATTGCAAGCAACAACTTGAACTGAATTATCAAACTCAAACATCTGCCAAGAAAGCAGTTTCTCAGGACACGAAATCTTAAATTTTAAAATCGAAAATAGCAGGCAGACAGAAGTATCAATGTTCAGAGAACCAATAGGCTTGGGGCTAGGGATTTGCCACCATCGTCAATGTACACATTTCGAGAGCTCGAACTTTATTGGGTCAATAACGGCGCTGGTCACGTCATTACGGTCAACCGGAGAAGCGAAGGAATGTTAGCTCGACAACCGCTGCTACTAGAAATTGTATGTACATACTACTGAACTCATCCACAGTTGTCACGGGAAGAAGTTTTGTTAATAGGGAGGGATTGATAGTTACATGGATCAAGGATTCACTTTGGTAAGCGATGCGGTTCATGCAACCGTACAGTTAGGCCTGTCCACTTTTTCAACAATGTTCTGAAATTCTCAAGTCCACCCCCTTAGTTCCTAGGCATCCTAGAAGAAGTTACTGGTCAAAGTTTCATCCAAATCCATTGAAGAAGAAGAGGTGCATCAAATCAATTTTGTATTTTTCGACTATTTTTAAACTTCAAAAAATCATAACTATACTAAAACTTGTCAAAAACTAATTCGTTCAGCACAAATTGAAAGATATACTTGTTCACTTCAAGTTCTCAAGATCAGTGACGGACCGCAGAAACTTAGGATAAATACTGACTCATAATTACAGATCAAATCAGTGTGGTCAGCACCGTAATGTGACGAACTGTACATAAATAAAGGAAAATTTAATTAAAATGAAACATAATTAAAGGACACTTGAAGTGACGAGCTTTGCAGTTCTTGTTGAGTTAATACATGAAGGATGATTTTGAACTAAAACATGGATACTTTTACTGCGTTTCTTTTACAGAAAAGCAAGGAACAAGCTCACCGGTCATCAATCATTCACTCGAGCTCCCGTCGACCTTTCGCTAAAACAATAGATTGTGCGACACTATAGATATACTAGCTTTATGTTAATATACACATTAACACTCCAAACACTTGTGATAAAAACTTTACGCGGAATACCGTGACCCGACCAGAAGTACATAACAAGATCATAACAAAATTATGGCAACTGTTGTTGGAAATAACAATCTATACATGAAAATGAGTTTAAAGTTCCTTTGAGGCAACAAAACTCAAGAACGGCTGGACCGATTAGGATGACTCTTGTATGATTTGATTCGTCTTCATGGTATCTGTGTTTATATGTAAAACAGTTACAAAAATGAACTAAAAAAATAAGAAAATTTAGAAACTACGGCTTTTGTATGACCGGAGAAAAAAATCAACATGATCGAAATGAAAACAATCTAGAGTGCGGCGCATAAACGAGCTCAAAAGTTGTCAAACCACCACAATATTGGCGAGACAAAGTTTGCCGGGACAGCTGGTAGTTGATAGAATTCTGTTATAAGTATTTTTGTGTGAATATCCATAACAAAATTGTATCAACATTCGTTGTAATTTTAGCAACAAAACTATAGCAAAACTTGTTCAATTTATGCAAACAGGTGTATAACAACAGTTGTTATATTGTAATTATAATATAATTGCCTCTAACATAATGTCGTAACACGTTTATTGCAATCTTTGTTATATTTTTTGTATCAAATTTATTTCAGGATTTATATGATTTTTTGTGTTGTCGCGAGAAAGATTGATATTTTTTGTTATTTTGGTCTTTCGAGCCAAGAGATTTATAACAAAGCTTGAAACAAATTTATTCTGAAATATGTAACAGAACTTGTTATAATTTTGTTATGATTCCACATGTTTAGTCTAACAAAATTTGATATAAAAATCTTGTCATGATTATATATCAACTTGTAATATTTTTGTTTAAATTGGACCGAGTTTTGTTAGAATTTATGTTATTTTAATTACTTACGGTACATGTTTTATAACAATCGTTGTTACAAAAACCATTGTAACAAAATAACACAACCTGTAATAATTTTGTGTTTCCCACCTAGTCGGGGATCCGAAAAAATGGGAACTTTTACTTTGCGCAGCTCGTTTTCAGCCGTCTGTGAACCGATCTTTAATTTTCTTTAAGGGATCTTCAACCCACCTTTTCTACTCTTATTTTATATAAAATTCATATTTTTAGGGATGCTCATTTTTCCTCCAGAAAAGCGTGAGCTAAAAACGTTTTTAAAAATCTGAGATTTTTAATTTGCATCCCAAATTTAAGCAGTGGCAACATAAAATGACTGCCAAACGTGGTTTCTGTTAACCAGTCATAGTGCAGAGGCAATACAAAATCAGGCCAAACATGTCTAAAGGTCTTATCTGCAGAAGAGAGGCTCTCTTTGGTTTCCTTCTCTTTCATAATATCTCAGTTGTTCATTTGAATTATGATTATCTCCTTGCATAGAACGATGTTCAAAACAATCGTCTTTTGATTTGTACTGCAAAAGTAGTTGAAAAGTGGACCATTGCATTGCAATAACTAAAAGAGAAAGTGTATAAAGAGAGCCTCTCAAATGCAGATAGGACCTTTTGAAATGTTCGGCCTGAAATGTTCGCAACTATCTTGAACATCCCTAGCTACAATCAATTGCGGCTCCTCTATGAACAAGCGCTCCAGTGCTCTTGCCAAGCATCCCATAGGTTACGGGTCTTTAGCAAAGTTGTCTAGTTTGATTGGTGCTACACTTTCATGCCTTTGGTTTTCATCTATATCTGCTGAAACTGATCTAGATAAGTTTTATCTTTCAATACGACGCTCTAGTGTTCTTGATATGCATCCTAGAGAGTTGGAGTCTTCAGCAAAGCACTTTGGATTGGTTGGTACACATTCTTACGTTTTGGTTTTGATCTAGATAAGTTTGATTCTTACGTTTTTAATTTGTGTACTTAGTGCTAACGTAAGAACAAGCACGACAATCACGAAACGCGACGCGAGATAAGACACGACACTTATGGTTCTTACAATCGTCAAAATAATTAAAAAATTGCCTTAATGCCGACCGGTTTCGGGCTCGATGCTGCCCATCTACGGGAAAATGTCCGACTGATTGCGCTGGTCCAAGTTGGGAGAGAGAATGCTACTGCTGCTGGTGGTTCGTGTCGACGAGATCGAATAGACTCGACATGATGGGAGGATCGTCTTCATTCATCAGCGGTTTTTGAGCATTGCTGATAAACATTGACTCCCATGCGTTTAAGTGGGAAGCTTTTCTTATAGTTTTAACGATCTTCGCACTTCCCCAATCTATTTCGTGGTCGGTTTCCAACGTGTGAGCCGCCACGCTCGATTCGTTGCTCTTCTTAGACACCACGGCGTTCTTATGTTCCCTTATGCGGACTTTGACTTTCCGGCGGGTTTGTCCAATGTAAACCGCCGGACAGTCTTTGCAGGGAATCTGGTATATGCCAGATTGCTCGTCAGCTGGAACCTTGTCTTAGAGGTTGCAAAGCAGGTCACGCAGAGTGTTCTCACTTTTGTGAACAACGTGTAACCCTTGTCGATGAAGTGTGGTTTTTATGGGGTTCGTTATTTTCGGGTAGAATGGCAGGCTGACTATTTTTACTTCTTTGGTGTCCGGCTGTAGGGTATAAAGCCTGTATACGCAATAATCGGGACACAGAAGTAGGGCTGTAACTCTGCAATGAATCGGTAAAATCGACCGAAAGATTGACTGAGAAATCTTTGGTGTATGTTTATTATTTATGCCAAATTTCATAACAATCGATGTATTACATTTGCCTGTGGATGAAAAACAAACAGACGTGGTTTTAAGCATTTTGTACAATCATGACCAATTTTCATTCGCATAATAGATGGTTATTTTGGGTTACTATTCAAAGTGCTGTAAGGATAATTTTGAAATTTCGTAAGCAGTTATGGTACTTATAGAGACACTTTCTTACAAAATCTCATTAACTTCAAACAGCTTGTTTGAAAGCTACTGGTGTTAATAGGGGTGAGTGTTTGTGAGAATATTTTTTGTGTTTTTCATGTGCTATGTTTGCCTATTCACAACTCTTGAATGGTTCTGCCAATTTTCATGAAATTTTCTCAGCAGGTAGTTGATTATGTGTGTATTATGCCTAAAAAATTTGATGATTATTGGTGAAGTACTTTCAGCAGTACAATTGAAACAATAAGGGGTGCTGACTAATTTCTGTCAAAGGGGCGAAAATCACGATCCGTCCCAATATATGTTTCGACTATAAAATTGTTGATAGGGCATAGATTCTTTTGAAATTTTGCCTATGCAGGATATATAGATTGAGAAGTTTATGTTCAAAATTTCAGCCATTTCCTTTATCAAATTCAAAAGTTACACCGCTGACAAGCTTAACAAGGGACTGTACAAAATTCAATTGCACGCGTTCTACTGTTTCGTAGTACTTCACCGATTTACATGAAATTTTGCAGGTGAAATTACCACATCTTAAGATGTTATCAGGCCAAATTCAAGCAATTTTAATGTATCTATTGCAGAGTTACAGTCGTTTTTCTGTGTCCCGATTATTGCGGATACAGGCTTTACTGTTGCGCTGTGTTTTTCGCTTATGTTTTCGGATGATTTTATCCACAAAAGGCCTGTCGTACCCATTCACTTCGGCTGCTGAATAAATACGGTCTTTCTCTTCTTCAAACTCTTCCTTCGCCATGGGTACGTTGAACAACCGGTGTGCCATAGAGTAGAAAGCGGCTTGCTTCTGGGCACCGAAGTGATTGGAATCCGAAGTGATGTATCTGTCGGAGGAGGTAGGCTTTCGGTAGATCCCGAATTTCAACGTGCTGTCTTCTTTTCTACTGATCAACAGATCGAGAAAGGGGAGTCTCCCTTCTACTTCCTTCTCTACAGTAAATTTTATCGTTTTGTTTTGGGAGTTTAACATGCTCAACGTTTGATCCAGGTATCGTTCCTTAACCGGAGCAAAAATATCATCAACGTAGCGCCACCAGATCCTGGGAAACAACTTCTTCTTTTGAGCTTCGTTCTCAAAATCGCTCATGAAGAGGTCCGCTAGCAATGGGGACAGCTTGCTACCCATACTGAGCCCAAAGGTTTGCCTGTAAACCTTCCCCCTGAACGTGAAAAACTTCTGGTTCATATACACCTGTATCTCTCCGTAGCCCAGGTGTCAGATTTTTTTCACGTTCAGGGGGAAGGTTTACAGGCAAACCTTTGGGCTCAGTATGGGTAGCAAGCTGTCCCCATTGCTAGCGGACCTCTTCATGAGCGTAGTTTTCCTTAGGTAGTGCGATAACTGGTACAGGCACCCTACATAGAAAAAAAAAATGTTACATTATAACTTATTTTTTGAAACTTGGAATTTTTAAGAACTGTCCAGATCACCATTTAGAACAGTAGTCGAGTAGTACGCGAAGAAATATTGGAATCGGATTGTTGAGGCGCCAGTGGAACCGGAAGTTCGTCCAATGATCGTCACACCCGAGCGGGCGTGCACAGTATCCGAGAAAAGTCTGATAGCAAATTGAAAACTACTTTTGATGTTGTGATATTGCAAATTTTGATAACTGAGGTTGTTGTCCTTTTGGTCGTTTTAACGGTTAAAACATCAAAAATGAGAGCAGAAAAATGTTCCCGTGACAGCAAGTTGAAAACAGTTCCTGCCATCAGTGATAGCAAATTGATAATTGTTTTTGCTATCAGTGCAAAAAATGGGAAAATCGTTAAGGTGACTCCCTGTATCACTCCTATTTCAGCACTTCTTTTTCGATTCTTATTTCTAACAATCATCGAGCGCAACAGTAGTGGTGTTGCCTTTTTACTTTCGTTCTATAAACAAACAAACAAAAACAGCACCACTTTGTCTCGCTTCCGCCAATGTAAACATTTCAAGATTATTAATCATTTAAAATTAATTCAAGCAGTAGGCTACACAGTTTTGCTAAATAACAATGAAACATGTCTCAATATTACGAAAAACACTGAATTTTATGTGTAATAGGGTAAAAGCACTAGACTTCGCCCCCCTAAAGCATTGAACTATCCAAATTATTGAGTTTCATCATATATTTCCGATGATATCTATGTTTCTTTGGTAATTCTGGCTAATTATCCTTCAATCGGTGATAACCCAGCTCAAAAGTACCATTAAATGAAGGTTTAATACATTAAAATAACAATTTTCAATATTGATTTATGATTTATTTTTCGCCCCCCTCAAATTCAATCTTCGCTCCACCTCACACTAATTTTCGCCCCCTACAGTTGCCCATAAGTTTTCCTCAATTCGATCATGGCTACCTTTAAAATTTTATTGAATACGAGTTTTCCCGGCAAGCTTAGTATGTACTGTCTTCTGCGTTTTTGAGTTATGCAAAGCAAGCTGCCCTCTGGAAAATCAAGAAAAAATAATTTTCCTGTATGCATATTATTCGCCTCCTTGAGTTTAAAATAACAGAATGAAACAACTCATGCATATATCAATAGATAGATTTTTTTTTGTTGGTTTTGATTGGTTTTTCTCGGTGAAACTGAACTGCAATTAAACGTCGTTTTTACGTTTCAACCTACTTTTTTATTTTTTCGGTCATCTTCAGAAAAAATCCGCCGCCCGTCCGTTTCCCAAGGCGGTACTTTTTTAGAATGAAAAGTACCGCCTTGGGAAACGGACGGGCGGCGGATTTTTTCTGAAGATGACCGAAAAAATAAAAAAAGTAGGTTGAAACGTAAAAGCGACGTTTAATTGCAGTTCAGTTTCACCGAGAAAAACCAATCAAAACCAACAAATAAAGCAAACGGTGATCAAAACCAAATAATATACAATAGATAGATTGTAAAGTAGAAAACATGGCCAACTAAAAATTACGTATTAATGAGGTACGTACACAAATTACGTCACGCTTTGTGGGGTGAAGTGGGTGGTCTGTTAACGTCTCATGCAAACAATTAACCCTCTAATACCCAAAATTTTGATTTTGATCTAAATATCATTTTTCGTCATCTAAAATCGATTTAAACATGTTTCGGAAGATGATTCTTTTTAATTCTCGATTTTGTGATTTTCGGTTTTTGATTTTTCTAATTTTTATTTTTGAACATCTACGCACTTTTATATTTTTCCTAGAAGCCTCTATGGGATACGGATTTTTTTTAGAAGAAAACATTTTGAGATTTTAGGATTATTGTTGAAATATTTTTATTTTAAGTTTTTTTTCAATGGAAATTTTATATTTCGTGTAATTTTAAGGAAAGTAATTTCAGAGTGTATTCGACTCCCTTAAACTATTCTACTGTGAAAGAATGATTTGGGAAAAATCTAAAATATGTTAATTTTAGCGATTCAATACAAACTAATCAATGATTTCTTAAAGGTGACTAAAACATAAATTTTTCAACGATTTTTGAAAAATGTAAATACGCTTTAGAAGACACATAAAATCATTTTAAGATATACAAAACAGTCCTAAACATCACCCAAAAATATAAAAAATTGATTATCCACGAAACAAAAAGTACAAAAATGCTAAAACTATACCCCGTCTAAAGGTGGGGTTGGGTATTAGAGGGTTAACATGGAAGGGATGATCTTGAAATGGTTTTTTTGCATTACATAACTTAAGGGGAACATCCATAAATTAACGTCACGAAAAATATATCTATTAGGGCTACTTATTTTGAAATCATACACTAGATATAACAAAATTTGCGAATTCGGCTGTTCTCAATCACAGCAAACTTACGACTTATTTAAATCAAACGCCAGAAATATTCTTATAAATAAATTACGTCAAAAAGATTTTCTAATTTGAAGTACATGGAATTCAAGCGATTGACATTGACCGATTAACTAGGGGTCATTCAAATATGACGTCCATCGTTTAGAGGGGAGGGGGTCTGAGAAAGTGTGACACTTCATGAATTAGGTACACGAAAAAGCGTGACAGAGGGAAGAGGAGGGGTCTAGAAATCCTGATAAATGATGGACGTTGATTGATTGATTGATTTGTCTTTATTAAAGAGACTTTCAGCCCTTGGCTGCCATGATGGACGTCATATTTGAATCGGCCCCTACCACAAGCGTCTATAATCTTTCATAGCTGTTGCGAATAGTTAAATGAGAGTTGAATTGAAATTACATTTCATTACTAGCCAAAGCGAGAAATGCCAGTGGACGTTATGCCCCGTAAAATTTTCCAACACCTAAAATTTAACACTTTTTTAAATTCAGAGAGTTTGGACAATAGAATGTTAGTGATAAACCCTCGTGAGCAAAAGAGGCGCGAAATGTATTACCAATTGTTCACCCCATGCAAAGTCTTTTAAAATCTATTTCATTTTCTCACCCATTTTTTTGTATTTCTTCTCATCAACGTGAACATAATTTTAAACAAGTTTAAAAAAGTTTGACTTTTGGATTCATAATGCTGAACAAAAACGTCACGTACATCTAGACTCCTCAATTATTTATCTGATTCGGTAAATTTGCGTCACGTGAACCAAAAATTGACGTCTTTTATTCAAAATAGTAACCTATCTTCCAAAATAGATTGAGCGGGCATTCCCTTATAAAACACGACGGTTTGGAACATTCGTGCCACGAACAGTCCCAAAAATCACCCGTTTTTGCCTTCACAGTCAAATATGCCAAAAGTGACAGATTTACGCGTGCTTTTCTGGCTGGCTTGCTCACATTTCATTCTCGCTCTCTTCCTTTTTTGCAACGATGACAGCAAGACGTCGCATCAAAAACGAAGTAGTTTGTGTGATTGCAAGGAGACTCAATTTGACGAGGATCGTTGAAAATTGCCTTGAAAATTGGGTGTCGAATCGACCTCCGAATTCAGTGGCCAAAAATCAATCATTAAATAGATTAGAATGATCACGTTTGCATGAATGGTACACTTTGCCCCACTTTCCCCTACCTCACAAAGATCAACTTCACCTTATCCGTTTCCACACCCGATTTCAGTACGAGAAAGGGATGGGCGAAAACTGAAACACGCAATACAAGGGACAAGGGATTTCGCCAGGGGCGAAAATTGGAAACTTAAATTTTTGTGCTTTAATTTTCACCACCTATAAAAATAGCTGAAATTTAATAAGTTTTATCAATTTAGCTGAATAAATAACCTGCTGTGTATTCCTAAGACTTGTATGATCATCAATGTTCATTATTTTGGGTTGGAAGAGTTAATTTTGTATGTCTTCCCAGGTTCTGATTATCGCTACTGTTTGCATTGCTTTGAAAAAAGCATACATCATTGCCATAACTATTTTACAATTGCTAATTCGATAGATTAAGTTATTGGTTTTGTGGAATATCATTAGTGCACAAGATTGATACGTTGAAAAGCAAACAATAATCTACCTAGGGTAAAAGCTCCCTTAGTGGAGGTAGTACCAATAGTGGTGGTAGTGACAATTTAGCACTATTTCGACCAAAAAGCTTGCAAATGATATTTTTAATAGATGCATCATACCCCATTAATAACATTAATTCAGTTTTGTATTCAGGATTTCCCGAAAAACCTATTTTAAACAATTATTTTCCTTAATTATTTTGCTCCTTTGCACCTATAGTGGTGGTAGTGTTCCTATAGTGGTTGGTTCCATAAGAATTCAATGGGATGCGCCACTATAGGAACCAATGTTAAATCTTACCTCCATAATAGGAACCGTGTACCTATAGTTGGTGCAAGTGATTTATTAGCAGAAACTGAAATAAAAAATGGTTTTAACATTTTTTTCTAGCAAATTTAAGTGAAAAACTACCGATTAACGTTTTCAGACTTTTCATTTTGTGGTATTATCAATTTTATTCAATTATTTTACTACAAGGAGCTACTAATAGCACCACTATTGGTACATTTACCCTAATTAATCACAAAAAATACGAATGATTTATTAGGGGTGGGGGGGAGGTTGTGAAAATTAGGGACGGGGCGAAGACTAGTGCATTTACCCTAAGCTAAAAATGATCGAACACTATTAATATGCTCTTCCGCTGTTGATGTTTGCAAGCAGCAGCAGTGTTGGCGGACAGTGCGGAGGAGATTTCACAAAAAAAAATATTTGCTTTTATTACTATCATATGTGATTCAAAGTACAACAATAATCATTCAAATAATAGTTTTCGATTTTACGACGTATAATCGTTAAATTTGAATTGACCATTTCAATGATTTTGATTGATTTTATTTATGAATTGGCCCGCAAGGTCGACATCACTGCGTTCAATGATCGATGATTGTGCGCCAGATGGCACCATCGCGTCGTGCTGCTGCCGTCGTCGTTGTACGGTGGTGGGTGGTAAACATTGCCATAGAACTCTTGGTGCGGTTGAGACAAATTCATATAATTTTCAAGTTTGAGTGAAAATATTTTTTGTGGCATAGATAGTTCGAAAGAGAATTTTAATTGGAATAGTGTGTTCTATGTTGAATATCTTGCGCGAAGTGGAGAATTTTAGAGAAAAGGTAAGCGTCGATTTTCTTACGTGAGTGTATTAGTGAAATACTGTGTAAAGTTGAATTTGGATGAGAATCATCATCATGAGGATGAGAAGTCATTTTGTGATGACACAAGAAAAGGCCTTAAATGTAGAGTTTTCACGAATAATATGGAAACCTAAATGCAATAAGAAAATTGCACAAATGGTGTATGATTAAATGTATTATACAATAATGCCTAGAAGTTTTGAAATTACTTAAAAACTTTAATATTTATAATAATTTGATGTGACAGAAAAACAAAATCAAAATTTGAATTCAAATTTAATCCAGATAAACCGATATCAAAACGTGATATCAATTTGCTGCTAATTACAAATCGTGTTTTGGATTTGCTATCATTTTGTTGTTTAACTTTGCTCGGGTAGTTGGCTTGAGCAAAAAAGCAGATTTCGAGCATATTATCGTCGCTGTTGAAACCCGAAGCTTCCTCACACGCGACAATCGACTTTTCTCCAAATCCATACGTGGAACCTGACGTCGGACATAGTGCGCTGGATAGCGGACCTGGTCCTCTATTCCTATTCTCAACTGTACGAACAATATCTGTAGGTCACTGAATGGCGAAAAGTGTTAAAATTTAACCATTTACTGATAGAAGTCAAAGGGCTCAGCATGACACATGGCGGAACGTCATGAATTTCTCTCTACGATCAAAATTCTTCACGCATAATAATGTGCTGATTTCGGAATCGTCCTCTATAAAACGAGTTTTACAATCATAAAAAATAGAAAATGTACTAAAATTCAAATATCGTGCGTCGTAGTGAACCAATACTAAATATTTGGGCATGAAGAGAAAGCTAAGTATAATATCTTTCGATCATCTGAACACAGTTTTTGTATCAGATTGATGAAAATCATGTTATTTGTGGATTTATGGGGCAATAAAATGTTTTGCAAAATTTTCAAAAAATGTAGTATTACTTCTGTATTTCTAATGAGAAAAAAATGCTGTTGAAAACATATTTCTAAATGATCTTTTTAAATAAAAGATGTTGACGAGTTCCAGTTCATTTTTCGACTCAAACGGAGTATCGGTTACGGAGAAAGAACATAAACTAGACTGCTTAGCTTAAAAGTAGAACAATAATCGATTTCAAACAGCGTTTTCGGACTCAGGTCATGATTCTGCAATAAAAAATGATCATCAGCCTACCGAGTTCAAAAATGCTGTAAACTAGTGTTATTCATAGACTATATGTACATTCGCATACACATATTATTTGGGCCCATATAGCCGAGGCGGTAAACGCACGGATATTCAGCACGACCATGCTGAGGGTGACGGGTTCGATTCCCGGTCGGTCCAGGATCTTTTCGTAAAGGAAATTTCCTTGACTTCCTTGGGCATAGTATCTTCGTGCCTGCCACACGATATACGCATGCAAAATGGTCATTGGCAGAGGAAGCTCTCAGTTAATAACTGTGGAAGTGCTCATAGAACACTAAGCTGAGATGCAGGCTTTGTCCCAATGAGGACGTTACACCAAGAAGAGAGAGAGATGTACATTCGCATCACATAATGATTTAAAATATGATCCAATAAAACAGTGACCATTACTCTTTGATCTCCGCTTGCGGTTTACTGCCATTCGACAGAAAAAGAAAACCCTAATTTTACGAGTTGCTACAGTCCAACACCTTGGCCACCCGGGATGTCCCATTGACCGCAAGGGAATAAAATAATGTAACCAACCCATCAATGAGAAAGCTTAAAAACAAGCGAAGGAAATACGCTTGCCGAAAATGAAAAAAAAAAAACCCAACAATTTCCCCACAGACCTACATCGTTTGTTTCGAATCAAAAATTATTCCTACCGCAAAGCTACACGGCTCCGGACAGGGAGGAAAAAATGATCAAATTAACAAGATCTCACACAAGGATGCATCCAGTGAAAATCGAAAGTCCGGACTGAAACAAAAAAACAACTAACCGAACAGGCAATTAACTTACAATAAAAATCTGTCTGCGGTTTGCCGACCATATGTACGTACAGCCTTCCTACTTACATTGATCAACAGGAGCAACAGGTTCATATTGGATCACAGCTGCAGCTGGGAGTCGCAGTACAGTGCTGGTCAAAACAGTGACAACTCACATAATTTGAAAGACCAAAAGCTTACAGTTACATGTGGGACTCTGCAACAATATTTCCGAATAACAGGTTGTTTCTTCTGAATTTCAATCATTTGATTTTGTCAATTTGAAACTTTATCGACTCGATCTCGATAACTGTATAATCAAAACTTATACTTCTGTTCTGACCAATACTGTATAGCGCCAGTGAAATCGAAAGCCAAAAACCGCTTCTTCGACACGGTTACAGCCCAAACTTGCACCCATTCTTCAGGCTCTTCCAGGATCAGCAGACCACGGACACGCCAAGCAAGCCGCAGGTCAACAAGTTTCTGTTTTTGGGGGTTGATCCTCTGAAGACAACTCCCCAGCTTCACGCTTCGAGTGCTGTCGGGAGAGGTGCATCTGTGCCGTGAAGACTTGCGACGACGGCCCGGCAGAAGTCGGTTCATTAATTCATCAGGGAGTCAATGTACTGCGAAACACAGTTGGTGTGGTACAATTTCCTTTTAAGGCCATCGGCAACTGCATATTCAACAACACGGGTGCTGACAGAGAGTGTCTGATGACCAAAAATCAAGTCAGGGTCACACTTTAGGCTTCGGGGTGGACATTTACATGCGGAACTAATTGGGAGCGGAACCGAACGGCAGCGCCATGTTTTTTGGTTCATCCAAATAGGAGCGAATTATGCCACCAAAAAGGATAGCGAAAGCAATGGAAAATAACGTTGGAACGGGATTTATTATTTTATTCAAGTGTGAAATATAGATAACTTATACCAGCTATCTTTGTTGTTCAAGGGAGCCAAGTTAATGGGATATTGGTTTCAAAGGTTTAGATGTCAAAACATCGGAAGACAAATGATGCAACGCGTACATGTTTAACAGTGTGATTACTTGGCTAATGATTGTCTTAGCTTCATAGAGGAGAAAATAAGAAATTGTCTCAAAAATATGAATCTTGTATCTGAATTGGACAACAAAAAAACCCAGATTTATCCACCTAGTGGTGATAGTGCCTTTCTCGTCGAATATGTACTCATGAACTTTCTGTCGACGTTAGCCAAAATGTTCCTGAATCCTGATAATACTTTATATAGAAAAACAACAATTTTAACCATGATTTTAACAAATCCATGATCGATTTTGGAAACTTATTCATGGTACATATTCTGATGCAATGTTCAAGAGCAAAGCAGAGCTGAAAAATATCAGACCTCTCAGTTGACTGCTTGACCACCTTAACCCTGGTCGTATATTGGGGTCAGAGATGCCAGATATACAGATTTTTCTGTATTATACAGATTTTTGACCTTCTATAAAGCCAAGATATGGAGTACAGAAAAATACAGAATTTTGAAATGTTATACAGATTTCTCATGAAAGCATGAAATTTGAAGCTTTTTGCAATAAATTTATTAATTTATAAATTGTTGCTTAAACTTTAAAGAATTTATGAAAATTTGTACGTTTTCACACATGTTTAAGAAAAATAAATACCTGCAAAAGTTTTAAACTGTCAGAAAGTAGTACATTTTTGTTAGTTCCTTGAAATCTAGGACTCTCGGTGTCTGCTATACCCTCAAAAACGGCGATACAGAAAAATATGTAATGATACAGATTTTTGATAAAAATAATCTGGCATCTCTGATTGGGGTCGTTATGACTCCATTCCATGTACTACGGCAGCGGGGTGAGCGTCAGCTAATGCATGAAGAAGGTCAACTCTATTCACAATCGTAGATCACTTTGTGATCTTCGCCATTGTTTATTTCAGTACACTTTAGGCTATATTTTATTACCAAATGTAACACGATTCATGTAAAATGTGATCTTCTTACGAGAAAAATGCAGAAAATGTAAAAATTTCCATTCAAATTTCAATCGCAATGAGAAGAGCGAGGGCTCAACCAGCCGCACCCAAATTGTGAGCAGTAATTTTAGAAGCAAAAGTAGATTGAAGATTGAAAATTGATAAGGTGTTGATGCGATTAGATTTTTATTTTTCCATAAAACGTTGATCTATCCTACTATGCATTTACACCGCTAATGTGATCTGATGCTATTTTCTTGCTAACAGTTCAACAATTTTTTGAATAACCACGATTTTATGTATCGCTCGCATGCATGATTTTGGTTTCTTCTTCTTCTTTATGGCTCGACGTCCCCACTGGGACTTGTCCTGCCTCGCTTCAATTTAGTGTTCTTTGAGCACTTTTCCACAGTTATTAATTGTAGGGCTTTCTTTGCCTGCCATTGCATGAACTTGTATATTGTGAGGCAAGTACAATGATACACTATGCTCAGGGAGTCAAAGCCTTAACCACTAGGCTAACTGGAGACTTCTATTAAATCACTTCCGAAGGAACACCCGCAACCGATTCCGAAATATTATTACAAGTTCTAGATGTGGCCTGAGACTATTTTCTTGTTGGCCTTACATCAGATTTGCAGATTATAAAAAAACGCAGCTATGGTTCAGTTCCCTTCTATATTTTACCACTTTCGGTGGGCTACTCGTCTAGTCTCTAGTTCTGGAACACTACCGGTTCTCCCAAATATGGTCTGAGATTATTTGTTGGCTATCGTTTATCATGTTACTGAATAAGTCATTGATATGTTACATGTATTGGTTCTCTTTTACATTTCACCATTTCTGGCGGGACAACCGGAATCGGTTCCGTAACACACTGATATGGCTTGCGTCTATTTTTTTGTAACTGTGCATCATGTTACCTAAATAGCCGTGATACCTCAATCGCATGCATGGGTTTGCTTTCACTTTCGGCTCGGAACCGGTTGCGGAACACTACTGATAGCACTAGTTTACAGCATTTTTGAACTCGGTAAGCTGATGATCATTTTTGGTGTAGAATCATGCCCTGAGTTCGAAAACGCGAAGGAAAAAAATTACAGTAGAGCGGAAAATTTTTCGACTTTCCATACAACGTTGATGATTTGAAATCGATTTTTGTTCTATTTTTAAGCAAAGTCGCTCTCTTCAAACATCTCATTCTTCGTAACCAATGCTCCAATTGAGCTGAATTTTTTACTGTAACTCGCCTACATATGATATGTCAAATAAACGCCGAGAAAGAATTTTTAAGTTGGCTTTTTCTTATTGAAAAAAAATACATTTCTTCAAAAAATTTTGGGAATTTTGCTAAAATTTAAGAAGATCGTCCCCAAAACTCGCCAATATCTTGAATTTCATCAATCTGACGCAAAACCTGTATTCAGATGATCGAATGGTATTGTATTCAGCTTTCAATTTATGGAAAAAGATTTAAAATTGGTTGAACAAAAGGCAATATGTTTGAATTTTAGTAAATTACATATTTTAAAAAGTTACGAAATTCGATATTGAGGTAAAACTCAAAAACTGTTCTACTTTAAATTTTTTGAAGGTCGGTTTCGAAATCAGCACTAAATTGTGCTTCAAAAATTTTGGTCGTTGACAGAAGTTCACGACTTTCGTTTTATTTTGTAAACTTGTGTAGTCTCTTAAATTTTCTGAGCCTATTTGCTTGCAAACGTTTGTTAGGTTATCAAAAAAGCCGCGCTTTGCTAGGTCGCATGCATGGGTTTGGTACAATTTTATATTCAGCCGCTTTCGGAGGGGAACCCGGAACTTGTTTCGGAACTACTGACAGTCCATAATGTGGTCTTAGCATAAAAGGTCATCAAGTTGTCGGAAAATCTGTGATTTGATGTGCCGCATGTAAAAACTATGTCAAATTTTATATACGGCCACTTCCGGCGGAACTCCCGGAACCGGTTCCGCAACACTACTGGCTCAGATATGGTCTGAGTCTATTTTATGCCAACCTTTCATTATCACAAAAGCCGCCCTTTGATATGTCACATGCGTGGATTTGGTTCACTTTTATATTTGGCCACTTCCGGCAAGATACCCGGAGCCGGTTCCGGAACACAACCGGTTCAGATATGGTCTGGGACTGTTTTCTTGCTAACTGTTCATCAGGTTATCGAAATTGCCGCAGTTTGATGTGTCGCATGCATGGGTTTTGATCACTTTTTTATTTGACCACTCCCAGCGGGTCATCCGGAACCGGTTCCGAAACTCTACCGGTTCAGATATGGTCTGAGTCTTTCTTAATGCCAACCTGTCATTGGATTATAAAAAAGTCGCGCTTTGATATGTCGCATGCATGGATTTGGTTCACTTTTATATTTGGCCACTTCCGGCGGGACATCCGGAACCGGTTCCGGAACACAACCGGTTCAGATATGGTCTGAGACTGTTTTCTTGCTAACTGTTCATCAGGTTATCGAAATTGCCGCAATTTGATGTGTCGTATGCATGGCTTTAGTTCACTTTTATATTTGGCCACTTCCGGCGGGACATCCAGAACCGGTTCCGGAACACTACCGGTTCAGATATGGTCTGAGACTGTTTTCCTGCTAAACGTTCATCAGGTTATCCAAAATGCCACAGTTTGATGTGTCGCATGTATGTGTTTGTTACATTTTTATGTATGGCCCCTTCCAAGGGTACTGGTCCGGAACACCTAAATGGCCATAACTCCGGAACGGCTGGACCGATCCGAACCATTTTCAATAGGAAACAATGGGTCCAGATTCCGCGTCGAATGACCCGTCGGTCATTAAAATCGGTTGAGGTTTACTGCCAAAAAGTTATGTGAGTTTTTTTGTACACATACACACACACATACACACACACAGACATCACCTCGATTCGTCGAGCTGAGTTGATTGGTATATGTGAGTCGACACTCCGGGCCTTCTATCAAAAAGTCATTTTTGGAGTGAACATATAGCCTTTCCAGTACACTTAGTGTACGAGAAAGGCAAAAACAAGCTTTGTTCTCATCAGATCTAAGTTTATTCTTCCTGCTGGGTTTCACCGGTTATAGTAAGGACGACGTCTGAAATCCGCTTGTGCACCTTCTTTTCAATGCCTGCTAGAAGGCTACCCGAATAAAAAATACAGTAGAAAAACCGAATGTTGTATTGTAACAGTACTATTTAGAACCATATTGTTACAATAAACACCACTGTAAAAATAAAAAATACAAAAACAATAAGATGTAATGTTAGACACCATACAGTGAATTGTAAATGAGATTTTTACAATATACTATACGGGTTGTTAAGTATCGTAACAATATAAAAAAATATTTTTCTCCATATATATTTTTTTATAAAACCATACATTTTATTGTAAATGAATTGTTCGAAATACTGATACGTGGGCTTTAATATACCGTACATTGTATGGTACACGTATGGTTTCAAACAATAAAATGTACCGTAAATATATTGTTTTTAATTGTAATTTCACTACTGGTTATAAATTTAATCATGGTTTTGGAATGGTTCTCTTTTGTTATGTTGTATTGTTTTACATTAGATAAACCATATAATGTTATATTATCTCGTCATGTTCCTTCGATAATGGCAGTTCTAGACAAACTAACCTAAACTCGTCTAAGTCTGAGTAGCCTCTGATTGCATTAACAGTTGAAGCTTAAGCTCCCATGTCCCACCAGCCAGATAACCGGGTTTTGCAAACTAAGCATTATTTGTGGCAACACTTTGAGCGGCATGATGGAACTATGCCTAGCGCGCTAAGTGTTATTAGACCACTAATGTAGTTGCATGAAGTGGGTGACGAGGTACATAAGTAAAATACCCCGGGGCAAGTGAGAATCGGGGGCAAGTGAGACCTATACCTGGTATTTTTTATTATTTATTTTTAAGACTAACATTCTTCATGGAAAACATAGGTATCACACCTACGGATACTTTAAATATAAAAAATGTTATTGTTTCAACCATAAAGAGACTATATACGTTATTGTTGTTTATATGTTATTTTCAATTCATTAGGTGAGATTGACGTGCTCTACTACATTCGTCGTTTAAAAATAGATTTGTCATCCTACAAATACTTTTTTCGATTTCAGGATAGTATTTGGAGTTCTTGCAAATGATTTCAAGCGAAAAAGCTATATTTTATTTTTATTTATTACCTTTAATTCACTGCTCTCACTTGGCCCAGTACATTTCGCTATCTGGGGTAAGTGGGACCTATGAGAATAAACAAACACAATTTTATGGGTTGAGGGCCCATATAGCCGAGGCGGTAAACGCACGGGTATTCAGCATGACCATGCTGAGGGTGACGGGTTCGATTCCCGGTCGGTCCAGGATCTTTTCGTAAAGGAAAATTCCTTGACTTCCTTGGGCATAGAGTATCTTCGTGCCTGCCACACGATATACACATGCAAAATGGTCATTGACAGAGGAAGCTCTCAGTTAATAACTGTGGAAGTGCTCATAGAACACTAAGCTGAGAAGCAGGTTTTGTCCCAGTGAGGACGTTACGCCAAGAAGAGGAGAGGAGAGAGGAGGAATTTTATGGGTTCATCTCGCCTTGCCCAGCCTGAGATGAAATAAGCACGAAAGTCAATAAAAATTGACGTGTTAAGTAATCTACTGTTGAATTATATTTTATTACCTCTATTTATATGATAAAATTCTTTTTAAAAATGGTAAAACCTTGGGTAAAACAAAAAAAAACCAAAAGCATGTATTTTTATGTTTTTCTCTAAATATCTTCTATTATTTTTTCACTTTTCGCTGCATAATGAATTCTTTTGAGTTTTCAGGAACCGTTCATAAAAAATTAAAATAGGGAAATGACCTTTTCAAAATTCATGATTTAATAAAAACATTACGATCATTAACGTAAGATTATGTAAAGGAGAAGATATTACTGAAAATCTCGAAACTCCAGATTTACTTTTGGCGAGATTCATCAACTATGTATATGATATAGAGACCAAGTTTCGAAATCTTTTGTCTCTTCATTTTACGGCGCTTTTTGTATAGAAAAAACAATTTATTTTGCATGAGCTGCTAGAGTTGATTCAAGTTTTTTTTCCCAGCGATTTTTATGTGTTACGTAATTTATGCACGATACCTTAAACCTCTTCTTGTTTTAATCTCTAAACATAGTCATTCATGTAAGGGATTTATGATTTATGTTACCTTATTTGTTGTAACTTATATTAAGCCCTTTGAACAAAAACTCTGAATCGGTCCCACTTGCCCCGTGAAATGCAGTAAATGAAGACCTGCTACACTTTTCATTATATGCATAATACATGGAATGTAAAATTTTTTAAACAGTTTTAATGCACGTTAATAAGTACAAATATACCAACAACGTCTTTTGGGTTCATTGAAATTATTAAAAAAAATGTGTTCTGAAATTTTTGGCATGACAAAACCCAATTAGCATTTTTTTAGGTCCCACTTGCCCCGGGGTACCTTATCATTACAGCGTGCTTAACCATTATTGCACTATTAAGGCTCCAATTTGACTGAACTATGAAATGTGTACATAACAACTCATGAGAAAACTGTCAAGTTCGATTCAACTATAAGGTTAAAAAGCGAAGACGAACTTATTTCAGAAGTCGTTTCAGTGTCCAGTCCAGTCCTTATGTTAAAAATGTCAAAGATAAATCGCATTTAATTCGGATGTTGTACAAGGCAATTTCACATGAGAGAAGAAGAGAAAGAATAGTGTTGAACTCATGCACTGATTTACGGTAATCTGGCCTGCGTCTTTCCGGGTTGACCTACATTCGTATTCCTCTCATCGCACTCTACATACCTAGCCCACCATATCTCTTGGATATACAGTCCTTAGGACACCAGGTTTACCACTTCATTTAAGCATTTTATTGACTTTAAATATATGTTTCAACTTATTCACTTTTTTCTCTTTCATTTCCTTTGCAACAAAAATGTCACGGACATCAACAAAATAAAGCAGGGAAAAAATCATAAACTGAATAAAAAATTAAAAATGCACGGAAAAAGATTGTTTCGGAATAGTGAATGGTTCAAACGTAAGAAAAACAGTATAATATATTGTTACATAAAGATCGGATGTAAATGTATAATAGCTACCAATGTGCAAAGCTTTTAGCGAACCATTCCATTACAATACACTATATTGTAGCTGGTACACTGTATGGTACAGGAATGGTTTTCACCAAATACCCTATGGTTAGTTTTTATCCGGGTACGTATCTTGAAACTTCATTTTTTTATCCTGCGTCCTATTCTTTTACACCTTATATACCATTATATACCATTTGAACTTCCTTATATCATAAATAATACTTGCCCTTAAGATCTCATATATTTTTTTGAATTGCTAATTACATTGGGCATCTTGATATGTTTAATAACAACATTTCTTCTTTTGAATGCGGGCAAAAAACAAGGTCATATTACTTATCAAAGTGAATCCTGACCCAACGATACCTTCCCTACTAACAATCACTCCTTCCTCCATCATTTGGTGGAGACGTGCGGTAAACGCCAACTTTCACATAACAAAGGTTGCTATTAACATTCCTTCCCTCTTCCAACCTGACTGCAAGGACGTGGCCGGCGCCGTTATTGTACTGTTAAAGAGAGCCTCTGAAGCGTGCACAGTGAGCATGTTAACCACTCCCAGTCAATTTTTCAGTTGATTCATTGTGCAACTGTCATTTGTTCGAGTCAATCACGGAGTAGCAACCATAGATATGTGCAGTCAGTCTAAGCTAAGATAAGCTAAGCTAACATTTCTTCTTTTGAATGCGGGCAAAAGATATTTTTTATGTTTGCCCGTTGTGGAGCGGACTTGGTGTGATGGTTAGAACACTTGACTATCACGCCGAGGACCTGGGATCGAATCCTACTCCCGACCAACTCGCAAAATGTGAGTTCTTCCTTCGGAAGGGAAGTAAAGCGTGGGTCCCGAGATGAACTAGCCTCGGGCTAGTTTCTCGATAATACAGATAAAAAAACTACCCGCCATATCACCTTTAATAAAAAAGTTTGGTTCCCAAATTCTTTTAGAAAATGGACCACCCTAATTTTCATGTACATTGGAAAGACCATCGTGCAGTCTAATGGCACCTTAACGTTGAACTTTTCGTCATTGAAATCATCGTCATCATCAAACATTTGAAAGCAGTTTTTTCGTTCAAAACAAAAGTTTTTGCTATGAAAATATATTCACTGTACTCCACTTGAGGAATATAATGCAGTGAATATATTTTCATGATCCTTGTTTTGATTTGCAGCGAGAAAACTGCTTTTTATTTTCCGAAAAATGATGACGAATGCTTGAGCCTTAATAGGGTAAATCGCCAATTGTTGCACGGCTTAAAAACTTGCCAATTGTTGGCTAGTTTTCAAGCCGTGCAACAATTGGCTATTTACCCTATATTTTACTATAGAGGAAATATAATAAATAAGTAACGCTTAACTCTTATAATTCTCAATAAGGACTCAAAGGTGAACCCACTAAATGAGTCACGTGTCCTTAATCTACTGAATTTTATTACACCAAGCACCACTACGAAGTGGTGCTTGGATAAGTTTTTCACCCTGAGAAAGGGGACGCACCCCCTTTTGTCATCAACCAACAAGTGTGACCAAATAGGCCGGTTGCCATTAAATGCACAATTAACGTAACCCACGGCCGCCACCAACCCCTTCCACAATAATTCATTATGCTTATTTACAACTGTAAACATTATTGTCCTTTTTTTCGGGGTGCACCCTGATGCGATGCGACCGAAACGAAGTGACTTTTTTAGTTCGATTAGTTTTTTTTTCTCAGAGGGGTTAATTATTTGATATATGGTAGACATTTATGATAAAAGAGGGTGAAAGCGCAGCACAGAGAGCGACCCTGCCGTTGACAATGAGACACATGATGGAAATTTCATTAAAGATCCTAAAAGCACCAATTTTCTTCGTATTTGTTTGTTCGAAGCCGAAACGGAACGGTTACTGACCTCAGAACGATAAATCCCGCATTCGCCATATTTCATTCTAAATACATTGTTGTTTGCTTGGTGTCAATTACCGGAGAAACCACAGCCGGCAGACGGCTTGGCACGTGGCGTCCTCTCGACAACGCGTTTCTTATTCAACTGCCAGATCTGTTGCCGGACATTGCATATGATTCTTCTGCAGCTCGTTGGAGGAGTATGCGGTTTCTCCCAATTAATCTATCTGCCATTGGTTTCATTTATGTAAGAATCCGCTGTTGACCTAAACACAGTCCCATCATCGCGCCGTCGTCAGCTGGGATCTGCACCGGGCCTTACCGCCACCGCGCGCATTAGTTCCACTCTCTCTTTGGGTTAGGTCTTCACCGTGTACGGGTCATGTTGTGTGGCTTATCCATGGTTCATATACAAAAATTAAAAAAAGGCTTATCGTTTCTTGGTCGTCCCAGAGCAGAAGTTTAATTGAAAGATTGCTCGGTGGTAGATGGACACCGGTGAGTAAAACTCATGTGTCTTGCTCACGAAACCGTTGGTTGGTATTCGTAGGACTACGAACTTAATTTACGGTCTGCAGATACACAGGTCAAAACGGTGTTCAAAGCTTTGTCGAGCGCTTCTCTCTTCGGTGTAATTAATTTGATTAAAACATATTGCCTCCTATTCATCATATCCATCAGGGCGCGCACAGCGTGTATCGAAAGTTTTGCGACGGTCAAAGCGGCTAACCGTTCAATTTTGATGTATTCGCAACAGTGGCTGACACTTTGACTGGTAGGAAGATTCATTCATAAACCGTACCTTCACCCAGCCACCGTCAACGGTGAGCCATTCGTTACTCAGTTTGGTTCGTTTGAAGTGGTTGGCAGATTTACCTCTTTCGTCGGTTATCTCAAAGGCGAAATCTGGCGCTCATTTTACTACTAGGCGAAAGCAGGAGCCAAGGCGGCACTTTATGCTTCAGAGAAGCTCCAAACCAGAAACAGTTTTATTTATAGTCTGAACATTTTGAACAATTATTGAATGCAACTAAAACATGGATTTGTAGTTGATCTAGCCATTGACATCTTGATTTTGCTCAAAAAATTGAACAGAAACGCGGAGCATTTAGGGGAACTTAAACCACATATCTAGTGTAAAATAAAACGCCCTTTTTTGTATGTGCCTTTTCCCAGATGCTGTTCGGTTTCTCAAATCCCGACTATCATCCGATGCAATAATTGTTTTACTGAACTCTAGCAGTTCTCTAGAGGGGCCACATCGAGCTCATTCTCGTTTGGAACCGCTGCCTCGAGATTCTACGCGTATGCTGAGGTGACATTCAGTTACTTTAGATTGTGACGTAGCGGTCACCGGTATCGTACAGTGAAGATGACGAATAGTTTTGGGCGCAGTTTGACCATCACTAGGTAGGGTCTGGGATCATTTGGGCAGGCGCACCTATTTTGGGCACTTGCTGCTATAACTCAGTCAATTTTTAACCGATTGACTTGATTTTTGAGACACGATCAGATACGCACAGTATCTAGTCATGTTCAGAAAATCAAGTCAATCGGTTTGAAATTCACTGAGTTATAGCAGCAAGTGCCCAAAATAGGTGCTCCTGCCCAAATGGTCCCAGACCCTAATTGTCGGAGTCGATGTTAGCGCTACATTAGGCCCTGATGTCGGAGAAGTGCTAAAAAGTGGCAAATCAAGGCGTCGTAGGCCGTTTTCGTACGTCAGTTGGTGAGCACTAAACCAAAGAATAACAATAGAAAGAATGCCCTCTCTTGCCTTTTTCTATGTAAACGTCAAGCGACAAGACAAGTGGCGCTCTCCAAGCGTAGCAAGGTTGAAGCTATCTGTAAAAGTGTTCGTGATTTGTTATAAGAGAAGGCGGTGTGCGTATGTTTTGGTATCCGCATACAATCAGTAACGCACACAACCACATGACGGTTGAACTTTCATCCGCAGATAGCGCTGCAGTAGTGTCCCCCGATCATCAGCGGAGTGGGCATTCTTGATATTCTTATTCTTTGACTAAACTTTCCAATCGTCAGTTTCAATTCGTCCTCCTGGCTTACCTGAGCGTTTAAGGGCCGATTTCTTCACCCTGGCTTAGGCGTTAAGCCAGGCTTAACTATATGGGTAAGCCTGGCTTACGAGTTAAGCCGAGGTGAAGAAATCGGCCCTAAGTCTCCTATAATGATCTTAACGTCATAGCATGGCAGCGGTCATACGCGGTTCGAGCTACGCGTAGAATGCGTTTTTGTCATCATCAGTGCTTCCAGAGTGAGGACCGAAAACGTTGATCTTTAAAAAAGACGCGGACATCGTCTTCAGTCAGAGGCTGCACAGACTGAACGAAACTTAACACTAGACAAGGGACACACGGAGCATGCACCAGTGGATACGGAGAAGAAACTATCCTCATGAAAAGTTTCATCGCCCGGAGCGAGAATCAAACCCTCACCCCATAGCATGGTGCGATTAGAAGCTTGGTGACCCTAACCGCACGGCTACAAGGCTCCACTTTTTTTTTTCTTTTTTTTATAAAAAGACGCGGACATCGAATATACTGGAAGTAAAGAATCGATTCTCAACCTGCCATTTTTTCGTCGATCGGCCACCAACCCATCACGCGCCTCTGTGGTGTCGCAGCTCTGGTAGATGGTACCTCGAAACGTTCCCTTCAAGCTGTTGCGCTACGATGCCGAACTCGCGGTTTTTTTTTTGTTTGCAGAGGTCATTGTCGTTGGTCTCGGTTCGTATTATTCTGATGCTGATTTTTCATTGCAATTCTTATTAACGGCCAGCATGCAGAACCGGACACCAACCCCCTCCTTTCCGGAGGACCATAGTGGGGACCAGACGCTGTTGTGAGTCGCTCCTTCAAAAGAACAGACGTTCAAAATTGCTGAAGCAAACCCTCCTTTCCCTGTCAGCCTTCGACACGAGTTCCCTCTACCGCGGTTGGTTACCCGATCTTCCCTAAAGATGCTCGCAGGCCAATCGGTGCCACGCGGAAGATACTGAGCATAGGCCAATGATCTCAATGGGATCTGAACTATGCAAAATACCCAGCCTGTAGCATTTTGTCGATACCATTGCACAGTTAATAATATCGGATGTATGCCAGGTCGTTCCGTAACAACCAAATTGATGGAATTTACAAGTACGTGCATATTGCAGATTGAAGCTAATGCGCAAGTGGATGCTGTATATACGGACCTAAAAGCTGCTTTTGATGTGATTGACCACCGAATACTCTTTTTTATAGAAAGAGGTAATCTGCTTCTACAGATACCCGAGAGGTGGGTCCTCAGGTTATGTGGGGTCGACACTAAAACCTCTTTCTCTATCTTCCTTACCTTCGCGGTACGCCCGTTAGAGATGACTTCGAGAAGGGGGATGACTTCGTACAATGAGTACACTCTAATGGTAAACGTTCCACCTGCTACCGCCTTAAGTTGTTCGCTCTTCCCCGGAGGCTCGGGCCCTGGCTAATACATAGACTACCCGTTGGGATCATGCTCCTGGATTGGGAGCTAACTCAAATAGCTGTTGTTCGGCTCGCCATTTTCTCTGTAGTTCAAGGACGATTCGAGATACCGTGGAAGAAACGGCATCCCACTTGTCCTCCCCGTACACATCCTTTCAACAATGTTGTCGAGAGTGATATCTCTACCGCATACCTCCTGCATACTCGACCTTTGCTCCACGAAGCGTGGGCATTCAAAGAGCACATGCTCCGCGGTCTCGTCGCAGTCTGCACACTCCGGACATGTAGGAGAACCTGTTTGTTCGAATCTGTGCAGATACCACCGAAAGCGCCCATGGCCTGACAGTAATTGTGTCAAGTGAAAATTCACCTCGCCATGGGGCCTGCTCGTCCACTTGGACACTCTCGGTATGAGCCTGTGTGTCCATCTACCCTTGCTGGAGGATGATCAATCCCTCTGCCATTTCAACATCGACGATGTTCTGGCAATCCGTCTCGCGCCTCTTGTGCCACGTCTCGTGAAGC
The DNA here is from genome assembly GCF_035046485.1 of Aedes albopictus. NCBI lineage: Eukaryota > Metazoa > Arthropoda > Insecta > Diptera > Culicidae > Aedes > Aedes albopictus. The sequence continues at coordinate 318,877,467 of NC_085137.1, forward strand.
ACTCCTCGTCCTCTGACACCGCAAGTGCTATGGGCATCATACCCGCCAGCACGCATATCGCGTCCTTTGACACCGTACGGTATGCGCTGATGACCCTAAGGCCCATCAACCTGTGTGTACTTTCGAGTCGCTCTACGTTTCGCTTGACCTCTAGCGCGCTCGACCATGCAGCGGCACCATACCGTAGTATACGTAGAAACCGCTACTGTCGCGAGAAGTCTACGCTTACTCGAGACTATTGCCGAGCTATTTGACATTATCTTCGATAGTGCCGTAATCGCCATGCTTGCCCTCTTGCAAGCATACTCCACGTGGCTGCCAAAGTTCAGCTTATCATCGATCATGACTCCGAGTTCCCAAGTAACACAGAAAATCGTATCTGTGCGCATCTTGTGTTGAGATCATGTTTTATTTATGTTTGGCAATAACAAATACGTGAAATTTTTTAGCAGTCTCACTACACGTTGTAGTAACGTAATTTCAACGTTGATTAAACAAGATTGTTGTATCATTATCTTCTTTCATTTGAAGATGATATGTAAAACATCAGCAGCACATAGTTATAACCTTTGTGCTTAAATATGTCATGAATACGTTATTTTTACGTATTATATACGTCAATTGGCAAGTTTATCAGTTCGCTGTTTTCTCACTCACTTGAACATTATTGATGAAACATCTCTTGCACTTTAAAATACAACAACATTCAACTATGATAGCAACTATTAAAGCATCCATATATTCTATGCTTTGCGATTGCTGATGCTCGTGACTTGATATTTTGTTAACATTCAGGCTACGCATTAGCCTGGTACACGGTTTATATGGGAAAATATAAAAAAATGGAAAAACTCCAACTCCTACATACTTTTCGAGTTCCATTATGGTCCCGTATCAACTGTGCAAAATTTCAAATCGATCGAAGAAACTATATTTTAGCGCCCGCCATTCTTAGTTTTTCATACGATTTACTATGAGGAAAATTTACTTCTTCAAAGAAAAATCGCTTGAGGTCCCCCATTGATCCCTAAAAATAAGTCGTTAAATGGTTTATGTAGATAACTTGGCGGCTGTTCGGGCTCGAAAGAAGTTGATCATCAATATTAATTTCTATTCCCGATCAGCCTAGATAGCCGTGTAGTGTCGGTAGCAGTTCCTTCAACTGGCTAAGAATAACACTACGGACCGTCTGTTCCGGTGGTAAGAGTCCACTAACAGGTGACCCCTAATTCATGGTGTCAAGCGGCTTAATGCGTACCGTGCCTAGGAATGAATGGTTAGGGGGGTCTAATAAAAACCTAGCCGCTAACGGTGCCTGTGGAGTACCAGGGCACCCTCCACAGTATTTTTGCCCTTACTGTGTTAAACGGAGCAATGACGCAGTGGACCTAATTTGTCTCCGGGATAATCGGCTACTTTTCTTAAGTCTCAATTCCGAGGCTTAACAAAAGTGGGTAAATGTATATTTTCATGACTGGAATCAAGTTTGTACAGGTAAACCTTCATCACGCAAAAGGTGCTTCTGCTGTGTTGAGTCGAAGGTTTAAAAAAGAAGGGCTGGAAGTGGCGCTAATTCAAGAGCCATGGTCCAATAAACGAAAGATTCTTGGTGTTCTGACACAAAATAGTAAACTATTTTATGATGAGCAACAAGATTCTCCCAGAACTGCTGTCCTAGTACGTAAAACGTTAAAATGTTATCCTATTACAGAGTTTATCAGAAGGGACATTGTTGCGGTCATGGTAGAGGTACCAACCACTAGGGGTAAAACTGAGATCGCTGTGGCTTCAGCTTACTTTCCTGGTGATGTTCCTGAGGTACCTCCTCCTGAGATCGCATCATTTGTTCAATTCTGTAAAGAAAACAACAAATCGTTCATCATTGGCTGTGACGCCAATGCGCATCACACGGTTTGGGGTAGTACGGATATTAACAGTCGAGGTGAGTCACTATTAGAGTATCTGTCTTCGAACAATATAGACATTTGTAATAATGGTGATAAACCTACTTTCTTAAATGCAATCAGACAAGAGGTCTTGGATCTAACACTGTGCAACGCTGCAATCTTTGACAAGATCACAAACTGGCACGTGTCAGATGAGATTTCTCTATCTGATCATAAACACATAATCTTCAATTGGAGCGGTGGAGATTATTCTAGAACTGCATTTAGAAATCCCAGGAAGACAAACTGGGATCAATATGTGGAATTGTTGAATTCGCATTCATTTACAATGGAGGAAACTATCGATTCAACCCAAAAGTTGGAATCATTTTCTCAAAGAGTAAATGAAAGTATCATCAATTCCTTTAACAGCAGTTGTCCCACCATACAATCGTCTTCTACTAGAGACGTGCCATGGTGGAACTTTAAACTGGATCGCCTAAGAAAATTTTCTCGTAAAATGTTCAATAGAGCGAAACAAACGGGAGATTGGACTCAGTATAGGAAAGCCCTGACTGAGTACAACAACGAAATTCGAAAATCTAAAAGAAAATCTTGGGTGCTGACATGTGAAAACATAAACAGTACTCCTGTAGTTGCTAGACTACAAAAAACGCTTGCAAAAGATCATGCAAATGAATTGGGAAATCTGAAGCGTGACGATGGAGCTTTTACCAAAACTCCTCGTGAAACTTTGGATTTAATGATGGAAACCCATTTTCCAGGTTCGGTTCTAAGTGTGGATTCCAATGATACTATATCTCTGGAAGGTGAAGGATGTCCTAGTATAAACTCAATGGAGTCAAATAGTACAGTAAACACCGCCTCAGATTTAGCTGATGAAATCTTCACGAAGGCCAGAGTGGAAAATGCGATAAGATCTTTTCAGCCTTTTAAATCTGCAGGAGTTGATGGGATATTTCCAGCACTGATTCAAAACGGAGAAACGGTGTTGGTTCCATCACTAATTGAGATGTTCAAGGCTAGTTTGAGATTGAGTTTCGTTCCATCAAAATGGAGACTTGTAAAAGTTATCTTTATCCCGAAAAAGGGGAAACGAGATAAAACGCATCCGAAAGCATATAGACCAATTAGTCTTTCTTCAGTTTTGTTAAAGACTATGGAAAAGGTTTTGAAGGATTTTATCAATTCTTCTTACATAAAAGAGCATCCCCTGTCTGACTTCCAGTTTGCTTATCAATCTGGTAAGTCAACGGTTACGGCACTTCACTCGCTAGTAACAAAGGTGGAAAAAACGTTTTCAACAAAAGAAATAGCTCTATGCGCCTTTTTAGATATAGAAGGAGCATTTGATAATGCCTCCTATTCATCTATGAAGCGTGCCATGGAGAATAAAAACTTCGACCAATGTATCATACATTGGATTCATACTGTGCTTGCAAAAAGAGAAATCACTTCTGAGCTGGGAAGTTCTTCTATAACAGTAAGGGCAACAAAGGGTTGCCCTCAAGGAGGAGTCCTCTCACCACTGATGTGGTCCTTAGTTGTAGACGATCTTCTAAGAAGCTTGAAGGAAAGAGGTTTCGAAGTTGTGGGCTTTGCAGACGATATAGTCATAATAGTGAGAGGAAAGTATGACGAAACTGTTTCGGAGAGAATGCAAAGGGCCCTAAACTATACACATTCATGGTGTATTAAGGAGGGCCTTAGCATCAACCCGTCAAAAGTCGTAATTGTCCCTTTCACTAGGAGAAGGAAGATCAACCTAAAAGCTTTTCGGCTTGGAGGGATACATATTCATCCTAGTGATCGAGTCAAGTACTTAGGTTTGATTCTGGATGCCAAACTGAACTGGAATGCTCAAATTGAGTCCGTGATCGGTAAGGCAACAAGTGCGTTCTGGTTATGCTCCAAAACTATTGGCAGGAAGTGGGGCTTGAAACCAAAAATGATAATGTGGATTTATACTGCCATAATCCGCCCAAAAGTGACGTATGCTTCGTTTGTCTGGTGGCCAAAAACAAAAGAGGCTACCACACAATCAAAGCTTGCGAAAATTCAACGTCTTGCGTCCATTGCTGTTACAGGAGCGATGCGAAGCACTCCATCAAAAGCTATAGATGCGATTCTCAATCTGCTACCTTTGCACGAGTACGTGCAATTAGAAGCAGAAAAGGAATTGCTGAGACTTGAACGAGTTGAAAAGTTTATGCCAGGTGATCTTGTAGGTCACCTGAGCATTTCACAATACTTCCAAAATAGGCCAGTAATGAAAATGATTAAAGACTGGATGAAACCTGTGGAGAACCATGATGTTCCTTACAAGTTGCACGAAACAACTCGTGCAGATTGGGAAGTCGGAGGTCCCACTGTTCGTCAAGGATCAATCAAATTCTATACAGATGGCTCAAAAGTTGGAATAAAAACGGGAGCAGGAATCTACGGCCCTGGAATACAAACATCAGTGGCGATGGGACACTATCCTACGGTGTTTCAAGCAGAGATTCTTGCTATTTTGAAATGCGCAAATATCTGCCTTGAGAGAAAATACAGATATGCAAATATTTGTATTTTCTCAGATAGTCAAGCTGCACTAAAAGCATTGTGCGCTTACAAATGTACTTCAAAGCTTGTCTGGGAATGCATTCTTTCACTGCGCAGGCTGTGCCAAGGGAACTCAGTAAACTTATACTGGGTTCCAGGTCACTACGGCATTGAAGGGAATGAAATGGCAGACGAGCTTGCTAAAAGTGGTTCCAATTTACAATTTGTTGGTCCAGAACCATTCTGCGGAATATCAAACTGTACAATTAAAATGGATCTGAAATGCTGGGCTGAGCAGAGGGTGATATCCAATTGGATGGATGTCAAAAACTGCAATCAGTCAAAACGATTTATAACACCAAACGCTTATAAAACCAAAAAGCTCTTAGAGCTCAACAAGAGAGCTCTATGTACATACACTGGCCTAGTAACTGGACACTGTCCGAGCAGGTATCACTTGAAAAATATTGGCCAGATTCAGAGTGATATCTGTCGTTTCTGTAATACGGAACGTGAAACCTCGGAACATCTGCTTTGCAGTTGTGGTGCTTTATACATGCGCAGGCAAAGATTTCTAAATAGTGGTTGCTTGCAACCCAGTGAGATCTGGTCTGCAGAACCTGGGAAGGTCTTGGGGTTTATTAATTCCATTGCACCTGACTGGGAGACGACGCGTCGTGGCAGAAGCTGATTACTTGACACATGGTAATTAGCTGGCTAGATGCGAATATCAAAACGGGACATGCCACAAAAGTTCAGCTTATTGGACGCAGTGGCTTAAATTCCCCAACAGGGGAGGGAAAAAAAAAAAAAAAAAAAAAATGTAGATAACTTCACGAGGAATCAGACCTCAGAAGACCGCAAAGCGATGCGACATTCGAGGAAAAAGTTATTAAGCCTTCGACGATCGATAAAATGACGAGATTTTATTATTTATTTTTATTCCTTACATGTTAAACAGCATGTTGGCATGTTGGCATGCCATTCGGTTTTCAGTCAATAACTTTTTCCACATGCATCAGATCGCTTTGCGGTCTTCAGAGGGTTTATTCCTCGTTAAATTTCCAACAGAAATCATTCATCGCTTTATTTTTAGGGGTTAAGGGGCAACCTGTGGCGATTTTTCTTTGAAAAAGTGATTTCCCCATAGTAAATCATATGAAAACTTAAAAAGGCTGGCGCTAAAATATAGTTTCGCTGACCGAGCTGAAATTTTGCACAGTTGATATGGGGCCAAAATGGAACTCAAAAAGTGTACAGGAGTAAAATATCTTTTTGTGTCCCACGCTACTACGCATCTGCTAAATAGGTAAACACATCAATATATTCTTCGAAAGGCTTGGCGACAGTGGAAGTCATTTTTAGCCTGAATTGCTCGAAATAAGGAATCCATAATTCAACTTCACTTAAGGCGAAACTGGAAGCATTTCCTCGCTTTTTTGGTTTTGATTTTTTATTAAATGACGAAGCAATATTTTCAAAATCGGGTTTCGTGCATATGTAGAGTATGGGTCAAGGTATCTCCTGATTTTTTTTTTGTAGTGGAAAATATTTTTCGTTTTTGCAGAAATTATTTTTGAACAAAATTTCACAAAAAAATGGTTTCTGCAAAAATGAAAAACATTTTCCACCTCAAAAAAAAAAATCAGAAGATACCTTGATTGAAAAACTCTATAATAACATCAAAGATGTTGTATAAGCCGCAATTTTTTGCGCTTTTTCGGTGATATAAGTGTACGAAAATACGTTTTTTATATTTGGAATAAAACATGGAAGTTTGTTTGAAACATGTATTATATACATTATTGTAACAAGTGGTGTTGCTTGGGTTGCTTCCATGAGCGCTTGGAGTTGATCTCGCACCCGCCTGTGGTGACCATCGCATGTTGTTTTGATGCACTGTTGAACCGGGATTCAAATGTGTGTTAGTGTACGCTGACGACCTGTAAATTTATCTGGTCGTCAAGACGATGGAAGACTGTTTCCGGCTTCAAAGTTTGCTGGATACTTTTGCTGAATGGTGTGGCTTAACAAACTTGTCATGAGCATTTCAAAGTGCGTAGTGATTTCGTTCCACAGGTCAAGAAATCCTATTTGATTACTGCATTGACGGTGTTGTACTTGAGCGCGTTGATCAAGTCAGCGATTTGGGTGTTGTTCTTGACGCAAAACTGACACTCAATCAGCATATCTCCTCCATAATTTCCATGGCTACACGTCAATTGGGCTTCATCGCAAAAGTGTCACGGGAATTCACTGACCCTTATTGTTTCAAAGCACTTTATTGTGCGCTGGTACGGCCTATATTGGAAAACGCTGCAGTTGTATGGACTCCTTACCACTTGTCGTGGATCGCCAGGATTGAACGTGTTCAACGTCGATACATCCGAATTGCTCTTAGAGACCTGCCGTTAAGAGATCCACAAAATCTCCCTCCATATGAGGCGCGTTATCGGCTTATTAGGCTCTATACGCTGCAGTGGCGTCGTAAAATTCAACAGGCTTCGTATGTTGCGAAAACATTGAGTAGAGAGATAGACGCTTTCGAACTTTTGTCCCGAATCGAACTTCGTGCCACCGGGAGACTTTTAAGGGGTTCGTTAATACTGATGACCAAATTCCATCAAACGGCATATGGGTTTTACGAACCTCTTACCTCGAGTGTCCGATTTTTTTTCTTTGGTGGACGAATTGTTTGAATTTAGGGAAAATGGTAGATGTTTCGTCAGAAGAGTTGAAAGGTCCGATAGATTAAATTAGATTTAATTAGTTATATAAGAAATTCATGTAGACTACTGTCAGATGGATTAAAATAAATGAAGAAATATAAAGTAAATAAATTCAAAATAATAGTATGAACGGGTGGTTAGAAAAGTAATCCATAAAAAGAAAAACGATTGGCGATAGAAAAATGCCCTCTTTGAACTCTTGAAAAGGCTAAATTCTCAGTCTGAAACGTCGGGAATGTAGACTTTTTTGTCTGAAGTACTGAGTCAGCATTTTGTATCAAGTTTCCTGTTGTAAACCCCATATACATTTCTTCCAGGCGTTTCTCCAGAAGATATTCATTTTTTTCCCTTGAATTCCTTCTGGGATTTCTCCTAGACGTGAAATCTCAAAATTTGTGGGTACAGTGTATGTTTTATTGACATATATATTTATAGATACATTGAAATGAACAAATTAAAATTCTGCGGAATAGAAAGTCAAACTGTAATCCGAGCGCTACTTTGACCCGCTCCATCTCCATAAAATTGTTTCTTTTTTTTCGGTTTAGATACCAATTTTTCATACGTTTGCTTTCGAACTTTTACCTACGAATGATATACTTGTTTATACGATAATGCAACTCTAAAGTGAATATACAAGCTGCTTAAATACAAAAGAAAACATTTAGTCATGATTAATAAAGACTTCCCAGTAATATCGACAAGAGACAACTTTTGTCTAACTTTCCCATTACCTTCACCAGGAGAAATTCCTTGCCAATTTCCCATACCATCTAGCCATCGGCAGCTCATCACGTACGAGACATCCATCAAATTACCTAATTAGACGAGCATCGGTCTCTGTGTAGCTGAAGTACTCCACCATACCTTCACCTTCGTTGTTGACTCAGCCGTGCAGTTTCTCAACCTGGACGTGGCTAGCCTACTCCTTCCGACTGAGCCATATTTCACTGCCTCATCAGCATACTACACACGCTGCCAAAGTGAGCGCCTGAAAGAGCGAAGCAAGCAGTCAGCGGCAGAGGGATACCCACTTAATTGATGAGATGGGACGTGAGATCCTCACCGAGTGCATCGAGGTCAAATCCAACGCGCTGATTACGCCCACACGTCCTTCTACTCTCCGGCGGGCAACACGGGTCGGATCGGTCTTTCCCGCGGCTAAAGTGCTGATGGGCATGACTATTTAACGGTTGAGGTCTCTTCATTTTGTGATTCCTAAAGAAATTAATCTTTTCCTCGGAACTCCCCACGACTTTCGGGGTACATCTATTAGCAATGCTCTCAGCAGGGGGAGATCACACCATTGCCGAATGGAAACTGGCATTCTTATCATGAACAAAGCAGCATCACTTCCCAGCCAAAACCATCGATTAGCGCAATATTCATGGGATTTCAATTGAAAGGGAACGCTTTTGAACTCGGCGTGCTGCGCTGGGTCTCGCGCCAAGATGACCCACTTTCGAAACCGAAAACGAAAAACCAAATCATAACCAAGAAAAGGCTCTTTCAAAATCATGCCTCCATTTGGTCCAACAAGAGACAGCTTAGCAGCACGCGAGTTTTGAGTTCTCGTGCCACCCGCGCTTTGATTTCGCTTTCATTGCCTTTTCTGACTTCTACCGATCTACCTATCCATCTTAGCGTCGTCACTATGCGCCGTGCCAAGCCAAGAGCTCGGATTGCGCTAGTTTGGCAATAAATCAGATGCAGAACCCACCGTCCCGTCAGCGACGGCGCTGGAGCTAGATCATTGCAAATCAAGCGGAAAGTCACATGAGAGGGTGATTGCGGTGACGACAAAATCGAGATTTGTCGACCAATATGGCACTTTAGCAGGCTTGCTCGTAGTGGAGTGGCGATAGCGTTCAACTACGATTCTTATATACTTGCAAGAGCTGAACTCTTGTGATGTCTGAATGCAGGAGGTTCAAAATAGAAACGTGACCGCAGCTAAAATGGAGATGAGGATCGGCGGAACTCACTGTCATAACTGGGGTTATGTAATCGTTTTAGGCCTATAATCTTTTCTAAGTGTTATCAGTTTTTTTTAGGTATTCTTATGTTTTAGGTATTCACTAGACTCCTTAGAGCTCAAAGTATATTTTCAACGACTGTAATGTATTTAAGATTATCCTAACTACCCTGCAATTCAGAACATGGGATCTACACCCATAACCAAATTTTCTTCAGAAAGTTGATCTAGAGAACTGATAAAAAAGTAGTTTGACAGCCCAGAAAATGTAATCCAAAAGTAGTTAACAATATCTGTGAATCTTGAAGGAGGTTCAATGTAGGGCATTGGTTCCCTTATTAAGCATGTGGCTCCTATTTTCATCCTACGAAAAACAAAGGATTGAAGCGCTGCTTGTTTTGTTTCTTATTTTTGTATTTTTTGTTAGAAGTGAGCACCCATGAAAGTAAAAAGAACGGAATCAATCGGGGCCGCAATCGCTTGTTTTTGAATAGGATAAATATGGGAGCATGAGATTACTGATGGCACACATACCCTACATGGTTTATTACACGGTCTAACATTTGTTTTACCCTGCTCTAAACTTCCCCTGTTATGATTGTCCCGACTAGAAGCTTATAAATCTGAAGTTTTGATTCTTCCTGTTCTGGGAGAGTGAAAGGGGCATTGGTTTAGAATTTTGGAAAATAAAAAAATTGAGATTTTTTAATCGTCATTTCGGTTTAATGCACAATATCAAAAAAGGAAAGGTGTACAAAGGAGCTTTATGGGTGAGTAGCTATTATAAAAATTACATTTGGATCTGCCAGCCGGGGCCCGTGGCACAGTGGCTACACGTTCGCTCCATAAGCGGATGGTCATGGGTCCGATCCCAGCTCCGGCACTTAGTCAGTTGCTCTTCCCCCCGAGAGCGGCTGGCACTTGACCCTCTTCTGAGCTCTCATAGCTCAAACGGATCCGGATAATTGGATATTGGCGAACGGCAACTCATAATGGACGACCCCCAATCGGACTGAAAAAGGAACAACAGCCGCACATCCTTTCATCATCATGCTCATCATTCCACCAAGGACAGGGTAGAAAAGTGAAAGCAGCACAAGGGCAAACCAGTTCGATATAGAATAAGAATATAATAGAATACATTTAGGCGCTATACAAAGTGTAAGTGCAGCCGCCAATTGGAATTGCTCACGTAGTGCCCTAGTCCTAGTGGACAAAAGAGCTGTAAAATAGGTTAAGTGGTTAAGAATAAAAAAAGATTTGGATCTGCCAAACAACTCTCGAAACGCGGTGCATTTCCGAAATAGTGTTTCCATGATTTTTTTTATATTACAAGTTTCAATGAAAAAAAATATGCATAGTATTTTTCCTACACTCAATCATACTTAAGTTGCAACAAATGAAAAAAAAAAAACTCAAATGAGATTTTTTTTTTCCGTGACGGTCTGAAAATTCATATATCTGAGAAATTATTGATCTTTTTTGGATAAAAACTGTAAAACAGTAAAAATATCTTGAATTACATTTTTATTTACAAGGTCCCATGCATTTTTTTTTACATTTGCTGTTGCTTAAGTATGGTTGGCTGTAGGAACATTATGCATTGTTTTTTCATTGGAACCTGTACATTAAATCTATTTTGGATAGACAATTCTTAAGCATTGTTGGCTCATGTTTGTTTTAAAAAAATCTCAAAACCATAGTTACAAGTATTTGACGATCCTGGACTACTTGGCAAATTTTGAACATGGAATTCAGCTTTCTACAGAAAAAATATTTTTTTTTTATTATAGAGGTTTTAAACCTAGGTTCATTCGCCTCTATACAGAAAAAATATGAAAAAGTCGAATGGTATGGTTTTTGGAAAATTGCAATTATATGACATCTAACATAGATTCGCGATGAATGTTACTTTCAGTGTAAATAATGAAACTTAATCAACAGGTAGCCCGTAGTTATTTTCTGTAGACACCTCTAGAGTAGGATAAACCGGATAAATCCCTTGAGTAATTTCTGAAGACGAAATTCCTGGATCACGGAGGAATTTTTGAAAAATAATTTCTAGAAGAATCTTCGCAAGTTCTCAGGAAAAACAAACAAGAGATATTCCTGAAGGCATACATAAAGTCTTTTTATTTTTAAAGAACAAAGAGACCCCCGTAGAAATCCGTGGATGAATTTCCGGTAGAACCTATGAAAAATTCTTTGCAGGATCTGCTGAAAGAATTCCCAAGATATTTCATCGATAAATTTGAAGATTAATTCTAACATCCAACGCTTTTAGCAAACATTTGTGAATTTTGCCAAGCTGAAGGGTTCAACTTTTTTTTCTTTTTTTTTTTCGCAAAATTGGATGAGTTTCAGCAAAACGTTGCTGGTGGTCATTGGAGTCTATTTAATAAATCAGCAAATTCTGCTGATTTTCAGCAAATTGTCTGCTGAAAACTTCAACTAGAAATAAAATCAGCAAATTTTATTTAGGATGTAGGTGGGGTTGTTGGAGGGATACTGGTCATGCAAGGGATAGATAGGAAGAGAGTGAGTGACCAAACATGTTCCACAGTCGTGGAACTGTTGGTCATCTCGTTCTGTCACTCGCTATTTCTTGGCCCGTTTCGCTTTAGGCAACGATCGGGTCAGCAGGTAGCAATTAGGCTTTAAATACGATCGCCTCTCGATCGCAGCCGCCGCCGATCAGCTGTTTTGTATATAGGCAATAATCAGATCAAAATATACCGCCGCGAAGCCAACATCTCGTTGGTCGTTTTCTAGTCTGTTCGCGTAATAAAACGTAGTGTTTTGATTAGTCCGCGAGTTTTGTATACAGTGTCCGAAAACCGTAAGTGATACGCGCGAACATTTGGTCCTTCGAGCCGGATGGAAAGTTCCTGGCGAAGGTTTTCGGACAGCGGCGCGAGTGATATGGACAATTTGCGCCACGGACAGTGACTTCCAGCCATTGCTGTGACTGTGACAAAGAAACTATAGTGAAGAGTGTCACCATTTGCCGATGCGAATTGCGCCATCGCGAAAGAAGATTATGCGCCGTCGGTAGTGCTAAAAGTGCAGAAACAAGTGGAGACCACAGGAGCTGATAGTGGCCATCTCCTGCGAAGGCGAGATCCCCAGAGGCGGAATCGGGACACCGGATCGGACAGCGGACATTCCCCGGCGAGGAATTGCATCAACGAGGATGGTTACAGGCCGGAAGGCAAAACAGGGAGTAGAGTGCATGACATTGTGGTGGCAAATTGCATGAATTGCCGAAAACTTCTGTGGCTGTGCAACAAATAAATGAATGATTGCATGTGATGTGAGTCCATCTTTATTTCAAGAGCAGTAGCCCTGGTGTCCGCCCCAAAAAGGTCTTGTTTGGTCTCGGTTTCGCTGGATTTTGTTGGCCTGTCGATTCTTCCATGGTTGGTTCCCCTGCTGCTGTCGTTTTTGGGTTGTAAGTCTGTCAATCCGGGTCGCGTTGGGTGGTTCGTCGAGTCGATCAAAGTGCTAGGTGATTGTGCAAGTGCAGTGCAGTGCAGTGGTGTGAATTTTCGACTGTGCAGTGGAGTGACTTGGTACTTTATTTGATTGAGCTGCCCACCTCGATCGTTAGTGCGAGTGTTAGTGTAATTAGTGTCCAATTATGCCTGACCTCCGAACGCTTAACAAGCAGGAGCACCAGCTGCGGAAATCGCTGGAAGGAATCCAGCAGTTTATCAGTGGTTTCCAAACGAAGCGAGATGCGGGACAAGTGAGCGTTAGACTGGAAGCGTTGGACAAACTTTTCAGTCAGTTCCTCGAGATCTGAATGCAAATCGAGCTGCTTTTGGAGGATGCGATTGAGGAAGGCGATGGCGACGAAGAAACGCTCATGGAGCAGAACGACAAGGTGCGGCAGGATTTCGAAAACGTGTACTACGCGCTGAAGTCAGAACTGCAGGCCTTCCAGTCGATTGGATGCAGTACGTTGAAGAATTCCACGCCGCAAGCACCGGATGCGCAAACAGGAACCCAGTTTGCGAAAGTGAAGCTCCCCGAGATTAAGCTGCCGTCGTTCACCGGAAAGATCCACGAATGGGTGCCGTATCGTGACAGCTTCCGGAGTCTTATACATGATAGTACTCTCCTCACGGAAGTGGACAAGTTCACCTATTTGATGTCTTCGTTGTCCGGTGATGCGCTGCAGGAAATAAACTGCATTGATTTGTCTGCAGCCAACTACGCGGTGGCCTGGAAGGCGTTGGAGAGCCGATACGAAAACAAGAAGTTGATCGTCAAGGCGCACCTCGATGCACTTTTCGCCGTGGAGGCACTCAAGAAGGAATGCTACGAGGAGCTCAACCGGTTGATCAGCGCGTTCGAGAAGAACCTGCAGATGCTGGAGAAGATCGGCGAAAAACCTTCGGACTGGAGCACGATTCTCGCCTATATGGTTTGCTCCCGATTAGACATGGCTACCCTGCGCCACTGGGAAACCCACCACAACAGCAAGGAAGTTGCACAGTATCCCGCAGTGATGGACTTTCTGAAGAGTCACTGCTCCATTCTACAGTCGATCGCTCCATCAAGGCCTACGGTTCCCATCCAGCAACGACAATCTCGTCCAGCGGTGTGCAACACATCTTTCAAGTCCGCTCTGAAGTGTCATTTCTGCAGCGAGCCACGACACTCTGTATTCCAGTGCGCAAGATTCCAGCGGATGAGCGTGCCGGAGAGGATTGAAGCTGCAAACAGGAACAAGCTCTGCCGGAATTGTTTGTATCCTGGACATTGGGCCAGAACCTGCGAGAAGGGAACGTGTCATCAGTGCCATCAGAAGCATCACACACTGCTGCACTCTGACGCACCCAGATCCTCCGTTCGTCGGTGGGAGCTTAAGATGGCGTTTCTTAGGCGAAGCATGTTCTAACATCAGTGAGGACTCACCACCTTTGGCATCGCAAGGTGACCGAGCATCATGTGCGCTGCACACGAACTGTTCAAGCGGGGTTTGCCTAGGCGTGGCGGGCGTTCAGCAGTGGGCTCTGCTGGGCCTCTTCAGAAATACCACACATCCGGAAGCATCAACTCTGTTCAAGCGAACCGGCACCGCTTCCAAAGTGCCACAGCCTAGTCAGGGGTGCCTCGGGCACATCAGGAGCGATGTCAGTAAGCTCCTGATTACGATATACTGGCGCGCGACGTTACTGGTCAATGAGATGGTACACTCTAAGAGGACCGCGGAGTAGAGGAGTGCTGGTGGTGACGGCATTCTATCCTCTTAGTAGGGCCGGGTGACACTGACCTGAAACGACGGATGGGCTAATGTCGGAGCCGCCTTCCGTCCCATAAAACCTTGGCAAGGCCTTAGAGTACGTTCCCGAACTGTATCCAGCTTAGGAAACTAACTGGGTGGAGGTAGGTTCAGTTGAAGTATCCTGATTTGCGCTGATCCTGGCTCTGAGCTCAGGTCCCATAAGGGCCTGTGCCAACCCGTGGGTGGCCTCCCTGCTTGCATAGATAACCACCGGGATCCTTGGGCGACTACTTCAGTGGCAGTGAGGGATAGCGGCTCTAAGGGGGACCCTTACAGCAGTGATGGAATCGTATTTGATTAGGGAATCTGAGAACGTGGAGGGTGAGGTGATCAACCCGTTCGCGAAAAGCGGACTGGTCAGATCACCAACGCAGGCGTCGAGGGTAGAATCCCCGCAAGTGTCGGAGTACGGCACTCCGAGGGTCGGGTCGGCAATAGAGGACACGCAGATGAGTGGGGCAGAGCTCACGCGTGCGCTGACTCGCAACAGGGATGGACTTCCGAAGCTGCTGGTGGTCTCCGAACAGCTCGACGAGCTGATCGGATACACCAGTGGGCGGAACAACATCAGTAAAGACCTTAAAAAAGGTCTGCTGAGGCTCCGCGATTCGGTCGCCCAGGCCCGGAGGGAGTACGATCTCCTGTTTGATCGTAGTGCGGGTAGAGAGGAGAGGTCCACGCAAACGGACCGCTCCTCCACAGAGAGTGTGTGCAAGGTGCAGCCAGGTGGGGCTGCAGAGAGTGGAAAAATCTCGGCCCAAACCAAACGGCCGAGATCGATGGATGTGGAGCGGCCGGTGAGTGGCAAACGCCCGCGTAGTGCGAGTAACGCCAAGCCGGTCGCGAAACGGGCTCGGGGCAAAGAGCCGAAACCCCGAGGCGAGACTGCTAAGAGCGGTAGCAGTGACCAACCGGTCCAAGGGAAGGTGAACCCTTGGATCACGGTCGGCAAGAGAGGGCGCGTAGAAAGAGAGAAGGTTTTGAGCAAAACCAAGGCGAAGCCGGCGCGTAAGCGTACGAAAGGCGACGCACTGGTGCTCAAAGCAGAGGGCAATAGCTACGCAGATGTGCTGCGGGCTATGCGGAGCGAGGATCGTCTCTCGGGACTAGGTGCGGATGTTAAAAGCATCCGGCGCACTAGGACTGGAGAGATGATGCTAGAGCTGAAGAAGAATGCCGTTAACAAGGGCTCTTCCTACACGGCTCTAGCACAAGAAGTGCTTGGTGAAAAAGTGCGGGTGAGGGCTCTGACGCCGGAGATGACCATCCAGTGTAAGAACTTGGATGAGATCACCACCGCGGAGGAGCTCTCTGCTGTTCTTAAACAGCAGTGTAATGTGGACACGCCATGCGCATCGATCCGCATGAGGCGAGGCCCAGCAGGTATGCAGATCGCGACGATCAAGCTTCCAGTCGGGGAAGCGAAGAAAGCGACTGCTAAGGGCATGGTCGAAGTCGGATGGTCGGAGTGCCCGCTCAGTGTATGTGAGCCGCCGGAAGTGTGCTTCAGGTGTTTCGGACGAGGCCACAAGTCGTGGGCATGCAAAGGCCCGGATAGGAGCAAGCTCTGCAGGAGATGCGGAGTAGAAGGCCACTTCGTCAGGGAGTGTAAATCGGCGCCAAAGTGTCTGATTTGCACGACGAACAAGGGCCATGTGACGGGTGGGCCTAAGTGCCCAAGCATAAGTGGACGTAACGGCCGAAAATGACGCAAGTCACACAGTTGAACCTGAATCACTGTGAAGCCGCGCAGCAGCTGTTGTGGCAATCCGCCTCGGAGTCGAGTATAGACATCGCGCTTCTTTCGGACCCATACCGCATCCCCCCCAATAACGGGAACTGGGTTGCGGATAAGGCCAAGAAAGCGGCGATCTGTACGACCGGTCGGTACCCGGTCCAGGAGATAATCTCCACGACGTGCGAGGGCTTCGCGATTGCGAAGATCGGCGGAGTCTACTACTGCAGCTGCTATGCCCCACCTAGGTGGCCGATAGGTCAGTTCTCGTCCATGCTAGATTCGCTGTCAAGCGCTCTAGCTGGACTGAGCCCCTTGGTCATCGGTGGGGACTTTAACGCGTGGGCGGTCGAGTGGGGCAGTCGCTCTACGAACGAGAGAGGTTGGGCTCTACTCGAAGCTATGGCGGGATTGAACGTTGAGATCGCGAATGTCGGCAGTGTAAGCACTTTTAGCAGAAACGGTGCGGAGTCCATCATTGGCGATTCGATACAGTATCGAACAGGGCGGTAGACGGCAGCAGTCGAGGATAACCGACACTCACCGAGGATGGCTAACCTCGAGTTTCGATAAGCCAGCATTTGTGGAGTGGATGCTCATGGAGCAGAATACAGACTACTTGTCTAGCGACGGTCTAGTTGGTACCTTGAGACGAGCGTGTGATGCGGCAATGCCGAGGCGATCCATACCCAGGAATGGACGAAGACCGGTGTACTGGTGGTGTCAAGAAATCGCGGAGCTCCGTGCATCTTGCCACAGGGCAAGGAGAAGGATGCAGAGAGCCCGGACCGATGAGTCGAGAGCGGAGCGAGAGGTGGCATACAGGGCGGCAAAGTTGGCACTGAACAAAGAGATCAAGGCGCGTAAGCGGGCGTGCTTCAACGATCTCTGTCAGACGGCCAACACAACCCCCTGGGGTGATGCGTACCGCGTAGTCATGTGCAAAACGAAAGGCACATCTGCACCACCGGAACGCTCTCCCGCGATGCTGCAGAGGATCGTGGAAACGTTGTTCCCGCACCACGAGGTGAGACCATGGGCACCCACACCACAAGACCATCCTGGTCCGAGTGAGGTTCCCCCAGTGACGAATGAGGAGTTAGCCGCAATTGCGAAATCACTTAAGCTGAACAAGGCCCCGGGCCCGGATGGCATTCCGACGGTGGCTATCAAAGCGGCCATCGAGGCTAGCCCTGACATGATCAGATCGGCTATGCAGAGATGCTTGGATAGAGGCGAGTTTCCGGAGAGGTGGAAAAGGCAAAAGTTGGTTCTACTGCCCAAGCACGGGAAGCCACCAGGCGACCCGTCGGCTTATAGACCAATTTGCCTCCTGGACACGGCCGGGAAACTCCTGGAGCGGATCATTCTGTCAAGGTTATTGGTCTATACCGAGAGGTCGGACAACGCGGGGCTATCAGACAGCCAGTACGGGTTTCGCAAAGGTAGATCGACAGTGGATGCCATTAGGTCGGTGACTGGATTGGCCGAAATTGCGCTGCAGAAAAAGAGGAGAGGCATACGGTACTGCGCGATCGTAACGCTAGACGTTAGAAACGCCTTCAATAGTGTAAGCTGGGCCGCCATAGAGAGCGCCATATCTCGCTTAGGGGTCCCGGCTGGCCTAAGGCGTATTCTGGGTAGTTACTTCCAGAACAGGGTGCTGATTTACGACACCGAGGAAGGCCAAAAACAGTACAATGTCACTGCAGGTGTACCGCAAGGATCCATCTTGGGTCCGGTACTGTGGAACGCGGCATATGATGGAGTACTGAGGCTAGCACTACCACCGGGAGTAAAGTTGGTTGGCTTCGCCGACGACATTACCCTGATGGTATACGGTGAGTCGCTCGAAGAGGTGGAATTGACGGCAGCGCATGCGATTGACATAGTGGAGGGCTGGATGAGGTCGAGGCAACTGACACTCGCACACCACAAGACAGAGGTGGTGGTGGTGAACAACCGCCAGTCTGCACAGCAGGCAGTGGTCACCACGGGCGGGTGCTCGATCGAGTCCTGTCGCTCACTGAAGCTCCTTGGAGTCATGGTCGACGACAAGTTGAGCTTCAGTAGTCATGTCGAGTATGCTTGTAAGAGGGCGAGTGTAGCGGTTATGGCATTGTCTAGGATGATGTCAAACAGTTCGGCAGTTGTCTCGAGTAAGCGGAAGCTGCTCGCGTCAGTCGCGGTGTCCATACTACGGTATGGCGCCGCCGCATGGTCGAACGCGCTCAAGCTGCAGAGGAATGTTGACCGACTAGAGAGTGTACATAGGCTGATGTGCCTCAGGGTGGCCAGTGCATACCGGACTGTCTCGAAAGACGCGGTATGCGTGTTAGCGGGCATGATGCCGATAGCACTGGTGTTGGCCGAGGATGTTGAGTGCTACGATGAAAGAGGTACGAGAGGTGCGCGACGAAACGCCAGAACTTCGTCTATGGTGAAATGGCAAAGAGTCTGGGACTCTTCAACAAAGGGTAGGTGGACACACAGGCTCATACCGAGCGTGTCCCGGTGGACGTGTAGATCCCATGGCGAAGTGAACTTTCACCTGACACAATTTCTGTCGGGCCACGGGTGCTTTAGGTGGTACCTGCACAGGTTCGGGCATGCAAACTCACCCTCATGCCCGGAGTGTGCAAACAGGGCGGAGACGGCGGAACATGTACTCTTCGAGTGCCCGCGTTTTGCGGAGCAGAGGTCGAGCATGTTAGAGGTATGCGGCAGGGATACTACTCCCGATAACATTATTGAGAGGATGTGTACGGGGGTGGACGAGTGGAATGTCGTGTCGAACACGGTATCCACAATCGTGCTCCACCTCCAAAGGAAATGGCGGGCCGACCAACAGTTAGTCGAGTTGGCCCCCTAGAGATATGCCGAGTGTGATGGCTGACAGATGAGCGAGAGTGCGAAAGCACAGTCCCCCCCCTCCTCTACGAAGTAATCCCTAACGGGCGTGCCGCGGAGCAAGGTCAGGTAGTGCAGAATGTGGTTTTCCTACGGTGTTGCTAACCAACAGGTTTCCTCATTCTATAAAAAAAAAAAAAAAAAAAAAGATCCTCCGTTCCACCCACGCAGTCAAGACCGTCGACAGTCAATCAACAACCTAGACAGCCACAATCCAGACCGCCAACACCGAACCAACAGGCATGGACTGCTAACACTGCAAACACACCAGACTCACACACTCAGCCAGCCACAGAACACGCCACCACAAGCCAAACACATGTAGCTCTCCCAATTACACCGACACAAACCATCATTCTCTCGACCGCACTAGTCAGCATTCAAGACCGCTACGGCAACCCCGTGGTAGCACGAGCTCTACTCGACTCGTGTTCGCAGCATTGTCTCATGACAAGAGGTTTCGCTAGCAAGCTGAAGCTAGACGAAACGCCAGTCTACCTGTCGATTCAAGGCATTGGATCGTCGCAAGCAGTGTCGACAAAGTTGATTACCGCTGTAGTAGGTCCAAGGTCGCCGAACATATCGTCGTTCGTCGAAGAAATGTCGTTTCACGTGTTGCCGAAGCTGACTGTTTCACTGCCGACTGCAAGCTTCTGTGTCGCAACGTGGAATCTTCCGAATCCCTCGCTGCTAGCGGATCCCAAGTTCTTCGAGATGGGACCGATAGACATCATCATCGGAGCAGAATACTACATGGAGCTGCTCAAAAACGAACGGCGGAGGGCAACAGACGACGGCCCGACTCTTCAAGACACCGTGTTCGGATGGATTGTTTCCGGTCCTGTTCCCGAGGGTCCGACTGCTGCAACGTACTCCTTAACCCACGTTTGTTCGACGGCGGAGATCCAGGATCAACTTTCCCGGTTCTGGGAAGTAGAGACTTGCCAGTCAACTAGCACGCTGTCGGTCGAAGAATCGGCCTGCGAGGAGTTTTTCGACAGGACGACATTTCGGGACGAAGAAGGGAGGTATGTAGTCACACTACCGAAGAAGGAGCGGATAATCCAGCAGCTAGGCGACTCCAGATCTACAGCAATCAAGCGCCTTTTGGGAGTAGAACGGCGGCTCGCGATGAATCCAGAACTGAAGAAGCAGTACGCGGAGTTCATGCGCGAATATCTGGACATGGGCCACATGAAGGAGCTTTCCGACGATGATGCGAGCGCGTTGTCGTATTACTTGCCTCACCACGCTGTTCTGAAGCCAGACAGCACGACTACGAAGCTGCGTGTCGTTTTCGATGCCTCCTGCAAGACTTCCAGTGGGATTTCGCTGAACGATGCTCTAATGGTGGGACCCGTTGTGCAGGACATGATCGTGGACATCACACTCCGATTCCGTACGCACCGATTCGCCCTCGTAGGAGACGTCGCTAAAATGTACCGCATGGTACTGATGAATGCAGCCGATCAGCAGCTGCAAAGGATCGTTTGGAGAGACAGCGCTTCAGAGCCGATCCGTACTTTCGCTCTCACGACAGTCACCTACGGTACAGCGTCCGCTCCATACCTCGCAACGAAGTGTCTGCAGCGCCTGGCAGATGAAGGGGTAAAGTCGCATCCTGCAGCGGCAAAGGTCCTCAGAAAGGACTTCTACGTCGATGATATGCTGTCCGGCGTAGACGACATCGAAGAAGGAAAGAAACTAGTTGGTCAGATGGTAGAACTCCTGCAGTCTGCCGGATTCTCCTTGCGAAAGTGGAATTCTAACAGCAAAGAGTTGCTGTCAGCGGTGCCGGAGGGTTTGAGAGATGAGCGCTCGATTCTGGAGCTAGATTCCTCTACCGCTGCCGTGAAAACGTTAGGCTTGACGTGGGAGCCTAGCACGGACTGCTTCCGATTCAGTTCGCCAGCTTGGAATGAGGCCGCGGAGATTACGAAGCGTTGCGTCTTGTCTGATGCGTCTCGACTATTCGACCCGTTAGGACTGGTGGGTCCGGTAATCATCCAGGCGAAGATCTTCCTTCAAGATCTCTGGAAGCACGACTGCGAGTGGGATGAACCGCTTAGCTCGCAGCTTCAAGAGCAGTGGCGTGAGTACAGGCGAAATCTAGCAGGCCTAGACGGAATTGCAGTTCCCCGATGGGTCGGAACGAGCCGTAGCACCGAAACGATTGAACTGCACGGATTCTGCGACGCGTCGAACAAGGCATACGGCGCATGCGTGTACGTGCGTACCGTGACAGCAGATGGGAACGTGTCAGTTCACATACTGACCTCCAAATCTCGGGTGGCTCCGCTCGAGAATTTGAAGAAAAACAAGAAGTCGCTTTCAACACCCCGCCTAGAGTTGTCCTCGGCACTTCTCCTCGCTCACCTGTATGAGAAGATCGCCAGGAACATTAACGTCGTCACCAAATGCCACTTCTGGACAGACTCGACGATCGTCGTCTGCTGGCTTTCATCGTCACCTGCGAGATGGAAGCAGTTTGTGGCGAATCGCGTCTCCGAAATCCAGCACATTACGAAGGGAAGTGTGTGGAAGCACGTTGCCGGTGAGGATAACCCGGCGGACATTATTTCACGAGGAATGAGTCCAGCGCAGCTTCAGTACGAGTCTCGATGGTTTCACGGACCGAAATGGTTGATGTTGGACAACCAGTACTGGCCCAATTCGGCACAGATCGACGAGGGCAGTCTCGACCAGGCAGACTTAGAGGAGAAAGCGATTGTCGCGGCCCTCCCCGCTGTTTCCCCTAGTGAGATCTTCGGACTTCGTTCGTCGCTGGTGGATCTAGTTCGGCTGACTGTTCACATTCGACGGTTCAAGTGGAATTCATCGCCGGCGAATCGGTCCTGTCGGAAGGTAGGCTGCATTACTTCCCAGGAGTACGACGACGCAATCAAGGAGCTGGTGAAGCTTTCGCAGCGGGAATGCTTTCCACAGGAATTCGCGGACATCGCTCGACACGGACAGGTGCAGGATTCTTCTAGAATATCGAGCCTCAATCCCCAGCTAGTTGAAGGCGTACTGTGCGTTGGCGGCAGGTTGAAGAATGCGGCTGTATCGGATAGCCGCAAGCATCCGTACATACTCGACCATCGGCATCCCTTCGCGAGAATCGTCGTAGTCTATTACCACCGCAAATACTTCCACGCTGGTCAACAGCAGATCGTCACGGCAGTCCGAGAGCGATTCTGGCCAACGAGCGCCAGGAATCTCGCAAGGCAGGTTGTCCACGAATGCGTGCAGTGCTTTCGTGCGAAACCAAAAATCCAGGAGCAACTGATGGCCGATCTACCCCCCGAGCGAGTCAGGCCTTGTTTCCCGTTCCAGAAAGTCGGCGTCGATTACTGCGGTCCGTTCCATGTGGTGTACCCGCAGCGTCGTGCCCGACCAGTCAAATGCTTCGTAGCAGTCTACGTGTGCCTAGTTACCAAAGCGGTGCATTTGGAGCTAGCGGCCGATCTGTCGACGCAGGCATTCCTCGCGACGTTGCAACGGTTCACTGCTCGTCGTGGCAAACCTTCGTTGATTATGTGCGATAACGCGACGAACTTCGTCGGCGCTAGACGAAAGCTGGATGAGCTAGCCCAGCTGTTCGCAAGTCAGCAGTTCACGGATGCAGTGCTACGACAGACGATAGAGGACAGAATCGAGTTCCGATTCATTCCAGCCCGCTCACCGAACCTCGGAGGGCTGTGGGAATCGGCGGTAAAGTCGTTCAAAACCCTGTTCAAGCGAACGATTGGCACCCGCAGCCTGGAATACGACAGGTTGCAAACGGTGCTGGCGCAGACAGAGGCAATCCTGAATTCAAGACCGCTGACCCCGATCAGCAACGATCCTGACGACTTTGAGGCCCTCACCCCTGGACATTTTTTGATCCAGCGGCCGCTGACGGCCATTCCGGGACCCGATCTTAGTGGGGTTCCGGAGAACAGACTTTCGGCTTGGGAAAGAATGACAGAGTTCACCCAGAGGTTGTGGAAGAAATGGTCGGAGCAGTATTTGTCCAACCTCCACAATCGGACGAAATGGACGAGGCAGAGGAACAACATAGCTGTTGGCACTATGGTTGTTTTGAAAGAGGAGAATTTGCCACCCTTGAAGTGGCAGTTAGCACGGGTGACCGAGGTTCACCCTGGGTCTGACGGGAACATCAGAGTTGTTACCGTGCGGACCAAAGATGGCAGTTACCAGCGAGCGATCTCCAAGATCTGCGTGCTGCCAATCCGCGACAATTTTTCATCTGGCGAAGGGGAGAACTAGGACTCCTCCAACGGCGGAGGTCGAAAGGACCTCCGCAACCCCAGTTAAGTTATGTATTTGTTAAACTTTCGAAAAAGTAACCTCCTCATTTTTCTTCAGACATACCTCCCTGCCGTTTGGTGCAGCCAAACTTTCGACACTCAAGTCAAATTTGAGTTGTCTTCCGTCCATTGTCGTCTAAATTGAGGTAATATGTGTCGTGTACGTTGGTGGTTGTTGCATGTGCATCGTTGCATCCCGTCCAGTTTGTCTCGTCAGTCTAGCAAATGGCTAGAAACCTGGTAGTATTTCGTCTGTCCTGAAACTAAAATCCAAAAAACGTTTGATGTTCCGAGGTTCGAGTCTACCGTTGCAATTGGAGGAAGAAGTGCGCAATTCAACCTTCCAGATTCGCGCCACGATTTTCCACGGGTATGGCCAACCTGTGAAGATCATTTGGCATCGAGGATCCGTCGTAACCGCCACGGATAGCAGCGAAACCGACAAGCATCATCGTCACCGAGAAACAGGACAAACCAAATCTACCATCGTTCGTCAGAGGGACCGTCGGCGCCACACGGGCGTCCAACGGAGGCCTTAGGGCCTCCGTCCAGGCAAGTCGTTCTTGTTTTCAGCATTACATGTGAAAAAGCACCCTTTCATATTATTCAGAGTCCACCAACGTCACCCGCGGCACAGAGATTGCCTCAATATCCGTCCAAGCCATCAGTAGTCAGAAGTCCAAGATCAAGGGTCGTCAATCGTCAGTTCGAAGACAGCGCCCATGCCGTTTACCAAGTCATCATCGTCAAGAAAACTACAGTCCACACACCGAGATCATCCAACGTCCACTGAAGTTATCGTCACCACCCACCTTTGAAGCACATCGGTAGTCAACAAGTCCTGGCAGACACCTAGTCACCGTACCGAACGGTCTTCAGTGCAGAAATTTGTCTACCAGGAAAAACAACAACACCGAGCCATCCGTCCAAGCCAATGAAGAGCAATAGGCAGCCGACAGCCCGTCGGTGCACAGTATATAGGCCAAGGTCATCCCGTTGGCCCATCGTCGTCGTCAGGAGCAGCAGTATGTAGTATATAAGGAAGAATTTTGTATTATTATCAATTTTGAATTTTGTAAACATACGGGAGCTAGAATAGGATAGATTGAAATCGAAGATATTTCAAGGCGGCCGGCTATGGTCATGCAAGGGATAGATAGGAAGAGAGTGAGTGACCAAACATGTTCCACAGTCGTGGAACTGTTGGTCATCTCGTTCTGTCACTCGCTATTTCTTGGCCCGTTTCGCTTTAGGCAACGATCGGGTCAGCAGGTAGCAATTAGGCTTTAAATACGATCGCCTCTCGATCGCAGCCGCCGCCGATCAGCTGTTTTGTATATAGGCAATAATCAGATCAAAATATACCGCCGCGAAGCCAACATCTCGTTGGTCGTTTTCTAGTCTGTTCGCGTAATAAAACGTAGTGTTTTGATTAGTCCGCGAGTTTTGTATACAGTGTCCGAAAACCGTAAGTGATACGCGCGAACAGATACCATAAGAAATTTTTGGATGTATCTCTAATGGAGCCCCTGTAGAAATTCCAGGAAAAAGTCAAGGAAGTCCGGAAATTTATGCAGGCATTCCTACGGGGATTTAGATAAGAGTTCTTTCAGGAATTCCTCCAGGAATTTCTTCAAGAACTCCCCCTAGAATCACCCCAGGAATTTCTCCAGCAAGTCCCAGAGCAATATCCCCAGGAAAATTTCCATGGATTCCTTCAGAAATTCCCCAAGGAATTCCTCCCGAAATTTATCCAGGAATTCTTCCATGAATTCCTCCAGGGACTCTTCCAGCGATTCATCCGGGTGTTCCTCCAGAGCATTTCTCCAGCATTTCATCCAGGAATTTCTCCTGGGACTCCTCCAGGATTTTTTTTTTCCAAGAATCCCTCCAGGAATTACCTCAAGAATTTTTCAGGAATTTCCAGCACATGCTCCAGAATTTTTTTTCCAAGAAATTCTCTAGGGATTCTCTCAGAAATCCTTCCAGGAATTTATCCAGGCATTCCTCCAGAAATTCTTCCAGGTTTTTTTCTAGGAATTCCTCCAGATATTCCTCCAGGAATTAATCCTTAAATTGTCCCGGGAATACCTCAAGGATTTACTCCAAGGATTGTTTAAGGTTTTATCCAAGGATTTCCTCAGTATTTCACCAGGTATCTCCTTCCGAATTTCATGAAGGGATTTCTCCAGAAATTTCACTTGGAATTTCTTCATGTTTCTTCAGCAGTTTACTCAGGGTTTATATCAGGATTTCTTACAATAAGTCATCCGGGGATTATTTATAGCAACACACATCTCACAGAAGAGTCATGGCAATGCAGATTTTGGTTGCGGATAAGTTCCTTCGGCATACTTTAAACATATGAGTACTGTAATACGGGGTCAAATTGATCACTTTAAAACTACATTTGCAGATAACATTAGTGGCGATTCAAATATTGCCAAAACAATTTCTATAAAATCAGTACCCAGTGGATCTCCATGAAACTATGTGACAGAATTTTGTTCAACACATTTAAACTTTAAGTTAAAAAACTCCATAAATAAAAAAAAAATCAAAATGCTACTTTGGGACGAAATAGATCAGCATACAATTAAGCATCGGTTAGAAAGGAAAATTGCAATTCTCCTCTTAATTTTGCTTTTCTTAACTCGAATAACTCGTTAAAATTCTTACAACTAGTGAATTAGGCACAAAAAAATGCAAAATTAAATTTTGAGATATCCCTCAAAACGCCTAAAGGTGGGCAATTTCCATTGAATAAAGTGATTAACTATTTCATAAAAAAAAACATTTTTTTTTCAACTCATTCATGTCCAGAATAGCTACATAACTTCCCTACCACGACTCCACAAAAATAATAAAATAAGAAGTTTACGGGAAGTCCTAGTGGCAATTGATTGTTTAGTAGCTTTGATTTCAGCTAAGTGAGATACACATTGAAAATTTCTAAAAAAGGCGAAACTTATAATTTTCAAAAAAAAAAATAAATGAAATTTTACGTTCATTTCTAGACATCTATGAATTAGATGAGACCGTTACGACGCTTCGAAGTTCCTAGTATGGAATTACAATATAGTACCCTAATAGTGAATTTCACCCCACTGATCAATTTGACCCTGGTTTACGGTACTGACATGCTAGAAGCGCTTTTAGATATTTCTCCAGCAAATCCATCTAGAATTCACCCAGAGAAGACTCTTTCGGAATTCTCCTAAGGTTTTCTCCCGGAATTTCTTTAGGAAATGCACCAGGAATTTCTCTAGGAATTCCCTGCAGGATATCTTATAAACCCTCGATTCCTCTAGTGGTAGTTTCAAGGCTTTACGAGAATACCTTAAACAAAATTTCATTTCTATAAGATAAAGCTCTGAGATGAGTATATGCAGTATATGAGTATATAAAACTGTCTTTAGGGAAATTCCATCAAGGATGTACTTGGAACAATACAACTGAACGTTTATTCTTAGAGGAATAGAGCTCCAAAACTGGATAATTGATTGAGGGGGTTAGAAGCAACAGTTTTCATCATTTTTTCATCCCATAAAAATGTATGGAGCATCAATTTTGACTGAATTTTCTCCGATTTCTTGTAATTTTTCTAATCGTCGTAAAAATAACCTATAGAAGTTACTAAATGCTTGAAAATGCTCAACTCAAAATCGACAAAATGGTCACTTACGCCTCTTTGCATCTGGGCCCCTCAATTGCCATACGAGCTCCAGTTAATCATGAATGACATTATGTAGATATTTATTTCCATACAAATTTCGGATGGGTTTCCATTATGTGCTACTGGAGAAAATGTTGAAAAAATCACGAAGAAAATTCTTAATTAGTGCTAAAAAGAGTTCGTAATTTCCGAAAGCGTTCAACTATGATTTTTAATGAAGGTTTTGTAGATATTAACAAAAAAAATATATATATATATAGGGTGCCTGTACCAGTTATCGCACCACCTAAGAAAAACTATTTCTACAAAAATAAGAAGAAGACCGACGAATGTAAACAATAAGTCAAATGATTGATTTGTTTTAATACTTTACAGGAAAAATATAGAAACGGAGCCAAAATTACTTTTAGTATTTATTACAGCGTGTGCCAATGATAGGAACCCTGTACCAGTTATGGACACATTTGTTAATTTGGGTTCCACTTCGCACTATTTACATGCATTCCTTATGGGAGTTGCCATAACTGGTACACTATGGCGAAATAGGGTGCAAGGAAGCCGAAAAGTTAAGGAAAATGATTTATTTCTACCATAATTTGAGCAAATTGTAAAGTTTGAATGATTGCAATCATCTTTTGTGTTCGTGATCTGTTGTTCACGATTTTTTTCTTGTTGATTTGTATCTTTAAAGGTTGAAAATCAACTATGGCGAATTAGAGGTACTATATCCATAACTGGTACACTGAGCCTAAGCGTCTGAAGAAATAATGCACGAAAAAAAAATCCCTAATCTTCTACAAATTAGCCACGGCTACCAGCACCATGCTGATTTGTGTAGAACAAGCTAGCTTTTTTCAACGTATTATAAAAAATACTACAGCATGATTGCTGAAAGATTGAATTATACATTCAGAATCTAACATTTTTTATGGCTTGATGTTGCCACTGTGAATAGGCTTGCCTCTCTTCATTTTAGTGTTCTTTAAGTACTTCCAGAGCTATTAATTTAAGAGCTTTCTTTGCCTGCCATTGTATGAATTTGTAAATTGTAAGACAAGTACAATGATACACTATGCCCACGCCCAGAGAACTCGATAAAAGTTTCCGACCGGATCGGGAATCAAAGCTTTATCTATGAGGCTTACTGGAGACTTAGAAAAAAGTGTTATTATATTCAATTTCATCGTGTTACGTTTACTTACAAAAGAAAAACCAGCAAAAAAAACCTAGTTCGGTGAAGGTCATATTAGGCTTGGCTAGATGCTAGATATTATGTGAGTTTGTCTCCCTGGTTTTAGTAAAATATTAAACATTTTGATGCATACGCCTACTAATATTAGTGAGTGTGCAAATTGTATCTCACAAAAACAAAACTACACTAGAGTCTAGAAATTCATGAAATCGTTAATACCGTAATCCGGGGTATCATTGATCAGCGGGGTAACATTGATCGGCTTGACCCACCTCATGAAATGTTCAAACAAGCATTTTACATTGAATCAGTTTCTACTATGGAATAGTATATCGTAATCTGCTATCATTTAGCTATTAAATGACATGCAATTTATGAAAATTGAATTTCATAAACATGGAATTAAATCGATTTTTCCTTAACTGTGTTTCGTAACGCAATGAGATACACTGTCCAACATTCATGCTTGGCGTGAATACTAGATATAATATGAGGTTCGAAATCACTGTATTACTTCAATATGATATCCTAGAGTTGGATTTAATAAACGAAACTTTTATGAAAATGCTATTTTTCAGTAAAATATACGACTTTGGGTAGGGAACTCACTCAAAGTCTTTCACATATGTATCTGGGGGTCTGGTTCGACTCTAAAGGCACCTGGGGAAAGCACATTAATTATCTGTATCAGAAGTGCCAACAACGAATCAACTTCATGCGTACACTTACCGGAACATGGTGGGGAGCCCACCCGGAAGATCTGATAAAGCTTTATCGTACAACGATACTGTCGGTTCTCGAATACGGTAGCTTTTGCTTTCAGTCCGCCGCGAAAACACACATACTGAAGCTAGAGCGTATCCAGTATCGCTGTCTTCGGATCGCGTTAGGCTGCATGAACTCGACGCACACAATGAGTTTGGAGGTACTAGCAGCAGTAATCCCTTTATCAGATCGTTTCGTGGAACTGTCGTTAAGGTTCCTCATCCGCTGTGAGGTGCTGAATCCATTGGTAATTGATAACTTTGAGAAGCTGATCGAACGAATTCATCAAATAAAGTTTATGACAGTGTACTACTCGTACATGACTCTGGAGGTTCATCCTTCTTCGAATGTTCTCAACCGTGATTGCTTCCCAGACTTCTCCAATTCCACTATAGTTTTTGATCTGTCCATGTTGCAAGAAATCCGTGGAATTCCAGATCCGCTCCGATCGGAGCACATCCCTAAAATGTTTGCAAACAAGTTTGGCCAAGTCAGTTGCGACAGAAGGTTTTTCAGTGACGGGTCAAAAACAAATGATTCCACTGGATTTGGTGTATTTAATGAGCTTCATAGCGCCGCCCATAAACTTCAAAGTCCTTGCTCAGTATACATCGCAGAATTGGCGGCTATACACTACGCATTAGAGCGAATTGCCTCTCTTCCCTCTGATCAATATTTCATTTTTACGGATAGTCTCAGCTCAATTGAGGCTATTCGCTCAATGAGGCCGGTGAAGCACTCCCCGTATTTCCTGAGCGAAATTCGATCAATTCTGAGTGCTTTATCGCATCAAGCATATAACATCACTTTGGTTTGGGTCCCTTCACATTGCTCGATCCCGGGCAATGAGAAAGCGGACTCACTTGCCAACAAGGGGAATGACATATCCTTTTCTAACCGGAATATCCGCACTTATCCGTTTCTAACCGTCGCTAACCGCGTATAACTTCTGCTCACTTAGCAGCTCGCTTAGCAACGGTTAGCGACGGTTAGAAATGGATAAATGCGGATATTCCGGTTAGAAAAGGATGTGTCATTCCCCTTGCTTGCCAAAGTGGGCGCTATGGAAGGCGATATTTATGACCGTCATATCGCTTTCAATGAATTTTTTTCGATTGCTCGTCAGCATGCCTTGGTTAGTTGGCAACAAAAATGGGATGCAGGAGAGTTGGGCAGGTGGTTACACTCAATTCTTCCACAGGTATCGAAGACGGCGTGGTTCAAGGGGTTGGATATGGGTCGAGATTTTATCAAGATAATGTGTCGACTTATGTCCAATCACTACTCTCTGGGCTCGCATTTCTATCGAATAGGGCTCACAGATAGCAATCGTTGTAGCTGTGGTGCAGGCTATCAAGATATCAACCATGTTGTGTGGGAATGTCCCGAATACGGTATTGCCAGATCCGATTTATGTGCATCCCTCAGGGCCCGAGGGAAACCAGAAAAGGAAGACATTAGAGATGTGTTGGGTAAACTTGATCTTGAGTATATGAAGCTTGTGTACGACTTCTTGAAGCAAGCTGAAGTCTTCGTCTGATATCCCCGTCTTGTTGTTCCACTCGTCCACCTCGTGTCTTTATTTGATATCCCAGTCTTGTTGCTCCACTTGTCCACCTCGTGTCCCTTCGAAAATCGTCTGTATGTATCGTTACAGGTTGTATGTCCACTCAACGTTTGACCAGCAGCAATACGCCACACCAAGCTGCCACGTGTCAATGAAAAGCCCCATCACCCTATCCTTTCCTCAAATATTGTTGTTCCCCCTAACCTCGACCAAACCGCGAGTTTTTCGGTTTCCCAAAACTAACATAGTTTATAAGACAAAAACATGAAATTGTAAATAGTTTTAACTGGATTCGGCTCCGTTATGCCTGTTGGCGCATGAGCCTTAAATAAATGATTAAGTAAAAAAAAAAAAAAATAAAATATACGATTTATTAAAAGTCGGCTATCAATTCCTTAAACCATTGCCTACCTTTAGGCGTTATTCGTGGTTTAGAGGATTTTAATCCTAAAATAACTTAAAAAGTACATTATTTGTAGGAATTTGGACAACATATTAGAAATCAGCGACCCCGAATTTAGTAAGTAAGGGTATTTTCAACACAAATGAACATTGATCACTGACATGATCAATGTTACCCCAAATCAACACAATCAAAAATTAGATTTAAAAACCTATTTAAACATGTTTTAAAGTTTTAGAGTACTGTTTTGGAATAGCTTAACAAAAACTCAGAGGGCCAGTACTTCTTTTAAAAATATAAAACATGTAACTTTTGCTTTAACAAGAGAATTATTCAAGAAAGATCGAAAATTCTGATCAATGTTACCCCGGATTACGGTACTTACTTTCAGTCCTGAACACCCACGGTGGTGCAGAGGGCCGAATTGAAAGATTTCGATCCTGGGCAATTGCCAGCCATCGCCACAGTGTACAAATTCGAGCAAAAAAACGGACGCAATTCAGTTCCGGCCACTAAGCAAACGACAGATACCCATTCCTAAGCAAAAAAATCTGGAGAATCGAATGGTGCCAACCCCTTTCCTGAAAACCATCGCCAAGTGTCTCATTTTGGCCATTTCCCCCTAAATTTGTCAAAATTATTTGACTATATCAAACTTAAATCCAAAGAAGTTGGGAGGAACCCTGAATATTTCAAAAAAACTCATGTAGCAATTTTAGACAACTTGGTTTAGTAAATGTTTTTCACTTTTGATCACAATAAGTGTCTCATTTTGTCAATTATCCCCTATAAAATGAGAATATTTGAGAATTTCGGATGAATTTGAACAAAAAACCATGCAAAGTCGTTAAAAATCATGCTACTGCATGGAGAAACGCCAAACGGGTTGTGTCTTGTCCATCACATTCAGAGCTGATGTGCCATTTTGTCCAATATCCCCTATAAATATTTGAGAATTTCGAATAATTTTCAACAAAAAACCATGCAAAGCCGACTTTTGAACGTGATACTGAATGGAGAAACTCTAAACAAATCATCTCTTGTCCATCGCATTCAATGATGTTGTCTCATTATGTCCAACATCCCCTATAAAATAAGAATATTTAAGAATGTCAGATGATTTTCAATAAAAACCATACAAAGTCGTTCAAAAATCTGATATTTTTGTCTTTGAATATTTTTATGTATTTTTTAATTTGTAGGGGAAGAAGAACAGAATGAGACATCATTTCTGAATATAATAAACAAGAGATGATCTGTTTGAGGTTTTACCATTAAGTAGCACGACTTTTGAACGACTTTGCACGGTTTTTTGATGAAATGCATCTGAAATACTCAAATATTCTTAATTTATTAAGGGATATTAGATAAAATGAGACAACATCATTGAATGTGATGGACAAGAGACGATCTGTTTGGGGTTTCTCCATTCAGTATCACGACTTTTGAACGACTTTGCATGGTTTTGTATTGTAATTCATCTGAAGTTCTCAAATATTCTTTATTTATAGGGGATATTGTACAAAATGGGACATCATCTCTGAATGTGATGGACAAGAGACGATCTGTTTGGGGTTTCTCCATTAAGTTTCACGACTTTTGAACGACTTTGCATGATTTTCTATTGTAATTCATCTGAAATTCTCAAATATTCTTTATTTATAGGGGATACTGGACAAAATGGAACACCATCTCTGATTGTGATTGACGAGACACGACCCGTTTGGCGTTTCTCCATGCAGTAGCATGACTTTTGAACGATTTTACATGGTTTTCATTGAAAATCATCCGAACTTCTCAAATATTCTCATTTTATAGGGGATATTGGACAAAATGAGACACTTATTGCGATCAAAAATGAAAAATATTTGCTAAACCAAGTTGCCTGTCATTGGAACATGAAGTATTTTGAAATATTAAGGTTTTCGCCCACCTTTTTTGGATTTAAGTTTGATATGTTCAAGTATTTTTGACAAATTTAGGGGAAAATGGCCAAAATGAGACACTTGGCGACGTTTTTCTGGAAAGGGGTTGGCACCATTCGATTCCCCGGAGTTTTTTGCTTAGGAATGGGTATCTGTCGATTGCTTAGAGACTGGAACTGAATTGCGTCCGTTTTTTTGCCCGAATTTGCATCGCCTTGACCTGTGACCAGGTCGAATTTCTGTTGACTTGATTTCGTTTGAATTGTCAATACTTTAATATGGTAAGATTGTTCAACGTTACCTATACTGGACCCCCAGGGATCAGCTGATTTGGGCATTTCTATTTGGGGTTTTCTTCAGAAGGTTCACTGTAAGCGCACGGTCCATTACCAAACCCCTAATATTGGTTGTTCTACAATACACTTTGAGTTCAAATGAATCTAAATGTGGATTAATTTGCAGTTCCGTGTTCGTCGCACTCCAAAATTTCGCAAATTTCCGTGTGAATCATCATCGCAACATTATGCCAAGCAGCGGAACATTGCCACAAGCATAACGACGGAACTTTTACAATCAATACTGCGCATAGAAATTTTGCCGAAAGTGC
Organism: Aedes albopictus; assembly: GCF_035046485.1. Lineage (NCBI taxonomy): Eukaryota > Metazoa > Arthropoda > Insecta > Diptera > Culicidae > Aedes > Aedes albopictus. Next base: position 318,911,008 of record NC_085137.1, read on the forward strand.
CGGCAGATATTTTTCCGGTCAATAAATATTGGATCTCGAGCTATTGTCGTCGGCATCGTTCCGCCGCGAGGCTGTTGCTGATGTCGTCGTCGCTGGTGACGATGCGCGATGCTCTGTTGTCGACGTTGTCCACGCTCCGACTGTTGGCGAAAGGCAATTTTCGTGTAACATGTTTACGATCACCCATAAGCTCGTACATCAATCATAATTTTCAATAATCGCGCGCGGGCCTCGGCAAGAACATGTTGGCCGAAGACAGAAGAAACGTTGTGTGTGAACATACCGAGTGACAAGAAGTGGTGCCCTTGCGAGAGTGGGTTTGTCGAGTGTCACATTGGTACGACGCTCCCAGGAATTGTGTCCGACTCAAGGGTAATAGGTTTATGAGAATGGGTGATAAATTTTAATTCAATTTTCTTACATTAAAACGTAAATTACTGTTGGTGGTCGAAAAAATGGGAAGAACACGTGAATATGTGTTCGAAAATTTAACCAAAATTTTTTGATTGCACATTATTGCATGTTACGATGGATGCTGAGCATGTAAGCTTAATGGCGATGTTATTAATGCAACAGGGAATTCTTCGTTTTTTAATAGTCAGTTGGAATTCGTATCCGAATATTTAGTACTTTCAAGACCTCAACTCACCCCATTTACTTCGGCGGCGATCATACAGACATTCCAGCCTCGATCCTACCGAGTACAATGGCCTTCCTCCCCCCATTATAATAGACCATAACGAACCCAGAACAAAAGCCACCCATAAATTTGCAGACCCCCATACAGGTCTGCACTTCGTTTAGAACCGTTTTCTTCACGCCTCTAGAACATAGCGTTTCTCGCGTTAGATAAGAAATAAAAGCAAACTGCAATTGAAACCAATATCGTGTCACGTGTCAAGCATTGGTTATTGCCTTCATGCGCCTCTAGACACCGGAATTTACTGCCGTCCGCCCATGGTTCGAGTGGTTGCGGTCGGGTTCTACCTATACGGACTGACCGTCAGAACCGCAGACCGATCAACGACGACGTTGGTGGTCCCGACTCGACCGACAGCTCGGAACCGCAAAACAAATGACTGGACGGCCTGTCGCGTCCAGTAATCGCGTTCTAACCGATGAACGTTTTGCCAGTGGGATTTGTGAGAGATTTCCAGGGTTTTATTACCTTCTTTGTTCCACGAATCGAATGGAGGTTCGCTCGTTGTCGCCCTGGTCAAGATGAGACTACAACACATCAGCTTTGAGTCAGTCGTAGACAGGTTGGTTGGCGAAATCGTTTCATGATCATCGCAACCGATCGTAAAATGCAGTTTGTCTTTAAAGTCAATATTATTGAATCGTGAAATAATGTACTCCCGATCAATTATACTCAAGCCGATGCTCCAGAATGAAAGTGGCAATTACGATTAGCAGGAGGAGATGGATCGGTTGATTGCCCATTAAAATTGGAGCGGCAGGACATCAATTAAGTTGAGAAGTTTTATTTTTGTTGAATTACACAGCGCAACACTTTTTTGGTCTCAAGAGCAAACTTATGTGTCTCCGAAGGGTTTTGGGCCGCTGAATGCGAATCCGGGCTCAGATTTGCTCCAACACGTCACAATTTTGAGCTATACCTCAATTTATAGGGCAAAATATGCGATTTTTGGCTTTTTTGACTGCAAACCATTAAGCATGGAAATATTTTTTAAGCAATCAAATGGTTAATTGGTCAATTAACATTTAAATTAACGACTCATGCAAAATATTTCATTTTACCTAATCAAATCGAAATATTTTGCATGAGTCTTTAATTTAGATGATAATTGACCAATTAACCTTTTGATTGCTTAAAAAAAATATTTCCATGCTTAATGGTTTGCAGTCAAAAAAGCCTAACATCGCATATTTTGCCCTATAAATTGAGGTATAGCTCAAAATTGTGACGTGTTGGAGCAAATCTGAGCCCGGATTCGGATTCAGCGACCCAAAATCTGTCAGAGACACATAAGTTTGCTCTGGAGATAGACCAAAAGCTAATTTTTGTTAAGAGATGAACCAGCCTAGGGCTGAAAATCTCTATAATAAAGAAATAATAATAATAATAATTTTTGTTACGCTGTGTTATTTAGTCTGCTGTGGGAATACTGACAAACTACAGCTACAGAACGCAGCGTACTGAGTAAACAACTTTGGCTACTTACGGGTTAAGCTCACTTGGGTTAATTTGTTGTTTTCTTCAGTTTCTATTTTGTGACTAGAGGGGACTCTACCAAATACAGTGGAATACATGGGGGCAGGGATGGGAAATGTTATAAAAATGACATTTCGTTATTTGCTAACTTCACTGCACTCAGTCGGAAATATTAATCAGCGACATCATTGATTATCCATAACTAATCAGTGTTATGTACTGGCGATACTTGTACTGGCGTACAAAAGTGGTGTAAATGGAAAAATGTCATGACATTTTTTGCATAAAATTCCGCGACATTTTCCTTCCCTGCATGGGGATATAAATGCATATGATAAGGTCACAAAAATAACAAGTAAACTTATTTTCTCGGAACTATAGTCTACTCACAATGTTTGTTAGACTAAGGTAGGCTTGTGATTTCTGGCCATTTTTTTAACCATGAGAAGTCTGTGAAAAAGTTCAATATTGAAGGAATATAATAATGTTTTCTAGGATTACAAACAACAATATATGTATATTCTGAAACGAGAAATTGTGAGAATTTTATGATCTCGGGTTGACTTTTGAAAGAAAAATAACTAACTGCAGCAGGTATTCAATGCAATTCCTGAAAAGCTGAGAGAATTTTCAGAAAAATATGAGGATTCTGAGAGTAAGGTGTTGGTTCTAAAGAATGCTTAGTATTTTAGGCACATGTGGTTTGTACAGCTGTCTTATTGTTTTTTAGCTGATCACTTCCCCCAGCGAGGGACTTGGTTGCCTTTTTTTTCCTTCTAAACCATAGGGGGAAAAATCTGCTCAACAGACACCCTAACAGGAAGGTTAGGGTAGTGTGGTGTTAAGGCCGTCTTCTACAACACTAGTAAAAGGCAGGCATAGGCTGAAGTAATTTGCTAAGAATGTCATGAAGAATCTCGCTTTTGGATTTTCTGAAGAAATTCTCAGGGGAGGAAATGTATGTTGGATTTTAAATTTAAGTTAAACCTTGCGGGAAATCCATACAACGAATGACTGTATACTGTACAATTGAATTCATATTAGTAGATTAAGTTGAGAGCTCCGACAGATCAAAAGCGACGTGATCTGGTCGGTGAAATATAATTGGTGAATTGGAATGTGTTTTCGTGTTCTATGATCAGAGATGATGATTCATAGGAGTGGTTTACTTGGGATCCCAACATGTATATGAAATAATCTTTCAACAAATCCTTGGGGCAAAGTTCTTTGAAGAACTCAAAGAGGAGATCTGGAAAAATCATGAAAGAATTGATGAGGAATTCATTAGAGGATTACCCGGAAGAATACGTGGAGGGATTTCTTATGGATATTCTTGCAGAAATTCCTGGAGGAATTCTTTGAAAATTATTGGCAAAAATCTCTAGAGGAATTACCGTAGGAATCTTTAGAGTATTTTTTTTAGCGACTTCGCTACTGCAATGGCTGCAATTTGGCTATATGGGACGGAGTTCATTGTCATGTATCGTGGCACAGAAACATCGTTTTCAGGATCTCCTGCAGCGTCTCTGGGGAGCCCTTCGTTGTGGTCATGACTACCTTGTAGGCATCACCCCACTTACGCACCACGTCCACTTACGCACCATTTTTAGCTTATTACACATAAAATTCAGCATGTTTTCGTAATATTGAGACATGTTTCATTGTTATTTAGCAAAACAGAGTAGTCTACTGCTTGAATTGCTTTTAAATTTTTATTAATCTTGAAATGTTTACATTGCATTGGCGGAAGCGACACATAGAGGTGCTATTTTTGTTTGTTTGTTAATAGAACAAATGTAAAAAGGCAACACCACTACTGATGCTCTTGACGTTTGTTAGAAATAAGAATCGAAAAAGTAGTGCTGAAATAGGAGTGATACAGGAAGTCACCTTAATCTTCTTGTTCAGAACCAGCTTAGCCGCCGTGTAGGCCTCACTTTGCTCCGTTCTACCCTCATCAGTGCGTGCTTTTTGCATCCTCCACCTAGCTTTTAGTAGGCAGAATACGCGGAATCCGATTTCTGTGCATTACCAATAGATCGTTGTTAGACAGGTAGTCGGCATTTACCTTCGAAAAATACCGGCTTGTAGCGGCGCGAGGTCAGCCACCCACGATGGCTATCGATGACCCTCAGCTGTAGTCGGCTTGCTTCTTATTCAACGCTGTAGCGAATGGTCAGATGATCACTCTGTATGTTTGACGTTTGTCGTGGAAAAGGAAATCGCCATTAGTCAAGCTTCATTTGCCGCTTAGTTTCTGTTGTCCGGGAGGTTAATGTCCGGGTGGGCCAGAAAGTTGGCTTAGATCCCTGAAATAGTTCTGACCGTTACCGTTACCTTTTCGACGGTTTTCTATCCTCTTCCGGAAGCTTTTTGAGCCTTGCTTCTCTGGTAAGTTTCAGTCATGAAGCTCGATCTATAAGTCGATTTGCCCTCCCCCTTACAACTTCGGCGAGGTGCATATCCTCATGATTGTCGAGCTTTCGGCGCTTCTCTTCTTGGCCATAAGGTTGTATTCCTTCTTTTGCCAAAGCCTCCAAATTGTGTAATATCAGCAGGCCTTTGCTGACGCTACGTTCAGTTTCTCAGTGATTACCAACGTTGTGGAAAGTTTAAAAAAAAAATGCCTATCTTTAGGCGTTGAATGTGGATCATTCTGTAACTTACTCATCTTTGCTGGAAAAACTTGCAATTAGAAGGCACAAAATGTTGCTAATTGACAAATTGAGAGATGAAATTTGTGAAAAAAAAATCGCGTTCTGGTGGGATTCAAACCCACGACTCCGTATTCGCTAGACCGGTGCTTTAACCAACTAAGCCACAGAATAGGTAATGGTTCTGCGGAATAGAAAGCCAAACTGACTCCGAAGCCGCATCGTGAACACTCCTATTTCACAAACTCATCTCTCTTTTCGGCTTAGATGCCACTCCTGTTTACATACAGAACGCACCAGTTGTAAGAATTTAAAAAACTTATTCAGATTCAGCACCATTGGTGGTTATTCCAAAGCTAGATCCACCTCAATTCAGAAGTTTTAAGAACTTTTAGCACGTGATTTGATTTGAATTGCGAAGAATTTTACCGACTTTACGTATAAAGACCTAACATACTGTGAGCGTTTACCCCTGAATATAACACCTGTTCAAATGACTAGGGTGCCTGTACCAGTTATCGCACTACCTAAGGAAAACTACTTCTACAAAAATAAGAAGAAGACCGACGAATGTCGTCGATATGTCAAATGATAGATTTGATTTCATACTTTACAGGAAAAATATAAAATCTGAGCCAAACCCACTTTTACTATTTATTACGGCGTGTGCCAATGATAGGAACCCTGTACCAGTTATGGACATACTTTTTAATTTCGGTTCCACTTCGCACTATTTACATGCATTCCTTATGGGATTTGCCATAACTGGTACACTATGGCGAAATAGGGTGTAAGGAAGCCGAAATTTTAAGGAAAATGATTTATTTCTATCATAATTTGAGCAAAATGTGAAATTTGAAAGAGTGCAATCATCTTTTATGAACGTGATCTATTGTTCACATATTTTTTTTGATGATTTGCATCGTTAAAAGTTGAAAATCAACTATGACGAATTTGAGGTACTATAGCCATAACTGGTACACTAAGCCTAGTTAATTATTACGATCTTAAGCACGCAAAAATTTGCATCAGCTTAAACTTGTCCGATAAATGATTGCTTTATTTCACGATGGTGATGTTCCGTTTTTTTCTCTCTCTTTTTCATTCCATGTAACCGGTCAGGCTCGTCCCCTGCTGTTGCCACTGCCAGTGCCGCTGGCCAGCAGCAATTTATCATCGAACGGTATTGAGAAGTTGATAGACTTGCACTTTGGGCCACTGTATCCCGATTACGCGGACCACACACGGCCGGTGCTGATCCGACAGGCGCGGGATCTACTGGTGTGCACCTTCCACGGCGACCTGGAACGATTCGAGGCCGGTTTCCTGCGTCCGGCGGCATCCATCGTCGGCGAACTGAAGAGCAGCTATCTTCAGGGACAGGTGAGTGAGTTCTAGTTTGCTGTAGAGCGATCTAGCTGTCCCTTTTGGGGAAGGTTTGACTGTTGGGCTGTTTGACTATGCTTGTGTGAGAATGAAACTTGATATTTTTTTTTATTTTTTTATTTACTATGAATAACCCTTGATAATAATTTCTTTGAAGGTTCTCTCATAATAAAGTTGTAAAGAGACTATGCACGTACGTAAATAGTGAAATCGTAAAAGATTCAATTCGATGATTTTTGATTCGATGACAAATCGATGATACCTTTCAGAGCAAGAGTAGTCAACTTTATTATCTCTGATTACACTAGTTTACAAAATAAAACGAAAGTCGTGGACTTCTGTCAACATCCAAAATTTTTGAAGCACAATTTAGCGCTGATTTCGAAACCGTGCTTCAAAAAATTTTAAGTAGAACAGTTTTTGAGTTATAGCTCAATATCGAGTTTTACAACTTTTTAAAATACAGAATTTACTAAAATTCAAATATCTTGCGTTTTGTTGAACCAATTTTAAATCTTTTTTCATAAATTAAGAGCTGAATATAATACCATTCGATCATCTGAATGCAGGTTTTGCGTCAGATTGATGAAATTAAAGATATTGGCGAGTTTCTTTCGCAACGTTTATTTGACATATCATATGTAGACGAGTTACAGTAAAAAAATCAGCTCAATCGAAGCATTGATTACAGAGAATGAGATATGTGAAGTGAGCGACTTTGCTTAAAAATAGAACAAAACTCGATTTCAAATCATCAACCTTGTATGGAAAGTCGAAAAAAATTCCGCTCTACTGTAATTTTTTTCCTTCGCGTTTTCGAACGCAGGGCATGATTCTACACCAAAAATGATCATCAGCTTACTGAGTTCAAAAATGCTGTAAACTAGTGTTATTTGATGATCTTTTTTAAACTTTTATAACCATTTCAATTACATATTATTTTATTGCAAACTGTCTGCACAACCTATCCTGCGTTCTTCTGAGAACCAACTTTACGTCACAGGACAATCATCCATTGAAACCTCCAGCTCCACCCTGAACAAAGCTGTCGATTTGTTTCCCAAGTTCATCGACATCTTCCCGCGTAATAAATCTCTGTCATCCATCTGATATCATTATGTTTACCGCACATGTAATACAAAAGTGCAAGTACGACAATGCTTTTCTCTTTATCTGCATTCGACGGCCATCCATTCCGTCCGTGTCATACACAGAAGAGCTTCATATTTAACTATATACACGCTGAATACGCAATCACCAGAGCGCGATGAATCCGATATGCTCTTCAACACTCTTATTTTCTGTGTGCTGCTGATGGACATTATCATCATTTGTACCTACATCTTCTTGCCCTTCGAAACAGGAAGAAGACCGTCTTTAATCAGAGATGGTTGACCTCGCACTCTGTCGGCCCGGTGGTGCTGCTTTTTTACATGTTTACTTGTATGCTTATCTCACACCTCCTCCAACTCTTCTGAACTGTGGGGAACTGCATCTGCAGGTGGGATAAACTTCTTTCGTTAAGACTTGTATCATACCGGTGCGGCGATGGACTGTGTGCAGTAGAAGTGGTGTTCCAATAACTTTATATTTTAAATCTGCACGCCAAACATAATGCAGCTACGCATAACCAAATATTCATGATTTTTAATACCCGGAAGAAAATTTAAAAATTAGTTTGTAGTTGGTATGGGAGCGATTTTTTAAATCACCCTTCATCGAATTTTATACTGGGCAGCTCCTAACAAGCAGTTGCTAAATTTAATTTTAAAAATTCTTTTTTAAATTGATTTTGGACATGAATGCACCAAAATGTGCGTTCGGCAAAATTGAGGCCTATAAATTAATTATTATCAAGCGTACAAGTGTATTGCCTATGATCGCATATGCTGAGTTTCCTATTCATATCGGACAGTCATACGGTGCAAAACGGTGAGTCGATAAGGAGAGCATCGAACATAGCTCTGATTCTCATAAGTTCCTACCTCATGCTTTTACGGGTCAAGCGATGACAAAGATCATCAGCTAAGAGTTGTGTGCTAAGCTGGTAGTGCAGCCTGGGCACTGCTGTCCGTTTGACTTCAGCTAGATGGAGGAGGTACGTCCCGAGCGTCTGGTCACCATGAAGGTGCGGCTCAAACAGCGTCTGTTCTGGCGTCCAGCGGCTGAGTATGAAATGCTTCTCTACCGGAAGCTATACCTTAGGTGGCAGCCCCATAACAGGGGATAGGCGACCTTAGGCCAATAACTTTCAGTTCTCGAAACCCAAACACCGTTACCTAAACCGAAAATGAAAGATTACGAACTGATTCAACAACAACGACTTGCAGCGCGAAGCAACGGGCGAGAATTGGAACTTGGAATGTATTAACTCTAACCCAGCAGGCTAAACTGGCACAACTAGCCAATGAGGCATTCCGTATGAAGCTTGAGATCCTAGTACTGAGCGAAGAATATTGGCCGAATTTTGGGGAACACAGATTGGCGTCGGGTCAAATTCTGCTATACTCTGGCCTACGAGGTAAACACGCTCCTCGTCACCGTTGAGTTGGTGTCCTGCTCAGCGCTCACGCCCACGCTGCGCTCATGAAATTGGAACCTATTAATGAGAGGATAATTGTAGCCAGATTCAGCCTTACTATGATCAAATGTTTCGAGCAAACCGATGCTGATGAATTGCAAGACTAAGAGAACTTTAACAGTAAAGCTGTCGTGGATAAGATTTTAAAAGGTCCGGCAACTCGGCACATCATGGCACGCCTTGGTGTCGGTGAAATGAGAGAGAATGGTAAGCTGTTTGCAGAGTTTTGTAGCGACAATGACATTGTGATTGGGGGATCGCTCTTTTTCCATCGATGCTGACATTGCGTCCGACCATCATCTCTTAATCGACGAGATCCGGCTGCGCATTGCTAGAATCCATCGACAGGAACAGAACATCGGCCGCCAGTTCCACACACACCGACTGGAAGACGCTGCGGTTGTCGAAGAGCTGGAGAATGAATCCATCGCCACCGGCGAGATTAGTTTGATGAGCTACGCACCCAGAAAAAGCAGGGTATCACAGATAACACCTGGATGAAGATAGAGGAGCGAAGGAACGCCAAAGCCGCGATAGAGCGAGCGAAAACACGAGTAGCCAAAGCTGTACCCCGTCAGTAAATTTCGACTCTCGAGAAGGAAGTGAAGCGTAGACGGGACAAAAGAGCATGGGCGGACTCCCTAGCCGACGAAGGCGAGTAAGCCGCATATACCGACGACATTCTTCTTTTCGACGATGTCTTACGTCGCCGTTGCTATTCACAGAATAGCTGCTCGTGTAAAATCACAACCTTTTTTCTCCAGCTGATTATCCTTTGCGAGTTTAAGAAATGTATGAAAGAACAACCAGATTAGTCGACGCACCGAAATCCGAATTTTCACCTCGAACGTGAAATCTATGCTGTTGTACGCCAATCAAGCTTGGTGTATATAAGTGGAGAACACTCAACGGCTGCAGATATTCATCAATAGATGCCTGCGGTATATAATTCGTGCATGGTGGTTTCATAATTGCATGTCCATCGTGGAGCGCCATCGTCGATGTGATCAAAAGCCGATAGCGACAGAAACTCGGGAACGAAAGTGGAGGTGGATCGGTCACACTCTATGCAGTAGAGGAAGGCCCAGGTGTTCATGGCGGTGCAGCCTCAAGAAGGAAACAAAGCATGTCGACAGATATTTGACCTGACCACAGGTCAAGGCGATGACTGGCAATCACCCAGAATGAAGGTCTTTCAATTCGGCCCTCTGCACCTGCATGGGTGCTCAGGACTGAAGTTGTAATGTACAGACCGGTAACCGGGCGAAATATCCTGCAGTGATGGAAATATTCTCATCGTGAAGCAACTCGCAAGTGAAAACTAACACAAGGCTTACTTACGGTTCCAAGAATGAGGCAATGCATGTGTGCGTTTTTTTTTCATTTCGCCTGTTTCGTGAGTACGAAGCAAAACGAAAACCTAAATACTCACAAGTTTTAATTCATGAAGATGTAGTGGAGGTACGAAAAGTGCATTTGAGTGTGCTATCAAATCAAATGATTATCCATAATTAAATGATGTTTTGTACTTCATTGTTCCTGAAAAGCAGAACTTTCAGTCAGTTTTTCAGTAGATTTTTCTTCAAACTGCAAATAGCTCAGAGCTGCAACGCGGGTGTGTTGTTCGCTTTGTTCGCTCACGAGTGGAGAAGTGCGAATATTCTCGGGCCCCTGCTGTTCACGAGTTGGTTGGACTCCGAATCACATAAAACGACTAGTACGACTGCGAATGTGAACAGTTGAAAAATTAGAAGAATGCAGCATGGGCGACAGCGATGGAAGAGCTGTTTCGCGCTAAGGACACACGACAGTTCTACGAGAGGCTGAACAGCTTTCACAGAGGTTTTGTGCCATAAGCAGACGTGTGCCGAGCCAATCACGGGAATTTTCTCACGAGCGAGCGTGAGATGATCGGAAAGTGGCGCCAGCACTACGATGAGCACCTTAATGGCGATGTTGTAGGCATCAAATGTGACATGGTAACAGATCTAGGAGTACGTGCAGAGGGTGAAAGGCTTCTGACCCCTGACCTCCAAGAGTTTGAAGAAAAGGATGGCGGGTTGAAAAACAACAAAGCCGCTGGAGCAGATCAACTATCAAGCGAGCTTCTAAAATACGGTGAGGAAGCACTGGTGAGAGCACTATACTGGGTCATTACCAAGATGTGGGAGGAAGAAGTATTATTGGGGGAATGGATGGAAAGAGTCGTTTATCCCATCCACAAAAAAAGCGACAAGTTGGATTGCAGGAACTACTGCGCGATCCCACTATTGAGCGTTGCCTACAATGTACTCTCCAAAATTTATACCGTCGTTTATCACCTATTGCAAGAGAGTTCGTGGGGCAATATCAGGCCGGATTCATGGGTAAACGCGCTACAACGGACCAGATGTTCGCCATCCGCCAGGTGTTGCAGAAATGTCGCGAATACAACGTGCCCACAAACAACTCGTTCATCGATTTTAAATCGGCTTATGACACAATCGATCGAGATCAGCTATGTCAGATTATGCACGAATACGGATTCGCAGATTAACTGACACTGGGTTGAGTGATGTGCGTACTATCTACAGCGAAGTGCAGATGCAAGACGAAACGTGGAGAAGGTGAATGAATCACGAGCTTCATCATCTGTTAAGAGAACCAACCATCGTCTACATTGCGAAAGTCCTGAAGGTATGGTGGGCGGATGTTGGATACCAACCCGGTAAAAATCGTTCTCGAGGGGAATCCGACCGGTACAAGACGATGTGATGCGTAGCGAGCAAGATGGATCGATCAAGTGAAGGACGATCTGCTACGAGTGCGTGTCTGGAGACGCACAGCCATGCATCGACGCAGAGACGACTCCTACGTACAGCAGAGGACACTCAGGCATTAGTCTGCCCGCTAAGTAAGGTAAGGTGCTGAAGCTGAAGAATCGATCCTTGATCCTCCATCTACGCATGCTTGCGTCGATCGTCCAACAACAGATCACGTACCTCTGCATATCGCCAATTACGATGAAAGTGGATCCCTGCTTGCGTGTGTTACCGCAGCTCTGATAGATGGTATGATTATCTTTAAACTCTCGCATCCTGAATGCTGTCCAACCTCCTGCAGCACTATGATGTCAAACCGTCGATCCTTCAGAAGATCGGCGAGTATGCGTGTGCTTTCAATGACGTTATGAGATTCACACTTAATTTGGAATACCGTGTTCGGTAATTTTTTGACGAAAATAGAACAGCTGAATACAGCTATATTGCATTGTTTGCCTTTTGCTCCTGGTTTTGACAGGTGGTGTATTGAGCCTCAGTAAAATCGATTACCGAAGCTACCGAAATAGTTCTGCTGTTCTATTTTCGTCAAAAAAGTGCTGAACAGACAATTCAGGATTGAGTGTGTTAGCAGTTCTACGTACCGAGTTTCCAAGTGCAAGTTCTTTTTGTTCGCTGGAGTCGTTGCCGTTGATCTCGATTCATATTTCTGTTGCTGATTTTCCATCGCAAATCTTTTGAACTGTTGGTTAGTAGGCCCGCATACTTTTCGGAGGGCTATTGTACACAGTAGAGCTTAGAGCACTTCCCTGGCACGAGGACCCCACCACTAACATCAGGAACAGAAGCTGTTGTGACCGGTTCCTTCTGGAGAACAGAATCGATCTAACCTAAGGTTTTCCCCAGTCTTCGGATGGTATCATGGCAGGTAGGGATAGGAGTTGCTGAACAGAGACTGCTGATCCCAATGGAATCTGCATTTCGGGGATACTTGGTTTTACCATGCGATTAGTCATTTCTTGCTTTTGAAAATTCAAGGTGTGCCTTCGTTATATAACCACCTTAAGGGCTCCTTTATCTACACCAGTGACAATAATGACTGGTAGAAAGACTTTAAATTGCCATTTTACTGTTTTTCTCTTCGAATTATTATAGGATCCTCCCTAATACCCTAATATCCTGTGCATCTATCAGGTATGACAGGTATGACAAGGCCCATATAGCCGAGGCGGTAAACGCACGGGTATTCAGCATGACCATGCTGAGGGTGACGGGTTCGATTCCCGGTCGGTCCAGGATCTTTTCGTAAAGGAAATTTCCTTGACTTCCTTGGGCATAGAGTATCTTCGTGCCTGCCACACGATATACGCATGCAAAATGGTCATTGGCAGAGGAAGCTCTCAGTTAATAACTGTGGAAGTGCTCATAGAACACTAAGCTGAGAAGCAGGCTTTGTCCCAATGAGGACGTTACGCCAACAAGAGAGAGAGAGAGGTATGACAAGTCGTCATCAATTATAACCCTTTGGGCCGCAGGAATCATATATGTTTGAGAACATTGAGGTTGCGACAGGGCGACATCAGCGGTAAAAAAATCCGGCCCTAAAGGTTAATTAGAAAATTCTGATGCCTTACTAATGTATAAGAAATCTATAAAACAAATATATGATGCTTGCTGACCGCCAACAATCCTCTGTGTTAGCCTTCGACAAATTCTACGCTAATCAAAAAATTCTCCAGAACTTGCCATCATTTGTGCGGGTGAATTATTTCCTAACCCTTATTGGTTGCGCCTTTGTTGCCAAGATTCACGATGAAACCCAATTATAGGAAAATTTATCGCCCAATAAAGCCCCAATCAAGATGCTCACGGATAACCGTGGTCGCCGCCGCCGCTGCCAATCTAACTCACAGGAAACGAGAACTCATCCCGAGGTAATGGATGCGCGCTCAGGCTGACGCGTGGACCCAACAGCAAGAAATAGCCAGAAGAAAAAAAAAATGATCATCAACCAATAAGCTCGATTCTCCCGATTTCAACGGGCCCATATCGTTGTCCACGATCATCGCCGCTCAGCACACTGACCCAATTCTGCTTCCTCTATTGATCATTCGGGCACACGGATCGTCCACTCTCGGCCGGGAGATAAATAGGCCCTAATTGGGCACTTTAGATGCGTGAAGACTCTTCAGAACAAAAACCGGGCATTCCTATGCCTCCACGCAACCAACGAGAGTTGTTGCGTGATGCGGCGATTAAAGGTGAGAAAGAACACTTCCCCGTGCAGCACCGCGCGCAGCTCGTGCAACCGATGAAAGGACCACACGTGGTGCTGGCAGGGCGACTGATTGGATAAAGGTATCATTATTACGAAACTTACGGCGGCGGCGGCGGCGGTGACGACGACGGTGACATTCTCTGTGCCTTCTCGATCATCGTAGCATTTCCTGTGATCGTCGGGCGACATGCGATCGTGTCGTTGTCGGTCTCCGATCGATAGATCCTGCCGCACAGCTCCGTCTCAGATTGAATTGTAAGGCGGTAAGGTGCGTGGTTCCACCTATTAATCTTAATGATCGCATTTATCAACGATCGAATTATCGCATTAAAAGGCGTCACACGTGTGTGAGAGGGGGGCGTTCAAGCGGTACACCATCATTACACCTCGGTTGTAAGGGCGAGAGGGGAGGTTGATTATTTTCCGACATGGTTGGTTCGTTTTGAGCATGATCTGAGCGGCATGATGGGCGACAACTTTTGAGGTTTGCTTGTAATTACAGAATCTGATGTGAAGGGTATGCTGTACAACTGGTACAACTGTAGGGGTATGCATTATGGTTTAGATGTTCGCTTCATAAGCGTATGGTCGTGGGTTTGATCCTAGCCCCAGTAATTGCAATTTTTTGTCGGCTGTTCCCTCTCGAGAGCGGCTGACACTGACCTTCTAGACATCGCTGAACTGCAACTCATAATGTACCCCCAATCAGACTGGAAAAGGATCAACCAGCCACATATCAACATCTCTTAGAATAGCACTACGGACCACCTGTTCCGGGGGTAAAAGTCCACCAAACAGGTAACCCCAATCCAAGGTGTCAGGCGACCCGTGCCGAGGGTTGAGGGGGTTTAAAAGATGCTCGATCTTTAACGGAGCCCGTAGCGTGGGTAGATCGCCTTTTTGGGTTACGTTGCGGTGATCGATCTACCAAACCGAAATCTAGTGTCGTCCTATTTTTCAATTTTGCAATATGTGTTCTGGTAATTCAAGGAATTATAGTATTTAGTCCTTACTACTGGTGTTTTGGCGACTTCCAGTTTTTGAATAAAACTGAGTTTACCAACTTTACTTTGCATATATGTAGTTAGAAACATGGTTATAAACCTCACCATCTGAGGCTAAACTCATTGCAAAGGAAATCAAATTGGGTTAGGGATCCATGTATGTACTAACTCTTCGAAGACTGGAAAGTGCTTGTACGCAAGGAACATACTAGAATCCTTATTACTAAACACATGTTCCATTATTGGAATGATATTGCTGTAATGTTAAAACCCGGGTCCTAAACCTCCTACTGGGGAGAATTTAGCAGTAAAGCAAGGGTGATGCTAGGTTTCCGTTGCATGGCCAATATCAGTACTCTTGTTTTGTTTTCTAAGAAAATAAAACAAAACTGTATCAAAATCGATACTTTATTGCCCCTCAATGGCAATTGAGTAATGCGACATGCACTACATACACTAAGGATACGGGTAATGTCAAAATAGATCTAAAAACTGGTAGCAGTGACAAACCCGAACAGGAATAAGAAAAACATCACTGTGCCCATCATTCTACCATGGACAGAGTAAAAAAGTGACAGATGCATATAGGCAACCATAGTAGAATAGAATACATATAGGCGCTGTGCAAAGTGTAAGTATGGGAATTGGAATCGGTGACGTGAAGCCTAAATGAATAAAATAGCTGTAACTTAGCTGGGTATTTTATTTATTACCGTACGGGTTTGGGCCGAAGGGTCTCAGATTTTCATGGAACTTCTTCCACAGGCAGGGCTCATAGAAATATGAACAAAAAAAAATTGAGAAAAATTCAAATGAAAGCAAATTTTCTCACACAGTTAAAAATAATGAGATTTACACGTCATGTAAACTTCAGCTTAGTCATGTAAACTTACTTTTATGATGGTTTACATGATATATCATGTAAATTTGTGTTATATGTCATGTAAACACATACAGCCATGCTGAATTACATGACGTATAAGGGAACGTCCATAAATTACGTCACGGAAAAATTTCCCAATTTTCAACCCCCCTCCCCCCTATGTCACACTTTTTGTATGAGACCTCTGAAATTTTTGTATGAGTCGTCACACTTTGCTGAAACCCCCCTCCCCCCTAAAAGCGTGACGTTATTTATGGACGTTCCCTAATGGAAGTTTACATGATATTTTATGAATTTTACTTGATACACGGTAAAAAAATCTGCACTGTGATATGAACGGATTGGAACTTGAATTCGCACTACTGTATAATCAGTTTGTTATCAATTAAATATCATTCTAAAAGGAACATCCAATGCCTCTTCAATTTTAATTGAACTTCACTTCAATTCGTTGTTGACAATATTTTGAATTCGAATATAGAAGTTAAAAAAAAGTGCTGCTAACCGCACCCAGATTCGATACCAGGACCTTGAGATTTACGATCATCTGTTTTACCACTACACTACTTCACACCTGTCAGAGAGGTTCGATTCGAAGCGAAACACTTTCTACCACCTGTCATCTATATTTACTTTCATACCCAAAACAGTCATTATCAAATCAACAGCTTTTCACTTTGGATCGTACTGCTTTATTCACTAGTGCAAATTGAAGTGATTTTTAGTTGATTTCTCCGGTGGGTTTTGGTTTGGTTATCAAATCAACACTGACAGCATTGCGATTTCAAAGGAAAAGCCTTTCTGATCATGCTGATTGGGATGTTGAATAGTTAAGGGATTTTTCCAAAGTACAGTTTTTATCTATGTTGTAATAAAGGCTTAAACGCGTGAAAATGAGAGGTTATAATAAAAACTATCCTCATAAAAACTAAGCTATGCATTTCAAAGAAAATACTTGAGGACGTTTGTCTCCAGTTAGCCTGGTGGTTAAGGCTATGGATCGCCAATCCGGAGACGGCGGTTCGATTCCCGTTCCGGTCGGAAAAAAAAATTCTCGACTCCCTGGGCATAGGTAGTTTATCCATTGTAGGGTAAAACATATAATTTGGACATGTATATAATTTGGACATGCACTGTGAAATATGTCTTGCTCCGGAGAGCTAATAAAAGTAGATACTTCTGAATACCACGCGAAGAGCAACATGAGCTCTAATACCTAAATTTGCTATTGTTGGAGGTATTTGAGCAGAGTTTGCTATTGATGTAGTATTTGTTGGTTTAGCAATGTCAATAATCGACGAACAAAATTTGCTATTACATCATGAAGTCATCGAACAAATAAACCATTTAATAACAAGAAATGTTATTAGTTTGTTATTCAATAACTTTGGAATAAGAAATACAGCACTTGAAATTTTAGGTATGCATTCATTATTGAAATAACAAGACTAGTTATTCTCTAGTTGTTATTTATACAAAATTTTGGTATTCATTTTTGTTATTTTGCCTCTTATTACAACCTAATGAAGGGCACTTCAATGTATGGTAGTATTTAAGATAAATACCTTGATATGTTATTCACTTGTTATTTTCTTCTGCTCGGGTATCGATTATTGGATCAAACAGACACTATTCTGATGACTTACGTTGAAAATACGCTTAACAATTAAGAATTTACTTCAAAATTATCGAAAATGTAAAATATTTCACTAAAACCCCTCAAATGCACAGGTATGCAAGACGACATACACTTCACAGTCACATACAATATTCACCTCAGAACCGTTGAATTGATAATTGTAAGAAATTTAAAAGCCTTATTGCAATGAAAACTGTTCAATTAAGAAGCATTGGGCAGCCAATATCTTAACATTCATCTAGAACGCCTGAAATAGGTGGTGTCCAAAATACATTACAAGTTTTCTACTGTAAATATATTTTGGTCATCTCACGAACTACATGGGGATGCTATGTGATTGCATACTTGGAGGCGTATTATGTGGTTCTGCCGATATTTCCTCGATTTTAACAAAAACTGTAATAGTTATCAAAATAGATGCCTGTTAAGCGGAGAAATTTGATTATTCACAAGAAAATATTTGTTAATGTATGCTACTTTCATGATAAAGCAGTATTCATTGCTAAACATGGTGATAATTGCCCTGTCCAAATTATATATACCTAAGGGTGTCCAAAACATATATTCGGTGTCCAAAATGCAATTCTAACAGGTGATTGGAAATTGTGATTTTCTCAGCTTTAAATGCGTTCGTTAAGCTGTTTATCATCAGGAACGCAAAGTACAATCATATTATAAGCGTAATAGTAACTTTACAAATAAAATCAAATCCTTTCTAAGGAAGCTATGGGACGATTTTTCTAACATTGTCCTCAGCCTGTCCAAAATACATGAATTACCCTACTTGCCTCACAATATACAAATTCATGCAATGGCAGGCAAAGAAAGCCCTTCAATCAATAACTGTGGAAGTGCTCAAATAACACTAAGTTGAAGCGAGGCAGGCCACGTTCCATTGGGGACTCAGAGCCATAAAGAAGAAGAAGAGGAAGAAGACTTTTGAGGACGTTTACTAAGAAATTTATAAAGGATTCCTCAAGATAGAAATTCACAACATCGCACGTGTCTTCTAAGGATAATATTTTCTAAAACTCATTTTAGATGATTTATATAATATAATCTAAAATTTGTTGGAATTCTGTTAGGGTTCTTTTTAGGAATTCATCCAGGGATTCTTTTAGGTGTTTCTTTAGGAATTTCTCCAGAAAATACTCGGGAAGTTCCTCCAAGGGACTTCCTAGAAGATCCTCAGATATTCCTCCACGGGTGGAATGATTCTCTAGAGAATCATAGAATCCTTCCTTCAGGGAGTCTTTCAGATTTTTTTCCGGTGATCCTTAAAAAATCGCTTCAAAGATTCTTTCAGGAGATCTTTAAGAATATACTTTAAGATTTATTTCTTGACGTTTCTTCAGGAACATCTCAACAAATTCTTCTTGGAATTACTCCACAGCATTCTCCAGTGGTTCAGGAATTGCTTTGAAGATTCCTTAAAAAATAAATAATATTTTAAAAATTTATTTTGACGATTTCTTCAAGAATACGTCACAAGTTCCCCTAAGGAAATTGTATTACGGATTATTATTATTTATTTATAACTAAACTTCACCTCCTTGTATTAGGAAGTTTTATCCACTTATACCATTGAAGCAAGAAATTATTTCAAGAATCCAGAAGTATCTTCAGGAGTTCTTCCAGGGTTTGTTCCAAATCATCCTTCAAAACTCATAGGCGAAACTACCGGGGGTGCCAGGCACCCCCTAGAATTTTGATGCATTGCTGTGATATATGGGGCGATAAATGATGAATGGATGAACTACTGAATATTTGTTTGTAGTGCATCCCCTGGCAAAAATCCGTAGTTTCGGCCATGTCAAAACTTCATTTGGAGATTCATTCAAGAATTCATCTAGTAGCTTTGCCTGCAATATCTACACGGATTCCCAGAGAATTTCTTTCAAGGATTCCTTCAGAAACTTAATTTAATTCAGAAATTCCTCAAGGATGTCCTTCAGAAATGCCATCAGGGATTTTCTCAGAAACTTCTCCAGGATTTTTTTTCCTAAAATTTTCCAAAAATTCCTCATAAATTTTTTCTAATAATTTCTCCAAAGCCATCTCAGTAGTGTTTTTCCACCCCTCTGTTATTGAAATTAAGCCACTATGCCCAATTGACTGAACTTTTGTGCCAGATCTCGGGAGTTCCTCGAGGTATTCCCCAGAAACTTCTGCAGGAGTTCCTCCAATGATTGTTTCTGAAATTGTTTCAATGAAATTAAATCTCAACAGTGAATTTTTAAACATTTCTATAGAAATTCCTTAAGGTAACCCTCGAAGGAAAACATCAACATGTTTTATGTAATTTCATAAAATACTTCTGTAAATATCTGTGGATGAATATCTCAAAGAATTCCCGGAGGAATCTCTAAAGGAATCCCAGGTTATATTTTTGAAAGAACCACAGGACAAATTCCATAAAGAAATCTAGGCATTTCATCGGTAACCCCTGACAAAATTTTCTAATGGATTCCTAGAGGACCCTTGGAAGAATTTTCGAAGCAATCGCTGAAAATTCCCTGAAAATTATGAAATTCAAAAAAAAATCAATGAAAAAATGTTTGAGGTAATCTCTTACTGACATTCATGAAAAATCCTTAAACTACTGAAGGAGTCTTAAGTGATATTTTAGAAGAATTTCTGAAAGATTACTCGGGGAAATTATTGAAAAAAATACCTATCAAATTGCTGAAGAATTCCCTGGAGATATTCTTGAACGAATCTCTGCAGGATTATGTGAAAGAATCCAAAGGAATTTTCTGAAATAATTCTATAAAGAGTTGCTACAGAAATTTCAGGAAACTCTCTCTCAGAAACCCTTGATGAAATTCCTACAAGGAATTTCCGAAGGAATGTGTGTAAAATTTTCTAGGAATAATAATAAAAATTTCTTCTGAAATTCATTTGATAATTTCTCCAGAAATCCTTAGAAACATTGTTTGCTAATTTCTTCAGAATTATCCCCGACATCTCTGTGATAGTTCTTCAAGTAATTTGTTAAAAGGCATGTTCTTTAGCAATTCCTTCTACAAATGATTCATAAACTTTATCGGAAAATCCTTATGGAATTCGCATTTTCTTTATGGCTACATGCGAAAATGTCCATAAAAAATCAGGTAATTACTTCAAGATTTTCACAAAATTCCGGATTAAATTATGCAGAAATTGTCGGAAGAATTTCTTAAGTAATTGCTTTAGAACACTCCAGATCAGTTCCTAAGGTAGTTTTCGGAGGAATTCTAGAGAAACTCTCAGAATAAGCTCCAAAAAATGCCGGGAGGAATTCCAAGTTAGCAAACTGAATTCCAATAAACAAAATACCTTCCCTATCAACAAGAATTTTGTACTTGCGGCCTTTGATATAGAGGTGCAGGCCTTTCATAAAAACAAAGGTTGATACTAATATTCATTTCTGCCTATAATCTAACTTCAAGGGCGTGACCGGTACCTTTACTGTATCGTTAATGAGAGTCTTTGCACCTTGCACACTCAGTTGATTCATTTTTTAAATGTCAATAGTCCTTATCAAGTACGAAGTAGCAGTTACTGAAAGTGTAAACAGAAAAAAAAGTATGCCAAACATGCACATCACGATAAACAAGTTTTCTTGCGAATATTTATTAGAGGTGAGGAATATTTTCAAACCACTAATAAAACATGTGTACTTTCTAAGATTTCATATGAAATTTTGATGAGTTATGATTCAACTTGAGAAAACGCAAGGTAATCCAAAATCCCACTTAAATTGTGTGTAATTCTGCTTTCTGGCACAAAATGTGTGAATACTTTTAAGTACAAAATGCCTATTATTTATGTAGAAATTGCTCAATCCTTACAAAGTTATTGAAGTTACGTAAAATTACAAAATGCAGCCTGTTATGTATCCTATTCAAAAGTCACTCAAGGCCGCAGTTCAACCGTATGTATTCAGATTTGCTTTCAATGAAATGAGTATACAATCATATCATTTCATTTCTCCACCGAATAATACTGCATCTTTTGCATCTCGTTTAAAACCCTACGCTTAAAAGGAGATCTTCACATGCAATTTTTCAATAAGTCATTAATTACCTTGCCTATTATGGACCCGTACAGGAGGCGACGGCGGCGTCCAGAGAAATCAATAGACCTGCCGGCCATCGCCGCCGTCGTGCACCGTACCTAGGGTCTTACAAAACCGAGCAACAATGTATCTAATGGGTTCACCGTCAACAACGCTTTGGTCCCCATCGGGTGTCCGCGGGTTCCATTTTCCTCCAATCCAAGCGAGCACACAGAAGAGCGCCGGGAAAACACGCTCGGTGGCGGGCGGTTGGTCAGCGGAAGAGTCACCGCTTTTTTCTTTCATCGTAGATGCCCAGAAGAAAAGGGTCGTCAAATCAGTCCACTACTCATTCGGAGTATGCACCATCGTCGTCCATTGATCGATGATTAATGGCGGGAAAATATGGACAAAACGGTCAAACCGCGTCCTCGGCCTCGGGCCGGGTTCTCATCGGACTTTGTAAGTCGTGGATGACCGTTTAGCACATGTAGGGCGAATGATAGGAAGGGCTTTGCGACAATTGAATGATTCCTCATAAGATCGTCGAGAAGGACACTATAATTAAAAAAAATCACGTTTTTTGTGGATTCCAGGTAGAATCAATGATACGAAGTTTAAATTGAAACCAACCCCAGTCAAGGCTCTCCGACTACTGCTGAGCGGTACATATAATTCAATTGAGCCCCAGCAAGCAAGCAAGCATAAATTGTGGTGGTAAAGCTTTGTTCGTAATTGGTGCCGCATATCCCAACATAAACCTATCATTGACCTTATAATGACTACCAAACCTACAACGACTCAACAGTTAGCCGCTGTAGGTCCAACAGTGGTCCAACCTCGATAAAATTTGATTTGAATTTGACCCGTCATCCAATAATTATTAGACACATTCCAGCGTAACGGGACACCGCGAGGAACTAACTTTCGTGAACAAATAACGTCGGCAATCGAATATAATGTTCATGACCATATGGTTTAACAGGTTTTATAACAAGCTTATTAGATGTACTTCCTGATGCAATACTTGTTCTATAGGGTTTTGGTTCCAATTTACTTTATATAACATGTTACATTTCGTAACGAAACACCATCGCAAAAATCTTTTTTTTTTAATTTTCAAACTGAAATGCGTATATTAGCTCTGTTATGAGGTGTTGAATAATAGAGTCTTCTAGACATTTCTTCTTTGGATTAACGTGAACAAGATTGCCGAAGTGAGTTTTACTGAGAAATGACTAGTTTTGGAAATATTCTTGATTTAGTTTTGGGTGTGCAAAGTTACGCTCGCGTGAAAACAGTGTTTTGCAAATGGTGTCCTGTTATGGTGAAAGACATCTGATTGTAGATCAAATGCTTGCTAGATAGAATGTTGGTGTCTTCGGCAGTGTTTTTCAGGCAGATGGTAGCTGTCCGGCGGGACATGAATAGGCCTTCAAACCCGCTCTGGCCCTATGGTGGTCATCTAAATGGGCCCTGGGGCACCTGTTTCGAGGTTTATTTAACCTTCACCGTACTCGACCCCCGAAAACTCATTTTCAAAATGTTGGCATTTCGTCAATTTTCATCCGAATTTTCTAAACTTGACCTCAATTGATCATAAATTAGTGCTAGTTTATTATACTCAAGTGGCCATGCAATATCCGGCACCATTCCGGCGATATTCCGGATTGTGCTGGGGTCAGGAGGTTGTCAAAATGGCTAAAAGTGATTATTTCATGTTTTGTTGTATTTGAACCATCGATCTTCAGCGAAATTTTTGTTGCGAACAGTGAAATACAACTGCTATAATCAGATTTGAATAAGTTGGCCCATCCGGATCCCCGTGACAGGTTCCGCGGGGCCTCTTTGGAGACATTTCTATTTTTCAACCTAAACATGCCGTGCGACATATCAATCATCATGAATTTGAATGACTGAATCAGAAAGGATAGACTGAAGTATGTATCAACTAATATGGCCACCCCGAAACATATAGAACAGGTTCTATGGGGGTGTCATCGGGGACATTTCTTGTTTGCAACCAAAACATGCCGAGTGACGTATCAATCTTCATGATTCCGAAAGAATTGGATAGAAAAAAATGACTTAAGTATGTATCAACTGATATGGCCGATCCGTAACACCTGGAGTAGGTTCAGCGGGGGCATCTAAAACACAATAACACACACGAAATTATCACTTTTAGCCATTTGGCAAAACAGACCCCTCCCCAAACCCCTAACCCCAGTACAATTCGGAATATCTCCAGAATGAGTGTAGAATTAGCATTTAAGATAAAAAATACACGTTAACACAAAAAAAAAATCTCCAGAATGGTTCTGGATACTACATGGCCACTTGAGTGTAATAAATAAGCACCAATTTATGATCGATCGAGGGCAACTTCAAGAAAAATCGGATGAAAATTGACGAAATGCCAACACTTTGAAAATGAGTTGATCGAGGTTGGTTTCCCTACGATTGAATCTACCCTTTTTCATATGCTGAAAAGCTTGGGGCAAAACAATCACTTTGAAATTTCACACCCTTGGCGTAGAAGTGCGTGGAATCCCGGGTAGACGTGAATATCATAATCATATCTTAAAACGATCAAATTTTGATGTCATATCTTAATATGATATTGATGAGATATTCAAAAAGTTGCCAAATATCTGCTCAATATCTCATCGTGATATGATTTCAATATTAGTACTTAATTTGATCTTTGGAAAGCCTAGTGCAACCCGCTGTATAAATGTCGAAATTTCCCAACATTGCGCATGAAAACTATATTAAGTTTTCAACTTTCATTATGCACCGTCCCCAAATAACGTAACGCTTCAGGTAAATTCCGTTAGGGGCTTAATAAATTCCGTAACTCTCCAGGGGAATAGGGAATACAGCCTAGCGTTACGACCTATACAAAAAGTTGGAGTTATCATACAAAAGCACATTATGGATTCCGCCAGATCCTAATGATTCAACCACCGAGTTCAAAAATATCGAATTTAGCGTTACAAAATAAGTACTGGAGCTCGATTTGAATAGGTCGTATGTGCTTTTGTCGATATAAAAATCGATCAGTTTATTTTAGTCATTGTAATAATATGACAGATATTTTGCAAACTTTTGATGATGGAACAGAAAGCCTGTTTTGTGAGGATTCTGCTGTATGTATCAACTTTGCTCAATTTCAACGGTTCTCGCTATAATAAGCGAATCCAACTGATCGATTTTTTAATCGACAAAAGCACATACGACCTATTCAAATCGATGTCCAGAATAGATGTTCCCTTATGTTCACCACAAATTTTACAAACGAGCACTGGAACAAAAAGGAAAGTGGCCTTCATTTTCAATAAGCGGGTTTATGGATGCGGCAATTGAACAAAAAAAAAACAGAGTAATCGGCACAAAAAATGCATATAATCGATATTTGCTTGGAGCTGGATCCCGATGTCGAGCTTGCATTTGTGGTACGAATCCAATAAATGAATCACCGGTTAATTTGAGAACTTTATCGGCCCGCTAAGCAAAATACGTCCATTTCGAAAAACGGACCGTTTGATTCTAGATTCAACGAAACATATCGCTGCAGACGACAAGCTTTTTGAGTTTCAACCAACGAATTGCGTAGCGATTCTGCCTCGGGTATACGAACAGACGACAGTCGTGACGACTACGATCTTCTAAATGTTTTTAAAGCTTTTCAGGGCGACAGTTCACAATAGAGCACGTTTAGTGCAGTACATACTAGATTTTTAGCTGATTTTTTATGGCTAGAAGGTAAATTCTCCGTTTAAGCAACGGAATTATGCAGGAGGCGTGGGTATTATGATTCCTTGCCTTATTTGGTGCTGTTGGATTAAAACTTTGGAAAACTTTGTTGCAAGAAATGAAGAAAACAATAACACAGTTACCTAAAGTTTTGCTCAAACACTATTAGGTTAGGCAAGGAATCATAATAGGCAGGCTTTTTGCGTCATTTCGTTGCAGAGATTGAGAATTTACCTTCTCACCATACGAAAATTCAGCTCATTACTACAATCTAGTACTTCACTGATTGCGTCCTATTGGTGGAAATTCGTCCTATTTTAGGCGCAAAATAAACCAAACATGTTTCTACGCATGTCATTTTTAAAGTTTGAATCACTAGCTTTGTTAAAAATTCAGAGAAAGAGCATAAAATGTGAAATCATCAAGAGAAAAGTGCTATCTTAGTTTAGGAAAATATGCAATTCCTAATTGAGTCTTAATTCATTTTTATTTTCCATACCATCACGTCAGTTTGCAAATTTTGGGTGGAAACTGTATTAATATTCTGCAATAGAACATTTATCATTGAGAAATCTAAAAAATACTGCTCAAGATCAAAATTAGCTCTTCACATTTCCATCTGCAACATCCAGAAATCGAAAGATCTGAAAATTACTTCTCAAGATCAAAACCAGTTCTTTGACGCATTCATCTATAACATCCGAAAATTGTAAGATCTGAAAACTACTACACCTCGTCCTCTTTTTACGTCCATGCTTGGCTGAGCGACAAAAAATTCTACCGCTAAGACAATGAGCAAACTCAACAGTTTTATATTTTTTAAACATCTTCGTGATTAGGAGAAGTGTACAAAAATATAAAAATGTGTATTTTGATCATTATTTTGTCGGTAGATTTTTTTTTCGCTAAGCCAATAGTGGACGTAAAATAAGGTTTAGGTGTATTCAAGATCATAATTAGTTCCTTTACACACTCATCTACAACATGGCGGGACCAAACCAACACAACTACCATGACTCGCAAACACCTTGGAAAACGAAGAACTTGATGCTCTTGTTACCTTCTATTTTCAGATATGAGTCGTAGCGCAGTGGTAATGTCACTGCTCATAAGTCCCAAGGTCATAAGTTCGATTCTGGTCGCGACCATTTTTCTTTTTTTTTACTCTAATCCATCTGTCAGATCATTTTATGATATTGGTTAGATGTGCTACAGCCCAGATCTCCCCAGATATTGGTGTGATCTTATAACATCAAAATGAGATTTTATTATGTTCTTCCCCATACTAATTTTTGATCTTATTTTTGATCTCTTATGTCAAACAAACCAATAGCTAATTATGATCTTGAGTACTTCACTGAGGAATATCAAATGATGATATTGTTCTGATTTTTACTTCTACTCGGGATGTGTCATTAAAGCTGGAGGAATTTTTCAGGGTTTTTCGTGTTTTTTGCCCAGATAGTCATTTGAGCGATAGTCCAATGGCAAGGAATCTCTTCTCACTTGAAGAAAAGACTGTTTGATTGAAATCGTTTTAAACATTACTAGAAGCAAACATGACTGAAAATGTTTGTTGGTTTCTGTTCACATGACTAAGATGTTTAGGGGTATTCAGGGAGGATTTTGGGAGATTTCAAGGATTTTTTTTGGCATTTTCAGAGATGTTTCAATCTGTTTCATGATTTCAGGTGATATCAGGAATACATCCCCTGGAATACCCCTGAAACCATCTGAAACCACCAGGAATACCCCCGGATGACCCTGAAACACATTGGAATCCATTTGGAACACCAAGGAAACATAATGGAACGCCCCTTAAACCCCTTGAGGCCATGATCAGCCCTGGAACCCCTCAAATCCCCTTGGAAACTAGTGAAACTCTCCTGAACACCCTCAAATCCATTGGAACTTCTTAATAATGCCCCTGAAACCCCCTGAATCTTTATGTAACGCCCATGAAACACTCTGTGACCCCTGAAATGCTCTTAAAATCTCCTGGAACGCCTCTGATATCCCCCAAAGCCATATTGAACGCTTCTGAAACCCCTTGGAACACCCCTGGAACGCTCTTAACCTTCACGTACCCGACCCCTGACAATTCAATTTCAAAATGCTGGAATTTCGTCAATTTTCATCCAATTTTATTGAAGTCGCCCGCAATCGATCCTAAATTGGTGAAAGTTTATTTCACGCAAGTGGCCATGTAATATCCGGAACCATTCCGCAGATATTCCGGATAGTACTGGGGTCTGTGGGTGGGGGAGGAGTTTGTTTTGCCAAATGGCTCAAAGTGATTATTTCGTGAGTTATTGTGTTTTAAAGGCCCTCGCGGAACTTGTTCCAGATATTATGGAGCGACCATATCAGTTATTACATGCTTCAGTATTTTTTATTATGCCCCATTCTCTCGAAATCATGTAGATTGATACGTCACACGGCATGTTTTGGTTGCAAATCAGAAATGTTCCCGATGACACCCCCGTTGTTCCGGGGTGGTCATATTAGTTGATACAGACTTCAGTCTATCGTTTCTGACTCAGTCATTCAAAATCATGAAGATTGATATGTCGCACGGCATGTTTAGGTTGAAAACTAGAAGTGTCCCAAATAAGGCCCCGCGGATCCTGTCATGGGGATCCGGAAAGGTCAACTAATTCAAATCTGGTTATAGCAGTCATGTTTCATTGCTCGCAACAAAAATGTCGCTGAAAATCGATGGTTCAAACACAATAACAAACGAAATAATCACGTTTAGCCATTTTGGCAACCTCCTGACCCCAACACAATCCGGAATATCCCCGGAATGGTTCCGGATAGTGCATGGTCACTTGAGTATAGTAAACTAGTACCAATTTATGATCAATTGAGGGTAACTTAAACAAAAAATCGGTGAAAATTGACGAAATTCCAGCATTTTTAAAATGAGTTGTCGGCAGTCGGGTACGTGAAGGTTAATACATTCTGAAACGCCTGTGAAACACCCTGAGACTTCATAGATCGACCCTCTGAAACGCCACTAGAGCTCCTTGAAACTCCCTGAATTTCTATGGAACGCCCCAGAAATCTCATGGAACAACCTGAGGGCCCTTGAAACACTCATAGAATGCCATCGAACTCTCTTCAAAACCCCTGAACTCTATTGAAACCCCATAGAAAGCTCCTGAAACCCCTGAAACACCCTGAAACGCCTTTGAAAGCCCCTGGAACATTCCTAGAAACCCCTGGAACATCCATGGGACCCTCTTGATCTCCCTCGAATGCCCCTGAAACAACTTACAAACCCTGGTATATAGCGTGCGTGGTGTCGCTGAGGGTGTTCGGAAACGAGACCTTATTGCCAGTTGATGATCCCAAACTTGTCATTCTGTATTCTATAAGCGCATTGAATAGCCTACCCGGGTTGAATCTCTGGTAGGATTTATCCGACGGTGGAGTAACTACAGACCCCGACTGCACTGAGAGCCCCACATGAAATAAATGGCTAAATTAACACTTGCTGGCAGTGAAATAATGTCACCGTGAGCTATAGATAAATATTGTAGCCAGACGGGAAAAAAATCGCAAAGCGTCTTCCGCACGGATAACTCCTATCCGTTCCCAGTTGCATGTGCTCAGCTCAAGTTTGTCACTCGTGTGTTAATGTCCAAGACTTCCAAACGTATGTTCGTAGGGTTCCGCTGCTGTCTCCACTAAACGGCATTCATTACCGTAGCTGCCTGCCGTTGCGGTTGGCTCGTGTCTCTCAATTTCAACAGGTTTCAGGGAAATTAATTGACTTTGTTGCCAAGCGTTCGTAAGTAGTTCAAGACGGTATGTTTTACATGACGGGTACAAATCGGGCGGACGAAAGTGACGTTGCTTAGGAAATGAGGATTCAGTTTCTTAGGAGATTAAATTGTGAACATTACTAGAAAGCGGGAGGATGTATCTGTCACTTCCTTCGTGGTCAACCGTGTCAAATTTTCTTGCAGAAGCAATTAGCTGTGGTTGATGTTGGTATCAATTAACCACTGCACTTATATGTTTATAGATTGAATAAATATTGTTTCCTAGATAAAATTGAACATGGATCATAGAACTCTTGACTGAGGAGCAGGCTGTGTTCTTCGTTGGTTTTGGTACGTTTCGTCAGTTGTATCTTAAATCTCGTCCAGCAATTTTCATCATACTTTTAACATCACAGGAAAGTCTTAGCATGAACATTTTTTTTCCATTATTTCTCTCGCTCAGCATAATTGTGTCAAACAGCTCCTTCTTTCCATACATAGGCAAACACAAATGATGGAGCACAATAAAACAGATAAGCGCCCAGTTCTGGGTCATCAAGGCCAATCGATTTTAACCCTAGGTTCGACCTCAATGCCCATGAAAATGCATCCACTCTCAACTCGCGAGCGATGCGATGCCATTCCCGCAAATCATTCTGAGATGAGGCCCTGTGAACCAATCTACTATAGCTGGGGCTCGGATCGGTTGAAGATGACAAATATCTCCGCTGTTTGCCATAAATAACAACGGAATACGAAACCAAAATTTATGGCAATCCGAACGGCCCATATTTGCGCCATCGGTGACCGGGTTCAGGTCTCGCACGGGGTCCCAAAGTCGCGCTGTGACGGGAATGACCCCTTTTTGTTCGTTAATTTTCTCACCCGTTCGATCAATGGCCCTGGCCGGCCGCTTGAGAAGGCCCAGCTGGTTAACGGGGTCTTGAAGATTCGTGACTTTATCTTCCGTAGGGCACCGGTCGACCGGTCAGCAGGCAGCACCGGCAGTGCGGATGCATCTCAGTTATAATTGCAACTCTTCTTGGATGAGGCGCGTGTTAATCTTGCGCTGATGACCGGTGGTATAGACTGTTCCGAATGGATTGAATTTCTTCACCCAATAAAATAAGGTATCCATTGGAACTGGAAGCGGTTGCAAGTGATTTATAGGATTTCGAATGTCTTTGGCTAGAATAAAAAAGGCACTTAAGTATAAATTTTCTAGAAAAAAAAACTTAATACCCGAGAAATTGTACTTTCTGCCTCTGTGGCCATTGGGATCCCCACCAAGCCATTTTAGAGACCCTCGCTTTGGCAAGGAGGTAACTAGTATTCTCGCGATCTCTTTGACACAGTCTTCGATGAGAAGTGTGTAGACTAGAGATGGTCGGGTTTCGGGTTTTCAAACCCGAAACCCGACCCGAACCCGAACCCGACGGGTACGGGTCGGGTTCGGGCTTGGAAATTTGAAAAAAGCTCGGGTACGGGTCGGGTCCGGGTTTAAACAATTTCAAAATTCTCGGGTACGGGTCGGGTCGGGTTTGAATAATGTCGGGTTCAAGTCGGGTTTGGTACAGATGTAGATAAATCAGTATTCAGAAAAATGTTTTATTTGTTGTATCCGATACATTTAATGATTGTTTTTTTTTATGTCTTTATTTATGAGATTTTCAGCCCGAGGCTGGTTCATCTCAGTTAATGATTATTATTTAACTCGTGTTTCGGTCGGGTTTATTGGCAATTTTTTTTCGGGTTCGGGTCGGGTTCGGGTTTGATCGACGAAAATTTTTCGGGTTCGGGTCGGGTCCGGGTTTGACGGAACAAAAAATTCTCGGGTACGGGTCGGGTCCGGGTTTTGAAATTGAAAATTATTCGGGTACGGGTCGGGTTCGGGTCTGTAAATTCTGAAACCCGACCATCTCTAGTGTAGACCAGACACACTAAAACAATGCGCTCTCGCCTAGGCTTTGCATCAATAGATGCGTAGTGTGGATTTACATCTCATTCATCCGAAAGAAGTGCGGCTTGTGGAAAAGATAAACCTCAGAATTTCGAGCTGAACTTGAATTCAGGTTAGTCATTACATCTTCGGGTCTTCTTGTGGTGTAGTTGGCACCGCGCCTGTCTAGTGAGTAGGAGTCGTGAGTTCGAGTCTCACCGAGAGGACGAGTGACGCAAATTCCACTCCAATTTGTCCATTTCTCAATTTTCAATCAACCAAGTAATAACGATCGCTCACGTGTCATTGAAACGGAGGAGTCCCGTAGTCGAAGATTATTACATTGAATTAGCTTACTCAAATTCAGTTCCGGATATCTCCATCGTTGTTTTGATCGCATGGTTGATTTTGAAACTGAGAATTTACTTATATCTTTGTTCTTACTTCTTCTTCTTTAAGGCTCTATTTCCCCACTGGGACTTGCCCTGCCTCACTTCAACTTAGTGTTCTTCGAGCACTTCCACAGTTATTAATTGACGGGCTTTCTTTGCCTGCCATTGCATGAATTTGTATCTTGTGATGCAAAGACAATGATACATTATGCCCAGGGAGTCGAGAAAATTTTCCCGACCGGAACGGGAATGGAACCCGCCGTCTCCGGATTGACGATCCATAGCCTGAACCACTAGGCTAACTGGAGATCTGTTATTACTTAGTTTCATCGATAAAAACAATCAATTGCCATCATTCCATATGTATAAAATTAGAAACCGTCATTTGTTTTTACAAAATGGAGGCCACAACCATTGCCCAGAAGTACTCACACATCTTTAAAATGCTTATCTCAACATCGCCACTACGAAGAAGGTGTAGCAATTCCAGCACCGCAAATTCAATGTGTAGTTTTGCTGTGATATAACGCAAAGGTACTCAAGACAGCATCCACAACCCAGTCAACCAGTCATCGTATAAGATGTTGTATAAGATGTTAAAGTGGAGGCGATATGCGTACATTTTACATGCGCCTAAATGGAGGCATGCACGCATATGGCCTCCACTTTATCATCTTATGCAACAGCTTATACGATGACTGGTTGTCTGGGAAATATGGTTGATCGGTTTCACCTTTTTGTCTGTTTTTGTTCGTTCTCTTTTCCATCCGTTTGCCGAGTGTCTAAAAATGATTTTCGAGCTGCCGCAAGAACTGCCGTCACCAACACAATCACATTCCGGCTTTGTTAGTGGTAAAAGTGCAGTTTTTAATGTCGAATTCGTTTATTTGCACCACCTGCACCGCTTTGCCACCGGGTGTAGCAAACTTGCACCGAAACCATTCGTTTATTCGCAGGTAGTGTTATGTTTTGACACTCTATTGGCACCGGTGCAAGAAAATGCTACACCCAAGTTGAGCTCGGTGTAGCAGGTACAAAGCTAGTTTTACCAATACATGCATATCGCTGAACTTGTATCGCACACTGAGGCAAAAACACTTAGGATTTTCATAAGTTGTAATTTATGATTGGACGATTTTTCTGTTTCATTACTCGCTTATTTATTTCATAGCGGTTGTGCTTGCGTTTCATACCTACAACTTATGATGACCATAAGCGGCATGGTTGTGAAAAAATCACAATTGAAAACTATGAAAATCATTACAGCAAGCGTATGGATTCCAATTAGCTGATGGTTGGACAAAAACACGTTAATCAAAGATCTGTTTTCGGAACTGAAGGACATAAAAAGTCAAATTGCCTTGATGTCATATAATTTCAAGAATTCCCCGCCCAAATCAACAACAAATCTTGGATCACGTAGGTAGCATGATCGATCGTTCTTAATCAATCTTAACGATTGACTAAAAGGGACAAGAAGCAAATTTGACGATATTTTTTTGGTCACAGAATTTTGGCCACTTATGCAAACTTAAACGAAAGAACAGTTGAACGCGCTCATTGTCCTTTTATTTTAAATTATCGATCAAGAAAAATCGATCATTTTACTTACTGGGTAATTCCAAGATGCAATGTCATGCCATGATTTAATAGAATTAATCCATCCATAATCAATAAAATTGAAATACGAATATTATTTTACTTGATGAAATTCATAATTAACAATATCGATTTCCATAAGTATTAGTAGTTGAATTCAATAAGAGAATACACACGATAATCATAGTTTTTATCCGATGATATTCATAAGCGAAAACTTATGATTTTGTTAAGGGACTGGATATTGAATTTTTCCCTCTTAATCATAAGTGACATTTATGGCTTACAACGTTAATCGTAGTGTCGCCAAATAATAAGGGGTTCTTACGTTATTCCTAAGTTTTATTTTTGCCTCAGTGTAGGAATGATATGATGATTTTAACACAAACAAACAGACGTAACACTCTGATTATTCCCATCGTACACCGATTTAACGGTATATATGGAAATTTTTTAGTTGGCCAACTGCCCACCCGTGGCATTTGCATCATTTTTTCTCGAGTTTGACGTTTGTCCACTACATACATTTATTTGTTCAACATCATTAAGACAAGACATAATCAACAATAGTACGCCACAATACTCGGTTTGTGGCTGCCGCTCTCCATCCTCGATCGCGCCCAATGCTCGCCAAGTCACGCTCCACCTGGTCCGCCCATCGTGCTCTCTGCGCTCCACGCCTTCTTGTGCCTACCGGATCAGTTGCAAACACCAGCTTTGCAGGGTTGTTGTCCGGCATTCTTGCAACATGCCCTGCCCACCGTATCTTTCCGGCTTTGGCCACCTTCTGGATGCTGGGTTCGCCGTAAAGTGCAGTGAGCTCGTGGTTCATTCTTCTCCGCCACACACCGTTCTCCTGCACACCGCCGAAGATCGTCCTTAGCACGCGTCGCTCAAAAACTCCGAGTGCTTACAGGTCCTCCTCAAGCATGGTCCATGTCTCGTGCCCGTAGAGGATCACCGGTCTTATCAGCGTTTTGTACATGGTGCATTTGGTGCGTGGGTGAATCTTTTTCGACCGCAGTTTCTTCTGGAGCCCGTAGTCGGGCCTTCCGCTGATGATGCGCCTCCGAATTTCTCGGCTCACGTTGTTGTCAGCCGTCAGTAAGGATCCGAGGTAGACGAATTCCTCCACCACCTCGAAAGTATCCCCGTCTATCGTAACATAACTACCCAGACGGATCCGGTCGTTTTCGGTTCCGCCTACCAGCATGTACTTTGTTTTTGAGGCATTCACCACCAGTCCGACCTTTGCTGCTTCGCGTTTCAGGCGGGTGTACAGGTCTGCCACCATTCCAAATGTTCTAGCGATAATGTCCATGTCGTCCGCAAAGCACACAAATTGACCGGATTTTGTGAAAATCGTTCCCCGGCTGTTGAGCCCGGCTCGTCGCATCACACCTTCCAGCGCGATGTTGAAGAGTAGACATGAGAGTCCGTCAACTTGTCGCAGTCCCCGGCGAGATTCGAATGAACTGGATAGTTCACCCGAAACCCTTACGCAGTTTTCCACACCGTCCATCGTTGCTTTAATCAGTCTAGTCAGCTTCCCAGGAAAGCCGTTTTCGTCCATGATTCTCCATAGCTCTGCGCGGTCGATACTATCGTATGCCGCTTTGAAGTCGATGAACAGGTGGTGCGTTGGGACCTGGTATTCACGGCATTTCTGGAGGATTTGCCGTACGGTAAAGATCTGGTCCGTTGTCGACCGGCCGTCGATGAAGCCGGCTTGATAACTTCCCACGAACTCATTTGTTTTAGGTGACAGACGACGGAAGATGATCTGGGATAGCACTTTGTAGGCAGCATTCAAAATAGTGATCGCCCTGAAGTTCTCACATTCCAAATGGTCGCCTTTCTTGTGAATGGGGCAGATTACCCCTTCCTTCCACTCCTCCGGTAGCTGTTCGGTTTCCCAGATCCTGACTATCAGCCGATGCAGACAGGTGGCCAACTTTTCTGGGCCCATCTTGATGAGTTCAGCTGCGATACCATCCTTACCAGCTGCTTTGTTGGTTTTGAGCTGGTGAATGGCATCCTTAACTTCCCTCAGCGTGGGAGTTGGTTCATTTCCGTCCTCCGCTGCACTGGCGTCGTCGTTCCTTCCGTTGCCGTGGGCTCCCGTGCCTACGTTCTCCACGCCGTTCAGGTGCTGATCGAAGTGCTGCTTCCACCTTTCGATCACCTCACGTCCGTCCGTCAAGAGGCCTCCGTCTTTATCCCTGCATATTTCGGCTCGCGGCACGAAGCCGTTGCGGGATGCGTTGAGCTTCTGATAGAACTTCCGTGTTTCTTGGGAACGGCACAGCAGTTCCATTTCTTCACACTCCGCTTCTTCCAGGCGGCGCTTTTTCTCCCGAAAGAGGCGGGTCTGCTGTTTCCGCTTCTGTTTGTAACGTTCCACGTTCTGTCGAGTCCCTTGCTGCAGCATTACCGCCCTCGCTGCGTTCTTCTCCTCCAAAACCGTTCTGCACTCTTCGTCGAACCATTCGTTACGTCGATTCCGTTCCACGTACCCGATGGTGCTCTCGGCTGCGTCGTTGATGGCTGCTTTCACTGTACTCCAGCAGTCCTCTAGAGGGGCCTCATCGAGCTCGCCCTCGTCTGGCAACGCGGCTTTGAGATTCTGCGCGTATGCTGAGGCGACATCCGGTTGTTTCAGTCGCTCTAGGTTGTACCGTGGCGGTCGCCGGTACCGTACATTGTTGATGACGGAGAGTTTTGGGCGCAGTTTGACCATCACCAGATAGTGGTCGGAGTCGATGTTGGCGCCACGATAGGTCCTGACGTCGATAATGTCGGAGAAGTGCCGTCCGTCAATCGTGGTCGTGGACGTGGTCGATTTGAGATTCCGTCTGCTGTGGTGATCTCCAGGTGTAACGATAAGGGAGGCTGTGTTGGAAAAAGGTGCTACGTATGGCCATATTTTTGGAGGCGGCGAAATCAATGAGTCGTAGGCCGTTTTCGTTCGTCTGCTGGTGAGCGCTGAACTTACCAATCGTCGGTCTGAATTCCTCCTCCTGGCCTACCTGAGCGTTTAAATCTCCTATGATGATCTTGACGTCGTGGCTTGGGCAGCGATCGTACTCGCGTTCGAGCTGCGCGTAAAATGCGTCATTGTCATCATCAGTACTTCCGGAGTGTGGGCTGTACACGTTTATTATGCTGAAGTTGAAGAATCGGCCCTTGATCCTCAACCTGCACATTCCTTCGTCGATCGGCCACCAACCGATCACGCGCCTCTGCATATCACCCATCACGATGAAAGCTGTTCCCAGCTCCTGTGTGTTGCCGCAGCTCTGGTAGATGGTATGATTACCTCTAAACGTTCGCACCATGGATCCTGTCCAACACACCTCCTGCAGCGCTACGATGCCGAACCCGCGGTCCTTAAGTAGATCGGCGAGTATGCGGGTGCTCCCAATGAAGTTGAGAGATCGTCAGTTCCACGTACTGAGTTTCTAATCGCAAGTCCTTTTTGTTCACTGGGGTCGTTGCCGTTGGTCTCGATTCGTATTATTCTGTTGCTGATTTTCCGTTACAATGGTTTTTTTACGGCTGGCTCGTAGGGCCTGACACCAACCCCCTACTTTCCGGAGGACCATAGTGCACAGTTGAGCTTAGAATCCTTCCCTGGCACTCGTACGTAGATCAGCCGCCCCTAACATGGGGATCAGACGCTGTTGTGAGCCGCTCCTCCTGGAGAACAGACGCTCAGGTTTGCCGAATCAAACCCCCCCTTCCCTGTCAGCCTACGACCAAAGTTCCCACTGGGGTTGGTTACCCGATCGTCCCTAAGGTTGCTCATAGTTTCCGGCCGGTACTGCGAGGAAGTAGGGATAGGAGTTGCTGGGCAGAGGCTAGTGGATCACAATGGGATCTGAATTGCGCAGCATACCCAGCCTTTACCGTGCCGTTTGTCCACTAATGCCACCTAATTAATGGTTGGCCAAACTCAGCCGTTTTAGCATTGAGCGAACATGTTCCCGTAACTATGATATTATTCGGAAAACGTTCGATGTGTTACGTCTGTTTGTCTGTGATTTTAACTTCGGCAATAGATAAACACTAAACAGTTTTCTTGGATATTGATTGATTTTGAGATATTCGGATTTTACCACCGACGAAATTTAGCTGCATTATTTCTTTACGTTTTGATCAAATTAATTTAAACCAGATTTTTGGCCTCTGCGATCTTCAAAATTTCATTTTTTTTCTGAATGAGATTGTCGAGAAGTGTCGAGATTTATGAATAATCATTGGTTTTACAATAGGGGTTTTCCCTCAGACTTCATATGTTGAGTTTGAAAAATTTAGAGTCTATTTGTAAAGTGTTTGTCCAAAATAAATAGTATTTGATAAAAGCTACTGAAGTATTATTTTAATTACGTAAAGAAGGTTTCACCTTACGGCTTTTATACTTCCTCTATTTAAAAACATTGAATTTTCGTAGTATGTACAATGAAAATTATACTTTCATCCATATACAATAAAACTGAAGATCGCTCTGCCTTTGTTTAGTCTTTTTTTTCATGTATTCAGTGATGAAAAAAAAAACAGAAAACAATTGAGGGGCCCAGAATTAAAGGGGTGTAAGTGACCATTTTGTCGATTTTAAGCTGAGCATATCATAAAATTCTTCAGATTTCAAGCTTTCAGGAACTTTTTAAAGATTGTTTCTACAATGATTGGAAAAATTACAATAAATCAGAGAAAATTTGGTTGATTTTGAAGGTCCATACAATTTGTATGGGATGAAAAATTGGTCAAAAACTTTAAACCTCATTTACTCGAAAATAGGTTTTTGTCACTTACATCCCTTTGCTTCTAACCCCCTCAATTATTTCATATTTATGAACGAAAATTGTTTGATAAATGCTCAGTTTAGTGCTTTTATTGTCAGTACGTAATCAACACAATCGAAAAGAAATCAATCAAGAGAGCGGTGCAAAAATGATCTCAATAAATGTCAAACCACCGGCAAGACAAAGTTTGCCAGGACTGCTAGTTATAGAAATTTAAAGATGATCGTAAAGTATTGAAATTTGGAAAAAAGTGTTTACAAGTTTCATCGATCTTCATTTTTAATTTATCTTCCCATATTCAAATTAATTGTTACAAACTTTTGAAACCATTGCTTCTTGAACTTGAGATAAAAGCCACAACATTTTGTGCAACGTGCGGAAGTCATGGAAACTTTTTTTTGTTTGACTATCCTCCATTATGTTAATTGCCGCTCTCACCAACACCATCAAAAGCTGTCAAAAACTTGCACCGAAATCGTTCGTTCATCCGGTGTCAGTTGCTACACCGGTACAGTGCACCGTCGGGAATAAATGAATTCGACATAAAACAATCCATTATTTTATAAAGAAACTACCATATCTCTGTTTGTTCTAGTAGACTTCAAAAAATTTCGATAAATGAAAACATTTGTATTATCAAACAATGGAACAGTTCTGTTTAAACTAGAAACCAGTTTGTCGCAACCGCAATTATAATTTTATTTGTTTAGAAAGTTTATTTCTCTGCGTGCACATGACTCCAGCCTTTGTCCCACAATCCGAACTTTTACACCACTATGTTAAAGAGATATTTTGCACTCATGCGGGACATAGTTTAACATAATTTAAATTGTAACTTTTTCAGCGGTTCATTTTCCAAAAAAAAACTTAATAATTTCAAAATACAGGTTGCAAACATAACAAATAGAAAAGTTAAAATGATTGTTAAATTTTCAAAGTTAAACGATTGTTAAATTTTCAAGAGTATTTTTTCAAAATGTCTGGATATTTTTTCATGAAAATTTTTTGTTCAAACATTGAACGAAATTGCTGCAGAAAATTTAGGAAAGAGTTTTTAACAAAACTGTGGCTTTTTAGTTCACAGTTAGTGTTGAGTAGGAAAGTCATCTTTCTTGCGTTGGGCCAATTATTGATAGCAGCCTTTTAATGCTAGCAGCTTCAATGTTGCAATTCGAATCTTTTTATTAAATATGTCTTACTTTCTAATGAATATTTACATACGTGTTGGTTTATAATTCAAGAAGAGCGCCTTGAAGACGACTTCTTACCAACAATGTTAGTTTCAACTACTCTCATATACTCAGATCAATCCGTGTTGCCAACTTTACAAAACGTTTTCTCCACAACAGTTAGTTTAGTTTTTTTTTAGTTTCTGTAACTTTTTTAGAAATCCCTTGATCATTTCTAAAAATCCCCATGAACATCCGTTGACGGGAATCCTGGAGAAACATTAAAAATGCAGAAAAATCCCTGCAGAGAATCACTAATAAAAACTTTGGAAAAAATCCTAATGATTCTTTTCAGGCAATCCCAGATGAATAGCTGAAGGAGTTCTCGAAGAAACCCTTAAAAACAGGGAAAATCCTGGGGGAATTTCAAACCACCTTGCTTAAGAAAATCTTAAAGGGACTGTAGCAAGTAAATTTTAAAAATTTCAACAATGTCCCTTTAGAATTTTCCATGAAAGGTTTTTTTTTCAGTATATCGCTGTAAGGTTCGTATCTAACGCAATTGCACTTTATTCATTGGAACTTTTCAGACCTTACTAAAAAAATTCCCATAATCAACTTTTATGAATTCATTTAGATTATCCAACTAAAATTCATACTTGCTTTAAGAATTCTACTATTTTTTTTCCACGAATCCAACAGCCGTTGGCATTCTTCTCTTGGGATTTTATCAGACGGGATCTGTAATACTCAAAGAACGCCCTGTGGATTGTTAGCCTGGTATTAGCCTGGTACACGGTTTATATGGGTAAATGTAAAAAATGGAAAAACTCCAACTCCTGTATACTTTTTGAGTTCCATTTTGGTCCCATATCAACTGTGCAAAATTTCATATCGATCGAAGAAACTATATTTTAGCGTCCGCCATTCTTAGTTTTTCATACGATTTGCTATGGGGAACATTTACTTCTTCAAAGAAAAATCGCTTGACGTCACCCATTGATCCCTAAAAATAGGTCGTTGAATGACTTCTGTAAATAACTTCACGAGGAATCAGACCTCCGAAGACCGCAAAGCGATGCGACATTCGTGGAAAAAGTTATTAAGCCTTACCCGATCGATAAAATGATGCTGGGTCATTAGGCCGAAGGTCATTAGGCCGAATGGTCATTAGGCCGAATGGTCATTAGGCCGAATGGTCATCAGGACGAATTGAAAGTTAGCCGTTGTTTTTACCTTTTCCAACAATGTTTGCCAAAAACTAGTTTAACAATGAAACTAGAAAGAATAGCCTATGTTTTAAAGAAGGAAAAATTTATGAATTGAATATCAGCAGTTGCAGCGCCAAAAACTATTATAGCAATGATATTAGACAGAACTGCCTATATTTAAAAGAAGGGAAAATTCATGGATAAAATATCAGTAGATTCAGCATGAATAAAGTATCTTCGTGCCTGTCACACGATACACACATGCAAAATGGTCATTTGCAGAGGAAGCTCTCATTTAATAACTGTGGAAGTGTTCATAGAACACTAAGCTGAGAAGCAGGCTTTGTCTCAGTGGGGACGTAACGGAAAGAAGAAGACCTAATGACCATTCGGCCTGATGACCATTCGGTCTAATGACCATTCGGCCTAATGACCTTCGGCCGAATGGCCTGACACCCGATAAAACGACGTGATTTTATTATTTATTGTAATTCCTTACATGTTAAACAGCGTTGGCATGCCATTCGGTTTTCAGTTAATAACTTTTTCCACATGCCTGAGATCGCTTTACGGTCTTCAGAGAGTTTGTGCCTCGTAAAATTTCGGACGATAACCATTCATCGATATATTTTTAGGGGTTAAGCGGCAACCTATGGCGATTTTTCATTGAAAAATTGATTTTCCCCATTGTAAGTCGTATGAAAACTTAAAACGGCTTAAAATATAGTTTCTCCTATCGAGCTGAAATTTTGCACAGTTGAGTGTACAGGAGTAAAATGTCTTTTTGTGTCCCACGCTAGTGTGAATATGTATCAATATCTCTGGGAGTACTTTTAAAAATGTTAAAAAAAAGGTAAACGAAAGAACTGACAAGAAGTTTTCAAATACACTACGCTTACAAAGCTTTGAAAAATCAAGCAAGATGCGTGAAGAATTAGAATCAAGCAATATGCGTAAAGAAATAGCGATTTAAAATTCACGAATCAAAATGGAATTCATGCTGGAATTAATCAATCAATTTCTGTTATGATTCCTCCTGAAACTACTCCAGATATTTTAGGGATTCCTCCATGGATTTCTCCAGAAATTTCATCTGATATCCTGAAAGAGATTTACTGAAAGATTGCAATAGGAATTTCTTCAATGATTTTTCAAGAAAT
This sequence comes from Aedes albopictus, assembly GCF_035046485.1. Taxonomy (NCBI): domain Eukaryota; kingdom Metazoa; phylum Arthropoda; class Insecta; order Diptera; family Culicidae; genus Aedes; species Aedes albopictus. Next base: position 318,952,211 of record NC_085137.1, read on the forward strand.
GCTCCAGGATTTCCTCCAGGGATGTTTTTAGTGATTTTTTCGGTGATTGCAGTAAGGATCTTTTCATAAATTACTTAAGGGATTTATCTGGAGCTTCTGTGAAGGTTTTTCCAGAAACTACTTACAGGATTCCTTCAGAAATACCTTTAAAGTTACGTCCCGTAACTCCTCGGGTAGTTTATTCAGGAATTTCCTCAAAAAATTCTTCAAAGAAGTCTCCAGAGATTTTTAGAGATTCAGCTCTGAAAATGTAAGTGGAAAGGTAGCGGTGTATACACACACATATATACACACACATATATACACACACGCATACACACATACATACATCATGAAGCGGGCGAGGCAGCCGCCAGGTGAGGAGCTGTCTGGCGGCGCCCGCAAGGCCAGGCGTATAATAACCCCGAAAGCCGGTGGTATTGCCGGAAAGTCGGACCCCAGCCAGGGTTCCCGGAAAGCTGGGAAGGGTGGGCCTGAAAAGGCTGGCCCGTCCCGGAATGATGGGAACAAGGGGTTGCGACCATTGGTGGGCCCTCAGCAGCCACAGAGCAGGGCGATCCAAGGAGAGGACCCTCCTTGGACAAAGGTAGAGCGGAAGAGGAAGAAGAAGGTGAATCCGCAGGTAGAAGTGCAGGACGCCAAGCCAAGGCGTAGGAGGGCAGGTGCCAAGCGCGAGAAAGGCGACGCTATCGTCATCAAGACGGAACAGTCTAAGTACTCGGACGTCTTGAAGACGATGCGAAGCGACGCCAAGCTTGAGGGTCTTGGAGCCGACGTGCGCAGTATTAGACGTACTCGTACGGGCGAGATGATCCTGGAGCTGAAGCGCCAGAAGGAACACAAGGGCGCCACCTACAAGAGGCTGGCAGAAGAGGACCTTGGTGAGGGTGTGCAGGTGAGGGCTCTGACACATGAGGCGACTCTGAAGGTCAAAGACATTGACGAGATCACCGAAGTGGAAGAGCTCGTCACGGCACAGTGCGATGTGCAGGTGGCCGCCGCAGCCGTTAAGCTACGGAGAGGGCCAACAGGGACACAGATAGCTTTGGTTCAGCTACCTGTGGCGGATGTTAAAAAGTCCGTTAAAGTAGGGAGTATGAAGGTGGGCTGGTGTGTATGTCACCTGACATTCCACGAGCCACCAGAGGTTTGCTTCAGGTGTCTGGAACCAGGACACAAGTCGTGGGACTGTAAAGGCCCCGACAGGCGCAAACTGTGTAGGCGATGCGGCGCTGAGGGTCATAAGGCCCAAAGCTGCACGAGTCCGCCCATCTGCATGATCTGTACCGGGAAATCCTCGAACAACAGACATCCGATGGGTGGTCCAAGGTGCCCGGCCTTCGAGAAAGCCGCAGTGAACAACAAATCACAGTGCAGTTAACGCAGCTGAACCTGAACCACTGTGATGCGGCTCAGCAACTACTTTGTCAGGCGGTTTCTGAGTGGGAGACGGATATCGCCATCATTTCGGACCCATACCGAGTACCCGCCGGCAAAGGCAACTGGGCCTCAGATGGGACCAGAAGAATGGCGGCGATATGGACGACGGGTAAATACCCCGTTCAGGAGTTGGTGTCTACTACCTATGAGGGCTTCGTGGTCGCCAAAGTAAACGGGGTCTTCTTCTGTACCTGTTATGCGCCTCCGCGGTGGCCGATCGAGCAGTTCACGCAAATGCTGGACCGCTTAACGACCGTGCTAACAGGGCGAAGGCCGGTGGTAATAGCGGGTGACTTTAATGCCTGGGCTGTGGAATGGGGAAGCCGTTTCACGAACCAGCGGGGTCAGATCCTGCTAGAAACACTGGCCATCTTAGATGTCGACTTGGCTAACGTCGGTACCAAGAGTACCTAAAGCCTGTATCCGCAATAATCGGGACACAGAAGTACGGCTGCAGCTCTGTAATCAATCGGCTAAATTGGCCAAATAATTGACTGGGAACTCTTTGGTGGTGCCGGGGCCCGTGGCGTAGTTGGTCACACGTTCGCTTCATATGCGGATGGTCATGGGTTTGATTCCCAGCCCCGGCACTTGCAATTTTTCGTCAGTTGCTTTTCCCTCGAAGGCAACTGACACTGACCCTCTTCTGAGCCCCATGGCTCAAACGGACCCGGATACCTGGACATTGGCGAACTGCTACTCATAATGGACCCCCAATCGGACTGGAAAGGAACAACGGCCATCCATCATCATCCTTGTGCTCATCATTCTACTAGGTATAAAGTAGAAAAAGTGAAAGCAGCAGAAAGGCAACCAGTTCGATAAAGTAGAATAGAATCTAGGCGCTGTACAAAATGTAAGTGCAGCTGTCAATTGAAATTGCTCACGTAGTGCCCCAGTGGACAATAGAGCTGTAAATTAGGTTAAGTGATCAAGAATAAAAAAAAAAAAAAACTCTTTGGTGTATGTTTATTATCTGTGCCAAATTTCATGAAAATCGATGCATTACTTTTAATTGTGGATAAAAAATAAACAGCCGTGGTTTAAAGCATTTTGTACAAACATGAGCAATTTTCATTCGCATAGTAGATAGTTCTTTTACGCTACAGTTAAAAGTTCTGTGATGATAATTATGAAATTTTTTTTAGCAGTTATGATACTTATAGAGGCACTTTCTTGCAAAATTTCATCCACTTTTATCCATTATTGGTTTGAAAGCAACTGGGGTTGATAGGGGTGAGTGTTAGTGAAATTTTTTCGTGTTTTTCATGTGCGATGTTTGCCTACGCATTTCTTTTGTATTTCTCTGCCAATTTTCATGAAATTTTCACAGAAGGTGTATATTATGTCTGCAAAATTTGATGATTATTGGTGTAGTACTTCCATTAGTACAATCGAAACAATAAAGGGTGCTGACTAATTGCTGTCTGAGGGGCTAAAATCACGTTTAGTCCCAATACATGTTTCCACTATAAAATTGTTGATAGTGCATCGATTTTTTTGAAATTTTGCTTATGCAACGAATGTAGATTAAGAGGTTTGTGTTCAAAATTTCAGCCATTTCTTTTGCCAAATTCAAAAGTTACAGCGCTGACAAGCAAAACTAAGGGCTGTACAATATTCAATGGCGTACAGTCTACTCTTTCATTGCTACAACAAAAAGTACTGCACCGATTCACATGGAATTTTGTAGGTGAAATGAACACATCTTAAGATGTTATGAGGCCGAATTTGAGCAACTTTAATGTATCTATTACAGAGTTACAGCTGTATTTCTGTGTCCCGATTATTGCGGATACAGGCTTTATAGTCGAAACGGAGCGGAGTCAATTATTGACGTGACCTTTTGTAGTCCTGGCTAACAAGTAGTCCGAACTGGAGAGTAGACGATGGCTACACTCACAGCGACCACCTGGCGGTTCGCTACAGTATCGACTACAACAACAGCAGACAGCGGATAGAAGAAGAGGCGGCTAGGCCAAGGCCAAGCCCTCGTAGGTAGAAGACATCATACTTCGACGAAGAGGTATTTAGGAAAGCGCTCCGCCGTGAGCGAAACTTAATCGGTTTAGACGGCAACGAGCTGGTAGCGGTGCTCTCACGTGCGTGTGATGCGACCATGCCTAGGCGAGTCCACCCTAGAAATGGGAGGCCACCGGCTTACTGGTGGACCGACGCGATTGCGGACCTGCGCCGCGCCTGCCTACGGGTTAGGCGGCGGATGCAGCGAGCACGATCAGAGGAAGAGCGAAACGAACGGCGGGTGGTGTTCGCCGCTGCAAAAGCCGCGCTTAAGACCGAGATAAGAGCAAGCAAAAAGGCCTGCTTTGAGGGTCTCTGTCAGAGTGCCAATACGAACCCGTGGGGTGACGCCTACAGGATCGTTATGGCCAAGACGAGAGGTGTGATGGCTCCTACAGAGCAATCTCCAGAGATGTTGGAGGGAATCATTGGAGGACTTTTTCCGCGTCATGATCCTAATCCTTGGCCTCCTTTCGTAGGACAGCCGGGGACTGGGGCTCGCGATGAGGAGAGGGTCACCGATGTGGAACATGTGGGGATAGCTAAGTCCCTTAGCGTAGATAAGGCCCCAGGTCCGGACGAAGTTCCGAACCTGGCCTTAAAAGTAGCCATTGCAGAGGCTCCCGAGATGTTTAGGTCTGCTATGCAGAAATGCCTGGACGAGGGAGTTTTCCCAGAAGCTTGGAAGAGGCAGAGCCTGGTACTATTGCCAAAGGCGGGGAAACCACCCGGAGACCCGTCGGCATATAGACCAATATGCTTGATTGACACGGCGGGGAAGGTGCTCGAAAAGATCATCCTCAATAGAATGTTGCGGTTCACCGAGGGCGAAAATGGTCTTTCGAGTAACCAGTACGGCTTCCGGAAGGGGAGGTCCGCCGTAGACGCTATCTTGTCGGTTACAAAAACCGCCGAGAAAGCACTCGAGCATAAGAGGAGGAGAATTCGCTTTTGCGCGGTAGTGACTCTGGATGTAAGGAATGCGTTTAACCCTCTTCGTGCATTTGGGTCATTATGACCCCTAAACGTGCACTAGGTCAGCGAGATGCGCGCAAGCTAATGCACGAAGAAGGTTAATAGCGTCAGCTGGTCTACTATTGCCGATGCGCTCTTACATCTGGGGATACCGGAGTACCTGTACAAGATTCTCGGAAGTTACTTTCAGAATCGTGTACTAGTCTACGACACGGAGGTGGGTCGGAAGTGCTTTCACATAACCTCAGGAGTCCCGCAAGGTTCCATCCTGGGTCCGGTGTTATGGAATGTCATGTACGACGAGGTGTTGAGGTTAGAGTATCCAGTGGGAGTGGTGATTGTCGGATTTGCCGACGACATTACGCTCGAAGTCTACGGTGAAACGATCGAGGAGGTAAAGTTGACTACCAACCACTCGATCAAGGTTGTGGAGGCGTGGATGCGGTCCAGGAAACTGGAGCTGGCACACCACAAGACAGAGGTGACGATTGTTAACAACCTGAAGTCGGAGCAGCAGACGGAGATCAGTGTAGGAGAGTGTACTATCCTGTCAAAGCGCTCCGTCAAACACTTGGGCGTGATGATCGACGATAAGCTTACCTTCGGTAGCCACGTCGATTATGCCTGTAAAAGAGTCTCCACAGCTATTGCGGCACTGTCCCGGATGATGTCCAATAGCTCTGCGGTGTACGCCAGTAAGCGCAAGCTTCTGGCTAGTGTTGCTACGTCCATACTTAGGTATGGCGGCCCGGCGTGGGGCACCGCGTTAAGTACTGAATCACATAACATAAGTGGAACTCCATGGTCAGAGCGAAGGAAAAATTTGTATCCTTTTCCAGCACGCGAAACTGTTATATCTTTTATAAAAGGCGTCGAACTGTCACTTGTTTTGGTAAACAAAAAACATCTGATCCAACCAGTATTCCAGTTTTGGCAAAGAATGCAGGAACGAAGATTGGCATCTGAGATATGCGCAAAACTTGCTGCTGGAAATCCACATATTCATGTTGTCATAAATTCATTTAAAAATTCGAAATAACACATCTACGTATCGATCTCCCTTTATATTTAAAGCCATAAAACGTACTTTCGACTTGAGTTTACAAAGTTTTATTGTAATTGATATCCTATTTTAGATCTCCACGTGTTGCCAGTCTAGATCTATGAGGTCTTTGTTTATCTTCACAGCAATTAAAAATGGTATACATGCTGAAAAATAGCATGGCAATAATGTTATAACGCATTTGACATTTCGATGCCCTGTATACCAGCGTACGAAATCGGAAAGGCATCAACTTTTTGAGCCAGAGTTCCACTTATGTTATGTGACTGAATGCTACCGACGGAAGCTGGAAAGTACTTACAGGCTTATGTGCCTGCGGGTTGCGAGCGCGTACCGTACCGTGTCACACGACGCTCTCTGCGTCATTACTGGTATGGTGCCTATCAGCATTCTTATCAGTGAGGACATGGAGTGCTTCGAAATGCGCGGCACAAGAGGCATACGCAGGACTGCCAGGATGGCCTCTATGGTCAAATGGCTTCGCGCGTGGGACAGTTCCACCAAAGGAAGGTGGACCCATAGGTGGACCGAGGGTAGATAGTTGGATTAATAGGCGCCATGGGGAAGTTACATTCCACCTGATACAGGTCCTTACAGGTCATGGTTGCTTCCGACAGTATCTACACCGTTTCGGGCATGCGGATTCTCCGGAATGCCCAGCGTGCAATGGTTTAGAGGAAACGGCGGAACACGTTTTAGTCGTGTGCCCGCGTTTTCGCACAATGCGTGACCGCATGCTTGCCACATGCGGGGAGGACACAAACCCGGACAACTTGGTCCAGAGGATGTGTAGGGATGAGTTTGGCTGGAACGCCGTTTCAACGGCTATCACCCATATCGTCTGGGAGCTACAGAGGAGGTGGCGCGTGGACTCGGTGAGTGGCTAGTCCAGATGCAGTACAAGAGGTGGTCCAGGGGTTCGGAGTCGGCTTCGTAGGTCATACCGGTGCCCTGCGATCGAGATCGACCCTTACAACGATTAAGTGGCCGCGGAGAGGAAGTCCCGGTAGCGGTGTGTAGAGAATAAGCAGGTATTTCAGAAGATATATTAATAACAATTACTGAATTAGGATTCAAACACGGTTTATTAATCTTTCCACGCAAACACTATCAGGACGCAAACAACTCTCATCACAACCAATCGTCACGCTTCGCACTTCTTAACTAACTCCCTTTCCTTCTGCCTACTACGATACCTGGATTTCCAACCAGTTCTATCTAATACTCTACAACCCTCCCTTACTTTTATGATTTTAATAAGAAATGTAATCTTTGTATCTCTTCGGCTCGGATCTCACTCTCTTCATATTCATTTGTGTTCTTAGTTTTTCAGCTTCGCCCTCCCCAGAACTACGTGTATTGACATCGATCTGTCCGGCATCAGTTTCAGTCTCGCTATTCCTCATGTTTGATGTGCTTGCTTCTTGTTCTTGTTCTTCATCATTTCCAGCTGAATCTCCATCTGTTTGTTGGATCTTCTTCAAGTGTGCCACATTCCTCCTATATTCCTTACCAGAACCGCATGATCGTACTGTAGCATCTCCTCCTACTCTACGGATGACTTGTAATTCTTCCGGTGCATAATCTGATTGTAGTTTATGAGTTTTCTTCATTCTTTTCATTACCACACGATCTCCAACAACAATTTCGATTTCCTTAGCCGACCTTTTCTTATCAATATATTCTTTTTGTTTTTCCTTATGCACCATATCACGATCTCTTATCTCTTCATCCATTAATTCTGCAAAAGGCACACTGGGCAGCTTGCTACGAATCTTCCTTCCGAACATAAGCTCAGCAGGCGATTTTCCCGTTACGCTGTGATTTGTTGAATGATACGTTAGCAAATATTGCCTCAACACCAATCTCCAATCTTTACCCAGTTCTTGTGCTATCCTCAATCTCTTTAGAATCGATCTATTTTGGCGTTCAACCTCGCCATTCATTGCTGGCCAGTAAGGAATGGTATTTACGACCTTTATTCCGTTGCTTTTACAAATGTCTTGAAATTCTTCACACTTCTCGCTAAACTGTGGGCCATTGTCTACACGTATTGTCATAGGAAGTCCATATCGACTAAAAACTATGGCCAATTCCTTTATAGTATCCGCTGTCGTTATTTCCATCATTTCGCAAACTTCCATGTATCGGCTGTAATAGTCAATAACTACCAATAAATGCTGTCCTTCTGGTAATGGTCCCAAAAAATCAGCTGCTACATCTATCCAGGGTTGTTCAGGAAGCTCACGACGCACCATAGGCTCAGGTGAGCTTGGTGCAGAAACCAATGTACAACCTTTACACAGCTTCACAAATTTCTCCACCTGTTGTTCCATTTTTTTCCACCACACATTAGTCCTCAAATGACTTTTCATCATATTAATACCTGGATGTCCTTCATGCGCAATCTGTAGGACTCGGTTACGGAGTGTATTAGGAATGACAATTCGATCAACTCTTAACAGCACTTCATCAATGCAACAGAGTTCGTTTGCAATCACGCGGTAAGATAACGGCAACGCTGATTGATTCTCATTCTCGAGGAGCGAAATGACATTGGAGATTTCAGTGTCTTTCTGACTTTCGTTCCTTATCTCATTCCAATCAAGAGCAAACGTGGATCCAGCCATTACAGCTATTTCTCGAATACATATTTCTTCCTCCGGATCAAATGCGGATGATTTTAGAGTCGACAATCGAGAAAGGCAATCAGCAATGTTCTGACTTCCAGGAATATGTACCACCTGATAGTCAAACGCCTGTAATCGTAGCACCCACCTCTCGATTCTTGCACATGCCTTCGAACGAGGAGTAAACAAAAACTCTAAAACTTTACAATCAGTCATCAAGATGAATGATTTGCCATACAGATACATCCGGAATCGCTCAACGCTCCATACTAAGGCCAAAGCTTCCTTCTCGGTTTGGCAATAGCGTTTTTCAGTATCCGTTAATGATTTAGAAGCAAATGAAATTACTCGTCGATCGCCATCCGCATTTTCTTGCAACAGAACTGCTCCTAATCCTGATGGACTTGCATCGGCAATTACTGTTGTGTTATCTTCGGCATTGAAAAATCCTAGAGACGTTGCAGCAGCGAGCTTTGTTTTTATGGCTTGGAAAGCTCTCTCGTGTTCAGCAGTCCATTCGAATTTCGTCTCCTTTTTCGTAAGATTTCGAAGAGGTTCAGCAATCGTTGCAAGGTTCGGAATGAATTTGTTCAAATAGTTTGCTAAACCTAAGAAGCTTCTTACTTCGGACTCGGTAGACGGTGAGCGAAACGACGAAACTGCATTCAGTTTGGCTTGCGATGGACTTATGCCGGTATCAGAGATCCGATGTCCCAAAAACTCCAGTTGTGAAACCCCGATAGCACACTTGTCCCAGTTTAGCTCTACGCCTCTTTCTTTAAGCCTATCAAGAACCTAGAAATAAATTCACATAACTCTTCTGTTTATTTATCATCTAATCTACCTCTTGACAAATCTTAAAATTCTACCTTCTTCAGATTCCTATCATGAATCTCCTTTGTTTCTCCTTCAATAATGACATCATCAAGATACCAGCAAGTTCCTTCGCAACCTGACAACATCTCTTCCATAATACGCTGGAAGATCTCAGGTGCAGTCACTAGTCCAAATGGTAGACGTTTGAATCTGAAGAGTCCTCGGTTGGTGATAAATGTTGTTACATCTCTTGATTCCTCACTCAGCTCAACTTGATGGAAGGCTTCACGGATGTCTAGCTTACTCCAAATCTTTCCTTTCCCCAATCGCGCAATATACTCTTCAACCACAGGCATAGGAAAATGTTCCCGAAGAACTGCTTGATTAACTCGTCTCAAATCCAAACAGATCCTCGGTTCTCCTGAAGCTTTTCCGACAACAACTAATGGTGACACCCACGTTGCAGGTCCTTTCTTTACTTCGATTATATCGCGAAGTAAAAGTTGTTCCAGCTTACTGTTGACTGCCGCTTCCATTGGTATTGGTACTCTTCTCAGAGGTTGAAACACTGGTTTGACCTATTGAATAAATTACTCATTTTAAATTTAATTTCTCAAAATAAAGCATACACTAGTTTAACCTCCGGATCCATTTCGATTGACGCCTTCACTCCCTTGATTTTGGCAAATGGCTTAGCTTTCACATCGACGTTATTCACTTCAACACCAACCTTCAAGACACCCAAACTCTTCGCCGTTGAATCGCCAAGAATATCCTTCTGACCCCCTCTGACAACAAAAAATTCTGCAAACGCTGATCGCCGACCGATGTTCACTTCCGCTTCGAATGTTCCAACAACGTCGAGGGGTCTTTCGCTACCGTATCCTCTCAGAATGCGCGCCGAACCTTTGATCGATTTCACAACTCGTACTGCTTTCGTTTTCAGCATCTCCCACGTCTCCAACTTTATCAAATTCGCATCAGCACCAGAGTCGATCAAAACCTTGATCTGAACACCGCCGATCGTAGCTTCCAGCATGTTGCTTTCGTTTCCTCCATAAAACGCATAGTAAATCTTTTCGTCCGGCTTGAAATCATCAACTTCTTCAACTTCGGTAATATTATCGGACTGGTTGTCCACCGTGTACACCTTCTTCGATACCTTCTTGGAGACCCCAAACTGGTTAACAGGCTTACGTTTCTTACACACAATCTCAAAATGTCCGAGTTTTTGACACCGACGACAGGTACGACCTCGAGCTGGACACTCCGGTGAGTTGGAAATATGGCCCATCTGTCCACACGCGTAGCAAGATGATTTGGAGCTCATTGAAGATGATTGTTGATTTAAACGACGATTATGAACAGCAGACAAAATTCCCACACGTTCGCCAAACTTTTTAGCCGTCGAAATTACACCTCTTCCTCGTTCGATCTCGTAAACTGATGATTCCCGCGAAACAGCGTTACTTTCTTTTAGCTCTTTCATCTGATGATCCGTGTCTTCGATGGTTGCAGCAATCTCTTCTATTTCCTTCAGCGTGCGATCGCGTTTCAAAATTGATTTGCGCAACTCATCTGACCGACAGTTTTCCACTACCACATCGATCAAATATATTTCCTTCAGAATTTCGCATACTTCTGACGAATATTTTTCGAAACCACAATTCATGATTTGTTGACGAAGACGAATGATGTAATGCGAAAATTTCTCGTTTGAATCTTGTTTTAGCTTACGAAGCTTCCTGCGCTCGATAACATCCTGTCTGCCGGCTTGAAAGTACGAGTCGAACAACTCTATGGCTAGGTCATAGACCTTCGGCTCAAGAGTAACCAATGGCATTTTGGCATGCTCAGGCAAACTACGGAACACCCGTTGTAGTTCCATTCCTCCTAGATGAAGCAACTTCGCGCGCTTCATCTTTTGGTCTGTTATACCGAACGCTTCAAAATAACATTCGAGAGACCACTTCCACGTTTCCCATTCTCTTGAAAGTTTTCCTTTCTCGATCATGTCACATCGAAACGGTGCTATTTGACGCGATTCTTCCATCTGTAACGTTTTTTTTATTTAACCAATTAGACTTGACAGAAAAATGAAACATTTTTTTTTATATTTTATTTGAATTACCGGATGATGGCGTGTGCAACAATACATAATAAATCAAAACAGTAAGAACATAAATGTAATACTGACGCATATATATGTATATATTTTTCCTTACACTGTACACCGGCCCAAATCCCACATTTGTCTCGTATGGCATACATCAAACTCAAACATTAATTATAATTCAAGTCAATTGTTAAATAAGATCAAATAAAAAATCAATTTGCGATGAATACACACAAGTAAACAATTTCAATAACGTTGAAATATTTACTATTGGTTCTAATCAAACCATTCTGTAGACATTTGAACAACTCTTGATAAAATCATATAATCGTGAAAATAACTTCATGTTCGAACACATATTTTTATTATGAAAGCCAAAGGCTGAAAATTTCTATAATAAAGCTAAATCAATTCAATCGACAGATTTGCATTGTTCGTTTAAATTCAATATTTGAATGATTTCAACTTAACATCACAACATTCAAAGAACCCTTATGGTAAAAAAATGAAAACATTCTTTTAACGCTTTTGCTTTAATTCAAAGTGTCTCTTAACGATCCTGATTTCCTTTGAACGCTCCTGGTTCAGTTCAAAATATCCATAGAAACTCCCCAAATTCAAATCAATTTTCCGTTCAAACGCTCCTGGTTCGAAAACAAAACTTCCTTTGAATCCACCTGGTCATTTAATGTCCTCTGAACGCTTCTGGTTCAATTCCGGTTCAAAATTACTTGTCAATAATTGAACACTGCCGGTTCAAAACATCCTTCGAACGCACCTGGTTCAATCCAACTCTCCATTCGAACGCTCCTGGTTCAATTCGAAATATCCCATGAACGCTCCTGGTTCAAACCGAACACAAAAATCCTTCGAACGCTCCTGGTTCAAATCAATACATTCCATGAACGCTCCTTGTTTAAACCGAACACAAAATTCCCTTGAACGCTCCTGGTTCGATTCAATTTACCAATCAAACTCTTTTGGTTCAAATAAAACAATCAATCGTAAAGAATCAAAACACAACAAATACTTACGTTCTCCTAGTAAACTCCCAATCCAGATCCAAACATCAACCGTATCAAAACAACGGTAAATCTATATACTTTCAATAATTGTCAATTACTTACACCGTATCACATTACTTTGCTTGGTTTTAAATTGATAAAAAAAATCTAGATTCAACCGAACACTCAACATAACTGTATTTACACTTTTTTTTATGTAAACAAGAAAATCGACACCACATCTCAGCTACTATATTGTTGCCATCTCTTTTATTCCACTTCATTGTACACACCCATCATCATTACCCGTCATTCAATGATTTCATTCATTTGGAAAATACCAACTGCAGCAGTAAATCACCAACACATTAGCAGAAAACGATTTGCTATCTTGCTTCTCAATTGTCCATCGGCTAGCTGTCAATGACACTCTGACAAAATGTTGTTGTTACTAAAATAGGCCTCCTTGCCATTGGCGAATCAGAACCTCCCCTCAAATAACAGCGATGTTACTATAGAAACAGTTGCTCGATTCATCATCGCCTCTCGAACCATCATTAGATTAGTTATGGAATTGTTCACCCCTGAGCCTCGGTGTACAGTGTTGCTGTCGTTGCTATGGAAACGACAAACATTTTTTCATCAAAATGAAAAAAAAATCATTACTTACCAGAAAAAAACTTAATTTTCAAATATTCGGATCTTTTACCGCTTACAGATACTCTCGCTTTTACTTTAAAACGTTAAAACTCAATAATACACCACTTTACTCACTCAGCACATCATCCGGAAAATTCAGATATTGAATCACTTTTCTCAAATTATTCACTTAGTTTTTTAATCAAAGCTAATCTCATACCTTTATCCTCGTCGCCAGTTGTAGAGAATAAGCAGGTATTTCAGAAGATATATTAATAACAATTACTGAATTAGGATTCAAACACGGTTTATTAATCTTTCCACGCAAACACTATCAGGACGCAAACAACTCTCATCACAACCAATCGTCACGCTTCGCACTTCTTAACTAACTCCCTTTCCTTCTGCCTACTACGATAACTGGATTTCCAACCAGTTCTATCTAATACTCTACACGGTGCTGTCGTGGCGTCGGTCTACTGGGTTAGATCCGAGCCCGCGGTTGGAAGGGGTCCCCGGCAAGGGTCGGGGTAGGTGAGATCCTGCTGTCTGCAACCTACGGGTGCATCTGATAGGGCCTGAAGGGTAGTAATACCCTTCCTTACGGGCAGGTCAGGGTTGCACGTGGGCATCAGTTCTTGATGTCCGCTCAGCAGTAGGGCGCGTGCGGGGTTGACCCTGCCCGCCTTCCGAGGACAAAGGGAGTGGCGAGGACCACTCGGGAAACTAACTAAGCGCCAGCATGCTACCGTGATGGACTCTCCAAAGCGAGTCATCGATGTTCGTTGCTGCAGGCTACGCAGCTAACCTTGTGGGTGCGATGTGCACTAGCCCCTCTCTGAAGCAATACCTTCTTGGTGGTTCCGGAGAGACGTAGGGTTTGGCGACCATAGGAATGGTTTAGTGGGTACGAGGAGAGAGTAGTCCTGGATTTTACTTTTGTTGTAGAAGACGGCCTGTCAGACCTACACTACCCTAACCTTCTGTTAGGGTGTCTGTTGAGCAGATTATCCCTCTATGGTTTAGAAGAAAAAAAAACATACATACATCATCCCAATTCGTCGGATTGAGTCGATTTGTATACGTAACTCGACCCTCCGAGCCCTCTATCAAAAGTTCGTTTTATGAGTAAATATATAGCCTTTCAGTACACTTTGATGTACGAGAAAGGCAAAAACCATCACGAGAGAACAAAAGTGCCGAGAATACGTAAGTTCCTCTATTAGTCGATATGAGAGATGAAAATAACTGTTTTCATTCGAGTAGAGGTTGCATGCGTCACATCACTGACCAAAGTGATACCAGAGGATGCGACTCTTTCCCCTCCAACCAACAAAAACTCTTACCTATGACAGTCGTGGAGAAGTAGAGGTAGTCTTGGTCTGGGCCTGTCCATAAACTGCGTAGACTCTGAGTAGAGGGACGGGGGAATCCGGCCAAAGTTTACGCTCCATACAAATTTTCAAATTTTTGAATGAACAAAAGTCTACGGAGAGGAGGGGGGTCTGAGATGGTCAATAATGAGTCTACGAAGTTTATGGATAGCGCCCTCTAGTAGCAACGCATGTCATACAAATATTTTTGCCCTTCCTCGATAACCGTAAAGTTTTGAATTCTCGAAGGTGCATTTGGTAACGGTAAGCTATTCCCAAGCTCCGTTTTTGTGGTCCCTTGTGCAATTACGACTGTTCTGGTCAATTACGGAGTAGCACCTACGAATTGCACGTTCACCTATGCTCATGCTGAACTTTTTTTTTCGACCATTATTTTGGGTTGGTGGGGTTTTACGTTAGGATGACAATTGCCGTTTAAAGATTATTTACGCATTATTGGTGGACATCGTCTTAGTAATTCTAAGCTTCATAATTCATTCTATTCGAATACGAAGCGATTACAACACCAGTTTCAATTCGTTCTGTATGGTAAAATGCATATAAAACTAAGAAACAAACAACGATATAAACTTCGTTTGGAGTAGTATTTGAGTTTTTGGAACAGTCTATTGACTTACACTTACTACGGTTCCAATATATGAAGCGTGATCGTGATGATAAAGCAATTGGGGAGAATCTCAATATCAGCTTAATTTTTGGAGGATTGTCGTTGAAGCGTATAACCAATGTGCGAGAAGTACAGAAGAGGCTAAAAAGAAACGACACATAGGTATGCTGCTGTATTTCTCACATCACCATTCGAGATTCATGTGGAGTGGATAAAAGCCAAGGCTGGCAACCGACTGGATGAATGAAGAAGGAGACAATTTTGAAAACTGCGGTAATTGGTTTACGGCGTGGTCAGAGGTGAGCTAATTTTGCATTTTTATCCTGTCAATGGAGGTCCAGCCTTTCGGAATAAGCCGCGATAATTACCGTTTAATGCGGTGAGAGTACGAATTTGGAGGTTGCATTGGTGGTAAATTTTGAACGGGACAAGATTTATGACCACCTGAGCGTTGAAACGTGATTTCGGGGATGGGAAGGGTTAACAATTTAAGGGCAATAAATGTTTTGATATAAGTAAGTTTTGATGTTTCGATTCAACGTGCATGCTGGAGTCTTGGTTCGATCAAGATCTTTTCAGGATTTTTTTTTCCATAATTTGGGCTGAAATGGCAGCATTTAGTGGTCATAGAATACTTAATGTAGAAACAGAATCTGCCACATTTGAAATGTAAACTCAGAAAAAATAAAATCTTCCACATGACTGCGAATTTTCAGCTCCACGAGATAAGAATCTTCCGGGTCAGCAAAACCCAGTGATTACACGGATTGCGCACCTTTAAAAAAAACTGAATCCGATCGAAATGGAAAGCCACCAATCAGTTCGGTTCTTTCTTTGCCTTATTTTCAATTTCATTTGACCAACTACAACGATCTGGCTTACGGAGGAGAGGAGTTCCAACTCCTGATTGCCATCGGGCATGAACCCGGCGTTCGAGACCGGACGGATGCTTGCCTCTACGTAAGAACAATCCATGGGAATTTAATTTCGATTTCGATTGGAACTTGCTTTCGGTGATCTTTAAATGCACAGCGATCGTAATTCTTGGTTCCATTCGTAGAGAAGAGGAACAGACGAAGACGCACTTGTGCGGCTTTGAACCTGTGGACCATCGTCATCTTCACCATTGCATCGTGGGGTACCCACACAGTCCACGCAGGGCCTTAAGGCCGGCCAATCAAAAGGGCGCGATCCGACGAGATACCGGTGAAAGGCCACAGCAGCAGCGCAGCGCGGCGGAGTAGGAACAACCTGGGCACTGACTGGCAGACACGCACTGCACATGGTAGCCAAATTGTTCCGAAGGAGATGGTTAAACACAGTTTGATGCACCGGAGATAGTACCGTATGTAATTAATCAAATTCATTGATATTGGGTTTGTTTAATTTTCTTTTGCTGCGTGGTGAATAATTTCGTCCACGCACGTTATCAGAGAGAGTGATCTGCAGCGGCAGCACCAGCAGTAGCTACAGCTGACGAATGAGGCAGGGCTGATTTTGTCTTTGCGATTGTTTTTGTTTGCTGGATTTAAACAATTTACATTTGTCTGATGTTGCGTAAAACACAAAATGTGGATTCAATGGTGATTGCGTGTGAAAATCAAGTGAAAGGGAAAACTCGATTATTTAACAAATGTATAATAATGAGCTTGCTATATTGATTGTTATCCCTACGATAAGAGTTTAATAGTATGTTGTTATATACACTCCCGATCAAAAGTTTGATATTTTTTTTAACCCATATCTCCGCCAATTTGCGTCCGATTTCAAAACCCTAGGTTTCATTCAAAACCCGGCACCCGACCACCAAACAGAAAACCAAATCGACTTCGTTCTAATTGACGGTAAATTTTTCTCGGATATAACCAATGTCCACACATACCGTCGTGCGAATATAGATTCGGATCACTACTTAGTAGCTGTATGCATGCGCTCAAAACTTTCGACAGTTATCACCACGCGTCGAAGTCGAACGCCGCGGCTCAACATCGAGCAACTTCGTATCGCAGAAGTGGCTCAAGACTACCCGCAGCAGTTAGCAGTGGCCCTATCAACGGAAGAGCAGCTTGGCGTAGCTACACTTGAAGGCAAGGGTCGGGGCAGGTGGAGACTAGACCGGCCCACATTTGTATAGCGAGAAAGAAAAGTTGGGAAAATTTACGGGGCACCCTCTAGAATCGTGCCTTTTAATGAGAAGAACAATCTGTGAAAGATTCAGCTCAATCGGTTTAAAACTGAGCTGGCGCAAATGAGTTAAAGGTTTGTATGGGATTTTCAGTCCAAATATATGGGAAATTGGATGACCTACAGTCTCTCACTCAGTACGCCGGTTCAGCGATTTAGATTTAGCTCAGAATTGAAAGAATGGTAGTTGATACCCTAGAGAACAACTTTGTAGAAGACCATATCATGATGAAACTTAATTTAGTTGCCGTTTCAGCTAAAGAAATCAGGATGAGGGCATCTTCCCCCGTTTACTCTCGGTTGTCACATGTAGCACGTGTTTGTCGGTCGCAGCTTGCGCGCTATATCATAGGCAGCTATGTAATTCTTCATTGTTTCGATACCCGCCCACGTGCGTGAGCAATTGAAATGAAGGACAACACAGCCGCCTATGATGTTGAGCGCAAGTTTCGGACAGCAAACACGTGCTGCATGTACCAACCGAGAGTAAACAGGGGAAGATGTCCTCATCCTGCATTTGTTAGCTGAAACCGCAACTAAATTAAGTTTTATCATTATATGGTCTTCTACAAAGTTGTTCCTTAGGGTATCAACTGCCATTCTTTCAATTATGAGCCAAATCAAACTCTTTTAACCAGCGTGCTGAATGAGAGACTGGAGGTCATCCAATTTCCCATATATTTGGATTGAAGATCCCATACAAACCTTCAACTCATTTGCGCCAGCTCAGTTTTAAACCGATTGAGCTGAAATTTTCACAGATTGCTCTTCTCATCCAAAGGCACGATTCTAGAGGGTGCCCCGTAGAATTTTTCGACATTTTTGTATTTGGGCCAGTCTAGTCTAGACCCTGCCGTCAGCAACCTTCTGGTGCAGCTGATAGGGCCTGAAGGGTAGTGATACCCTTGCCTTCAGCAGGTCAGATCGGGTTGCTCGTGGGCATCAGTTCTTGATGTCTGCAAAGCAGTTGGGTGCGGGAGGGGTTGACCTTGCCCGCCTTCCGAGAACAAAGGGAGTGGCGAGGACCACTCGGGAAACTGACTAAGCGCCAGCATGTTACCGTGATGGACATTCCAGAGCGAGTCATCGATGTTCGTTGCTGCTAGGCTACGTAGTTAACCTTGAGGGTGCGTTGTGCACTAGCCCCTCTCTGAAGCAATACCTTCTTGGTGGTTTCGGAGAAACGTAGGGTTTGGCGACCATAGGATTGGTTTAGTGGGTACGAGGAGAGAGTAGTCCTGGCTTTTACTTTTGTTGTAGAAGACGGCCTCAGCCCCACACTACCCTAACCTTCCTGTTAGGGTGTCTGTTGAGCAGATTATCCCCCTATGGGTCATTACCAAGATTTGGGAGGAGGAAGTATTACCGGAGGAATGGATGGAAGGTATCGTGTGTCCCATCTACAAAAAGCGCGGGATAAACACGAGTGGAACGGTTTCCACGAAGTTCGTTCAGCTGCTTGGTTTCGCTGATAATATTGATATTATTGCTCGAAAATGTGAGACGATGGCGGAAACGTACATCCGACTAAAGAGTGAAGCCAGGCGAATCGGATTAGTCATTAATGTGTCGAAGACAAAGTATATGATGGCAAAGTGCTCCAGGGAGGAATCACCGCGCCCGCCACCCCGAATTTATATCAACGGTGATGAAATCGAGGCGGTTGAAGAGTTCGTGTACTTGGGCTCACTGGTGACCGCCGAAAACGACACCAGCAGAGAAATTCAGAGGCGCATTGTGGCAGGAAATCGCGCTTACTTTGGACTCCGCGGAACCCTACGATCGAATAAAGTTCGCCGTAACACGAAGTTAACTATCTACAAAACGTTGTTTAGACCGGTCGTCCTCTATGGGCACGAAACATGGACCCTACTTGCAGAGGACCAACGCGCCCTTGGAGTTTTCGAACGGAAGGTGTTGTGTACCATCTACGGCGGAGTGCAGATGGAAGACGGGACTTGGAGAAGGCGAATGAACCACAAGCTGCATCAGCTGCTGAGAGAACCAACCATCGTCCATACCGTGAAAATCGGAAGGCTACGGTGGGCGGGCCACGTCATCAGGATGTCGGATAGCAACCCGACTAAAATGATTCTCGAGAGCCATCCGACCGGTACAAGAAGACGTGGAGCGCAGCGAGCTAGGTGGGTCGACCAAGTGGAGGACGCTCTGCGGACCCTACGCAGAGTGCGGAACTGGACCGAGTTGAATGGAGGCGGCTACTATGTACAGTAGAGGCCACCCCGGCCTTAGCCTGATTGGTAAGGTAAGTATACCCCGTTTTGATATTGCATACTGTTCGAATTGTTTCCCGAACGGGTAGTTAATCACATTTTATGGTTATCGTTTATGCGGGTAATTATATTTCCATATTTAGGCTGATATGAACTTATTGAGTTATTTTTCACAACTAAAACTTTTCTTTATAATTCGCAAATAATTTTCATTCTACTCTTCATGATTTGAAAATGATAGTTAACGATTCATATTTTAATTGTGTTATTTACTGAACGTAACATCCCAAGCCATGGGAATCTGAGGCAGATGGACAGTATAATGCACATTGCAACTATGTTCATGACAAATATGTTTTACCACAAGAGGAGACAAATTACTTTACATGGCGTCATCTTACAAGGTACTAAATCGCATAAAGCCATCAATTCTTTCAACCTGTGCAACGTTACCTCCTCCGAGCCAAAACGCAACCCCTTGTGTGAAGCAAGGAAAATCTCTTGCCACACGATACTCATATCATATTTATTAAATGTTTCTTACTCAAATAATAATTATCATTAATTTATTGGCACTCAAAACATCGGTTACTGCAGTCGGTCGTCGTCCTTCTAGCTGACGGAGGCTGATGCTGCCCGGGTCCCGGGATTGAACCTTATCTAACATCGCAACTTGTTGTCACGTTGCGTGTCCCCGTGCGATGGAACCCGCTAACATGCCCAGCTCGTGTCGTTCTCCGTAAGACATCTTGGGGGCTCGTGGAAAGCTAGTAGGTATGCGACAGGAAGATTTTTGCCAAATGCACCGGGAAAAGACCGCGCAACCGATGAGTTATGGGACGAAAGGCTCAGACGTGTGGTGGTGGTGCATTCAACGACCTAACAGCGAGCATCGATCAAACAGCTCAAACACACACGTTGCCTTCGGTCGGGCATGTATGATGACGGAATCTATGCAGGCAGGCAGTGTTGCGAATACTCACTAGCAAAAAATTATACTCACTTGCTTCTATCTCAGTCCAGAAGCATGCTATCAAAAAATGATGTTTGAAGGGGTTTTAGATTGTAGTTTGATTTAAAAGTTTGCCGAATAAAGTAAAGATCGCAAACGCATACCAAAACCGTGAGAGAGCTGTGAGTGCAAGGTGAGTATAAATTACATGAATTTTACTCACCTCGTACTCACAGCTCTCTCACAACTTTGGTATGCGTCTGCGACATTTACTTTATTCGGCAAACTTTTAGATTAAACAACAATCTAAAAGCCCTTCTAACATTTTTTGATAGCATGCTTCTGGACTGAGATAGAAGCAAATGAGTATCACTCTTGCAAGTGAGTATTCGCAACACTGCAGGCAGGCACTTTACTAAAAGCTTCGTGACGCTTTTCACCTGTGCTTATCAAAAGCGCCCATGCATGACCAACGACGGCCAGACATGCAGGAGGCGACAATCAACTAACATCGCATGGGGGTGATTGGATCAAATACTTGGTCAAAATGTATACAGGGTTCACGTAGAGCTGATTTTATTCAGCAAAACCATGCTCGTGGTGAACAAACCGCTTTTACTGATCAAATTTCGACCAAAAATGGTATCCAATGCCCCTAAGTGCAACGGTTAGGACAATTTGTACCTCATCGGGAAAGTCATCGCCAAGCCACACGGATTACAAACTATCTAAACGACAGGTGTGAAATGGCTCAATTAAATAACTGTTATGGCAATTATTTTATTACTTTAATCGTGATGGTATTGATTTATGATGCAAGTTCGACCCACAGTCGAAGCCTCGATGATGGAAGGTGCGAGGCAACGGCAAGTTTCCCGTGGGTCTTAGTTTGTAAACATTCAATATGATTATTTTTTTTTTGCTACGAAGCTGTTAACATAAGTTCCCACTATATCGAAGACACATGGGTACCACACTTCGGACGCGTTTAATCGGTTGATTAATTTTATCTTGCAATGTGGAAACATGGAATATTCCTATACTATTGCATAATGTCCGAAAAGACGACGACGACGCAACGAAACAAAAGGAAAAAGGCGAACCATTTCTCAGTCCTTCCAATTCGACTACACGAAACATTTTTTCCGCTTTTGAGCAAAGCCGCGGCGGCGATTAACGAACGGGATCTGGGTGCGTTTATATTAACAAGCTTGCACTTATTTCAACAAATTCTCAACTCGTGAGCCGCCCGGATCAGCCCGGTGATTGATTACTGCACTTTATCATTGTCGGTTGCGATCAGCTTTTCGTAACAATTTCTTTATTTTGGTTGGATATAAATCTGACAAAGTGGTTCTGACATCATCGAACGGGTGAGCGACGGTTTAATATCTAGGGTAAAAATCAGTAGGCAAGGGAGTTCATCACCTACTCGTAGTGCTTTGTGAGAATCAACATACATACATACATTTATTTGTTCAACACCACATTCAAGACAAGACATAATCAACAATAGTACGCCACAATACTCGGTTTGTGGCTGCCGCTCTTCATCCTCGCCTCGGTCGCTCCCAATGCTCGCCAGGTCACGCTCCATCGTGCTCTCTCCGCTCCACGCCTTCTTGTGCCAACCGGATTAGCTGCAAACTCTAGCTTTGCAGGGTTGTTGTCCGGCATTCTTGCAACACCGTATCCTTCCGGCTTTGGCCACCTTCTGGATGCTGGGTTCGCCGTAAAGTGCAGCGAGCTCGTGGTTCATCCTTCTCCGCCACACACCGTTCTCCTGCACACCACCGAAGATCGTCCTTAGCACGCGTCGCTCGAAAACTCCGAGTGCTTGCAGGTCCTCCTCGAGCATGGTCCATGTCTCGTGCCCGTAGAGGATCACCGGTCTTATTAGCGTTTTGTACATGGTGCATTTGGTGCGTGGGTGAATCTTTTTCGATCGCAGTTTCTTCTGGAGCCCGTAGTAGGCCCGACATCCGCTGATGATGCGCCTCCGAATTTCACGGCTCACGTTGTTGTCAGCCATCAGTAAGGATCCGAGATAGACGAATTCCTCCACCACCTCGAAAGTATCCCCGTCTAGCGTAACATTACTACCCAGACAGATCCGGTCGTGTTCGGTTTCACCTACCAGCATGTACTTTGTTTTTGAGGCATTCACCACCAGCCCGATCTTTGCTGCTTCGCATTTCAGGCGGGTGTACAGCTCTGCCACCGTTTCAAATGTTCTGGCAATAATGTCCATGTCGTCCGCAAAGCACAGAAATTGACCGGATTTTGTGAAAATCGTTCCCCGGCTGTTGAGCCCCGCTCGTCGCATCACACCTTCCAGAGCGATGTTGAAGAGTAGGCATGAGAGTCCATCACCTTGTCGCAGTCCCCGGCGAGATTCGAATGAACTGGATAGTTCACCCGAAACCCTTACGCAGTTTTGCACACCGTCCATCGTTGCTTTAATCAGTCTAGTCACCTTCCCAGGAAAGCCGTTTTCGTCCATGATTCTCCATAGCTCTGTGCGGTCGATACTGTCGTATGTCGCTTTGAAGTCGATGAACACGTGATGCGTTGGGGCCTGGTATTCACGGCATTTCTGGAGGATTTGCCGTACGGTAAAGATCTGGTCCGTTGTTGACCGGCGGTCGATGAAGCTGGCTTGATAACTTCCCACGAACTCATTCGTTTTAGGTGTCAGACGACGGAAGATGATCTGGGATAGCACTTTGTAGGCAGCATTCAAACTAGTGATCGCCCTAAAGTTCTCACGTTCCAAATGATCGCCTTTCTTGTGAATGGGGCAGATTACCCCTTCTTTCCACTCCTCCGGTAGCTGATCGGTTTCCCAGATCCTGACTATCAGCCGATGCAGACAGGTGGCCAACTTTTCTGGGCCCATCTTGATGAGTTCAGCTGCGATGCCATCCTTACCAGCTGCTTTGTTGGTTTTGAGCTGGTGAATGGCATCCTTAACTTCCCTCAGCATGGGAGTTGGTTCATTTCCGTCCTCCGCTGCACTGGCGTCGTCGTTTCTTCCGTTGCCGTGGTCTCCCGTGCCTACGTTCTCCACGCCGCTCAGGTGCTGATCGAAGTGCTGCTTCCACCTTTCGATCACCTCACGTCCGTCCGTCAAAAGGCCTCCGTTTTTATCCCTGCATATTTCGGCTCGTGGAACGAAGCCGTAGCGGGATGCGTTGAGCTTCTGATAGAACTTCCGTGTTTCTTGGGAACGGCAAAGCAGTTCCATTTCTTCACACTCCGCTTCTTCAAGGTGGCGCTTTTTCTCCCGAAAGAGGCGAGTCTGCTGTTTCAACTTCTGTTTGTAACGTTCAACGTTCTGTCGAGTCCCTTGCTGCAGCATTACCGCCCTCGCTGCGTTCTTCTCCTCCAAAACCGTTCTGCACTCTTCGTCGAACCATTCGTTCCGTCGATTCCGTTCCACGTACCCGATGGTGCTCTCGGCTGCGTCGTTGATGGCTGTACTCCGGCAGTCCTCTAGAGGGGCTTCATCGAGCTCGCCCTCGTCTGGCAACGCGGCCTCGAGATTCTGCGCGTTTGCTGAGGTGACATCCGGTTGTTTCAGTCGTTCTAGGTTGTACCGTGGCGGTCGCCGGCACCGTACATTGATGATGACGGAGAGTTTTGGGCGCAGTTTGACCATCACCAGATAGTGGTCGGAGTCGATAGGTCCTGACGTCGCCACGATAGGTCGCCACGATAGGTCCTGACGTCGATAATGTCGGAGAAGTGCCGTCCGTCAATCAGAACGTGGTCGATTTGAGATTCTGTCTGCTGTGGTGATCTCCAGGTGTAATGGGAGGCTGTGTTGGAAAAAGGTGCTACGTATGGCCATATTTTTTGAGGCGGCGAAATCAATGAGTCGTAGGCCGTTTTCGTTCGTCTGCTGGTGAGCGCTGAACTTAGCAATCGTCGGTCTGAATTTCTCCTCCTGGCCTTCCTGAGCGTTTAAATCTCCTATGATGATGTTGACGTCTTGGCTTGGGCAGCGATCGTACTCGCGTTCAGGCTGCGCGTAAAATGCATCCTTGTCATCATCAGTACTTCCGGAGTGTGGGCTATACACGTTTATTATGCTGAAGTTGAAGAATCGGCCCTTGATCCTCAACCTGCACATTCTTTCGTCGATCGGCCACCAACCGATCACGCGCCTCTGCATATCACCCATCACGATGAAAGCTGTTCCCAGCTCGCGTGTGTTGCCGCAGCTCTGGTAGATGGTATGATTACCTCTAAACGTTCGCACCATGGATCCTGTCCAACACACCTCCTGCAGCGCTACGATGCCGAACCCGCGGTCCTTCAGTAGATCGGCGAGTATGCGGGTGCTCCCAAAGAAGCTGAGAGATCGGCAGTTCCACGTACCGAGTTTCCAATCGCAAGTCCTTTCTGTTCGCTGGGGTCGTTGCCGTTGGTCTCGGTTCGTATTATTCTGTTGCTGATTTTCCGTTACAATGGTTTTTTTACAGCTGGCTCGTAGGGCCTGACACCAACCCCCTACTTTCCGGAGGACCATAGTGCACAGTTGAGCTTAGAGTCCTTCCCTGGCACTCGGACGTAGATCAGCCGCCCCTAACATGGGGATCAGACGGTGTTGTGAGCCGCTCCTCCTGGAGAACAGACGCTCAGGTTTGCTGAAGCAAACCCCCCCTTCCCTGTCAGCTTACGACCAAAGTTCCCACTGGGGTTGGTTACCCGATCTTCCCTAAGGTTGCTCATAGTTTCCGGCCGGTACCGCGAGGAGGTAGGGATAGGAATTGCTGGGCAGAGGCTAGTGAATCACAATGGGATATGAATTGCGCAGTATACCCAGCCTTTACCATGCCTGTATAATAACTAAATTGAATTGGACTATCACCATACAGATATACCGCAGTGTGCAACATAATTGTCCCATGTGAATAGGGATTCCCATAGAACATGGGACAACTATGCGGCACACGGCAGTATAATTTACATTCAAATCCTCAAGACAGCATCGTTTGCATCAAATATGCGATGTTCATGAAATGAAATTGGGAAATCACGTCTCATCCTAAAGAACAAAAACAGCTTGTTAAGAAAACTTCGTCGTTTTTTGTTGATTCGTTTTGAAAAACCATTGAGAGAACTAATGTCCAAGCTTCTTTTGCTTTGTGATGCTTGTACAGTTTCAAATGGGGTTTCGTTCTAAAGTATCGGTTTGTTCGTTAACTGTATGAATTTTGGTCGTTTGACTGGACATCGAATGGCTCGAAGGGCCATTTGTTACAAATGATGAGATGCATATGATTAGTGAGAGTGATTACCGTGATTGGGTTCGTACATTTCGTGGAATGATTGCATGCGAGTGGAAATTGAGTAATTGAGGCGTTCTTGGAGAATGTATTATTTTTTCTCGCATCCTGAACGCAGTGTTTTAACTCGATGGGGGGTCTGGAGCCTGTTTGTTAATTTGCATCGCTAATCATGTTCTTTTCTTTTTTTGCAGGTGAGTGACGTAACCAGTTGTGTGAATGCATCTTTGTGATTTGTAAGTGTGTATATCCCAGAGTAAGGTATTTAAATTTAAATTTTTGTTGTTATAGCATTAATATTATAATTTATAAAACAAAACCTTGCCCTTACAACAATAGACATCTAAATGAAATAAATGTTTATTATTTGTTACAATTTGTTATGGAAGAATTGTAGTATCAAACATATTACATTAACACATAACACATACACACATCCACACATATTCAATTCCTACACCGTTCTGTATATAACTAATGTTGAAAGAAAACAAGAAAGAGTTATGCAAGTCAGAATTAAGTATCAAGAAGAAACCAAAATGTGGAGAAAGTTGTATAATCAGTTAATCAATACCCCATGGAAGATTCCCTTTCATTCACGCATTGCTCCCAGCTCGATGATCTCCCAAAATTGATCCAGCACAGCATAAAAACAAAAACCTACAATCACGCACCGACTTCATCGGAGCGCTGCCCAGAATATCAATCATCATCAAATTTTCATGGTTTCAATTAAAAAGTTTTCCTTCGATGATCCCCGTGCCGTTCGGGTTGTGAGCCTTTCCCTTCGATTCAGATCCCAAAGGGTATGTCTCCCATTGAGGTTGTCTCCCTTCCGTTGCCGCATCGCTTTGCGCATCACCGAAAACAATTTGTCGTTCCGTCGCAACAGGGCGCGACCCATCCACGATGGTGGGCGATCGTCAGCTTTCATCGAGCGAGTTACATTTCAATTAAATGACACACGTTATTGTCACTCAAAGTGAAGCAGTCAGTGCAGTGCTGGGGAGGGAGATTGGATGGGAAACGCATCGTCACTGCCAAAAACAACATTGGAACTGATTCATGATGTCAACTTTTTGTGTTTTCGTGATGCTATTCGGTCGATTATTAATGGATCACTCACTTTGAGTGATGGGCGTTCAGCTCTTTTTGTGACTGTGGTTGTTTATGTTACTAGTAGCGATGGTAAATTTCTGGTTTATTGTTTAGCGTTAAAGTAATGCAGAAAAGCAATCGTATTGTTATTTTATTAGTGGTGTTAATTTAAAAAAAATATAAATTAAAAAAATATGTAAAATCATTAAGTATGAAGTAAGTAAACTAAAGAAAAAAAAGGAAAAGATTGAAATTTTATTCAAAACTTGGCAAAATAATCGAAAAAAGCCTAATTAAATAAAAATAAACGCGGATCAGCATAATCATTTACAGAATAAAAACTGTCATCTAGCAGCTGCATTCAATTGAGTGAGTGAAACTCTGCCAGAGTACTAGCAAATCACTCCGAGTTAAGAATGCAGAAATAAAACATATACCACATGCTCTGCATTCCTCGCTTCTTAAAGCTAAACTGAAAAATATCATCCGACGATTCATAAAACGCCGCTCTAATCGTGGAAGTGTGCATGGCATAAATGATTTAATTACCTTCCAATATGATGTACAGACCACATGCGTTCCGAGTCGAGAGATGATAATTGAAGCCGTCATCTCTGATCTGCACGGCACCTCGTGCGTGTAGTGCAAGTGGTAGCGCACCCACTCCACTTCTGCAAGTGCAGCTTGGGGCGATTGAACTCCCAAGCGCCGACGACGGATGATGGACAACGGGTTTGGGTTCATTTTTTTGTTTTGTTAATTCGCCGTACCATATCAGGTGTATACACGAAACGAAAATTCTCTGATGCTGGGGTCAATTTTCGAGAGAAAAAAAACTGCTCGATCAATCAGGGTGGATATAATTTGCCATCTAAAAACGATCTTATGTTGCTCATAAGCATTGGCTCATTTCGTTCGTTGAAGTACGGTGCGTTGAAATGTCGATTTTATGTTAATATCATAAAAAATATAAGGCATTAGAATTGTACCTATGTATCTAACCTTACCTTGTTGGCTACACAGTAACTTTACTCTAACGTCGAGCGTATTGTATAGCACCATCTTCGTCGATCTTGGGCGATGTTCCTCCAGTTTCCCTGAACGTGTAGGGATCGCAGATCTTCTTCAATCGCGTGTAGCCAGCGCGTTCGCGGCCGCCCACGAAGTTACTGACCTCTACTAGGTACCTTGCTAAATATTGTTTTCGCTATTCTTTCTTCCGACAGTCATACTACGTGTCCAGCCCACTGTAATCTGCTGTATTTTATACGTTTCACAATATTCGCATATTTGTACTCTTGAAAGAACTCGCGATTCATGCGTCAGCGCCGCACTCCTTTTTCTAGTTTCTCACCAAGAATGATCTAATCTAGGAAATTCTTAAAGCTTTTCGGTCAACCTCCTTCAATGTCCACGCCTCGTGACCGTAGAGGGCAACCAGAAAAATCAGCGTCTTATGAAGAGCGAAATTCGTTTATGTTTGCAAGTTACTGGACCTAAACTGATTGACGGGCTTGATGGTCTAGTGACTATCGCTTCTGATTTATGTGCAGAAGGTCATGTGTTCAATCCCTGGCCAGTCCCTTTCCTCCTACTTTGTATCTTTCTATCTACTTTCTCTCTTCTCTCTCTCTCTCTCTTCTCTACAAATACAACTCATATATATTCACATGTTCATAGCCATTGCTACCAGAACCAGAAACGAATTGAAAAAGTCGTATAGCTGTTAGTGCACAGGGTCAAATATTTGTCCAAAAAGAAACCAATGCTCAAACACCTTGTTTGACTCGATCGAATTTTCATTAGTGTCAAACTGATGTTGTTTCTTGAGTTCTTTCCTAGTCAAATATTTGACCCTGTGTAGGGGAATCAATGTATTTTGGACACTTGCATTTGTTTTGCCGTGGGTGTCCAAAAATATTGGCGCGTAGCTGTGTCCAAAATATGTTGGTTCCCCTACTTCAGGCCTTTCCTTTCCTTGCAACTTCCACAGCACAGTGTATATTTATTTATTTACATAAAGTCAACAGGTAATACAAATCACCCCAATGACACTTAACTAACATTTACAGACTGCCGAGGTACCTTACATAATTCACGTTTAAAACTACACTTATTTGCCTTGCGTGAAACATTAAAATCAAAAACAAAATAACATTTATTAAACACACGGGACATGCTACGAATCGGTTCGTGTTGACCGTAATTAGTCCTAGCTGAAGAAAGACGTAAAAATGAGTGTGTTCGAAGATTCCGGCGTCGTGCGTTGATGTTCAGCATGCTCAAGAGTGATGGGCAGTCAATATTGCCCTGCAGGAGGTCTCCGACAAAACATGCTTGAGCAACATTTCGCCTTGCAGCGAGAGATTCCAAATGTATAAGTAGGCAACGGCTCTCATAACTTGGTAGGTCGTGCTGATTCCTCCACCTGAGGTGGCGTAAGGCAAAACGAATAAACTTTCGCTGGATACGCTCAATTCGTTGTACGCTGTTATCATAGTAGGGGGCCCAAACAACTGCCGAATATTCCAGGATAGGACGTACGATTGAGCAGTATAGCGATTTCATGCAGTAAACGTCCTTGAACTTCTTGGAAAAGCGGAAGAGGAAGCCGAGCAGCGACGATGCTTTCCCAACGACATAAGCAACATGGTCCTTGAATGTCATTTTGGAGTCAAGGAGAATCCCCAGGTCCTTCACTGTCGATACACGATGTAATTGCACTCCTGCCAAAGCGTAATCGTAGCGGAAGGTTGTTTTCTTGCGGCTAAACGAAATGACAGAGCACTTCGACACATTCAGGGACATTCGGTTATAACGTCTACAAGCCTGCAACCGAAGCGAACTGTGCCGCTTGACCTTCATAAAGGGTGATACGGTCAAACTTTGGTCACACAATTTGTTTCATAACTTGAGATTGCATACACCGAAACAGCTGATTTTTGAACCAGTAATGGTACATTATATGTAGCTTGTATTATAAAATTTTCATCAAAATCGGTTTAGTATTTGCGGAGATATTGTGAATCCTGAAATCTGCAATTTAAAAATTTTGTACAAAGAGGATTAAAAAATAAGAACGTATTTTTATTCTTTTATTTATAGAGGCAGAAATACTAAACCAATTTCAATGAAAATTTTTCTGTATGTCAAGTATACATATCAAAATGTTGTGTAGAAATTTCATTCAATTTGATCCAGCCGTTACAAAGTTATATATGTGGTCAAATTTTGTTAAATTTTGTCAAGTCAAATTTTGGTCACACAATTTTTTTCATAACTTTAGACTGCGTACACCAAAACAGCTGATTTTTGGATCAGTAATGGTACATCATATGTAGCTTGTACCATAAAATTTTCATCAAAATGGGTCTAGTATTTGCGGAGATATTGTTGAACCCTGAGATCTGTAATTTTAAAATTTTGTGCACAAATAAGAACCCATTTTTACTGTTTTATTTATAGAGCCAGAGATACTTAACCTATTTCAATGAAAATTTTTCTGTATGTTAAGTATTAGGGTGTCCCAAAATAGAAAAAGTGTCAAAAAGTTAACTTGCTCACCCTTAGAAAGATAGATTAGGGTCTTAGAAACAATAGTTCCATACATGAAAACTCAATCAAAAAATATTTAGAGGTTGCACGCATCGGTTTTATGAAAAATGGCCGATTTTTGGTATTTTTACCAAAAAAATGCTAATATGAGTTGAAAAATAAAAGAAATAAAAGTCATCAATCAAAGTCAATCATAGTTCTAGGTCCCGCAAACAAAGGTTGGAGGGATTTTAGGTCGACAAAGCTGATTTTATATATTTGGCAAAGGTTCAAATATCAAGAAATCGCGATTTTTTTCACCAAATTTTTCAAAAATGCTCAATTTATAAGGATTTTGAATTTTTCCCTGTGATTCGCGATTCCTTTATTTTATAGCAAATTTTGTGTAGATTATTTCGGCTGAAGACAGTTTTGAGCTAACTCTTTCATGAGCTGAGATATCGGTATGATAATGATAACACAATCAATGAAAAAATCGTGTTTTCTTACGTTAATCGATCTTGTTCACTAGTTTCCATGGCTACCATGCAATTTAAACAACACACGACAAATGTTTGACATAATAGTACGTGCAATTGTACATTTTCGAAGAATGTCATACTGCATGACAGCAACAATATGTAAAGGTTTTGAGAGTTAATCATCGTTTTATATCTACATATGCTAAACTTACCTTTTCACACCCGCTTTGTGAATACGAGAAGAATTTTTTTTCTTAGATTTCATCTGTTGATCAGATAACAGTAGCAAGCCACCGATTCAAGACTAGTGATTTTGGTTGCAAATTATGTTTTAACAAGTAAGCTGCGCAGCAGAAAGATTTTAGCATTGACATTTCTTAGGTTAACACCTCTTGTAACATATAAAACTAGTGACTAAGTTATATTTATTTTTTTTAATAATAGTGGAATCTTAACATCCTGATGCTTTCTAAAATCCAACCCTAGCTGCAAATATGTGCGCTAATGGTTTATTTTTAAAATCAAATTATATAATAGATCTCAATATTATGTAAAGAATTTGCTTTAGTTAAAATTCGCGAATAAAAAGAAAAAAAATTCTAATATTGGTAAAAAATCCAGCATTTCCATGCACATATTTCAATTTTTATGTCGATTGGCTGAAACTATAAAACTATATATTTCTTTCTTATAAATTTTATTAGTTATTTTATTTTCATTTAGGTTGTTTTTAATGTTAGAGCAGTAGTTCCGGTATAACTAGAAAGCACCTATAAATATGTTAGCTTAACAAGAGTACCAATACCTATTTAAAAAGGCAAACATTGTTGAGCGATCAACACATCATCCATAATATATCATAGAACTTAACACAGGGAATTTGATCGTCTGACTTGCGATCACTTACATTCAGAGTTAATGTACACGTGCTGTAGTCCCATGTACGGGAGCCACATGGCAAGCGAACTCCCAGGAGCTCTGTACATTTTGAGACTGAAAGTTGTGTGCCTCATTTTTCTCAAGATGTGTCTCATGAGCTTCGTCTCATGCGCTGATTAAATTAGAAAATTTCACGACAAAAACTTCCTAAACGAACGAGAATTGATACCTTAACCTTTGCATTGAGAATCCCTAGTCGTATCATATAGACCAACCAGACACTTGAGTTGTGTACGGAAAAAAGTTGTTGAGGTTCTTCGTTACCAAGAAGTTGTTTTTCACCTTAGATACCAACAGCTCACGCAGCGCATGAGACGAGCTAGGCGCTAAGCTCGCACCCACCAGATTTTCGTGAGCCTCCTAGCCGCGCAGCATACTGCGATTTTGAGAGCTGGGAGACGATTTGGCAGGAGGCTCGCTGTCACATTTATGTACACATGAGCAATGGGAAACTCTGCTTACATTATTAAAATTTCGCAACGTGTCACTTTTTGAGTCTTTCTTTGAATCAGTAAGCACAATCAATGTAAAATTATCAAAGTAACCCATTTTTTTTCTGAAAATCTTCTAAAATCTGTACTTGCATAACATAACATTTCAAACACTTGTTATTTGCTTTTTTTTTACATGGTAGCCATAGAAACTAATGAACAAAAACAAATAACATAAGAAAATCTGATTTTTTTCATTGATTGTGTTATCATTATTATGCCGATATCTCAACTCATGAAGAAGATAGCTCAAAACTGTCTTCAGCCGAAATAATCTACACAAAATTTGCCATAAATTAAGGGAATTGCGAAGCACAGGAAAAATTTCAAAATTCATATAAATTGAGCATTTTTGAAAAATTTGGTGAAAAAAATCGCGATTTCTTTATATTTTAACCTTTGCCAAATATATAAAATCAGCTTTGTCGACCTAAACTCCCTCCAAACTTTGTTTGCGGGACCCAGAACTATGATTTGCTTTGATTGATGACTTTTATTTCTTTTATTTTTCAACTCATATTAGCATTTTTTTGTTAAAAATACCAAAAATCGTCCATTTGTCATAAAACCGATGCGTGCAACCTCTAAATATTTTTTGATTGAGTTTTCATGTATGGAACTATTGTTGCTAGGACCGTAATCTATCATTCTAAGGGTGAGCAAGTTAACTTTTTGACACTTTTTCTATTTTGGGACACCCTATTAAGTATGCATATCAAAATGTTGTGTAAAAATTTCATTCAATTTGATCCAGCCGCTACAAAGTTATATTTGCTTAAGTGGCAGCCGGTCAGTTTTTTTCATATTCAAACTGCTGCAACTTTGGAAGTATTCATACAAAATGGCTCAAAATTTTACTAAGAACATATTTTCATAATAGTATTATACTGTAAAATTTTGATAAAAATCAGAGCAGTATTGGTAGTTTTTTAAACAAAATTGTGCTTTACTGACCTTGAATTTCCGAAAATTTACTATGGAACGCCTTTGTACAAAATTTTAAAAAGGTAGGTCGATGGTTTTATCTATATATTAACCAATACTTATTCGATTTTGATGAAAATTAGCTAATGAAAATTAGCTGAACATTAGCTACATATAATGTAGCATTACTGGTACAAAAATCAGCTGTTTTGGTGTACGCAGTCTAAAGTTATGAAAAAAATTGTGTGACCAAATTTTGACCGTATCACCCTTTATAGTAATCACCACACAACACGAACATTATCCCTTATCCAAGGATCGCATTGCCGACCCAACGGTGACTCCCAGATCTCCCATCCTTTCCGTCTAACAAATACCCCAGTCCGTGCGGGTTGTGGGGACGCAAAGTGCTCTCGGTCTCTAAAAACAACAACAAGTACACTCTAACATTCCTTTTCCTTCCCAGCTGACTATAAGGACTTGGCCGGCGCCGTTATTGATCAAAAATGGATGAGGTGCTTAAATTGCACCCCGAGAATAAGTGGAGTGTTCTAGCCTCTTATTCAGTTGGATCTCAGTGCAATTGGTACCAGCTCAGATCAATCACGGAGGAGCAACCATTGATTGATCGATCATGATCGCAAGTTACTGGACCACACAATCCGAAAAAGGCACAATTTGCAGCTGCAATACGCCTTTTTACTTCACGGGATACGTCATTGTCACATGTCACAAATGATCCAAGATAAACAAATTCTTCAGCTTTTTAAACACATCCTCATCAATCACTACCTCAGCATTAACACCACTAGCCCTGCCTCTGTCTCCACCCGCTATCATGTGCTTCGTCTTGGTAGATTTATTCATCAAGTCTATCCTCTTCGTGTCTCTCTTAAAGGATCATAACCCGAGCAAAGTCTGATAGCAAATTGAAAACTAACTTTGATGTTGTGATGTTGCAAATTTTGCTAACTCAGACTGTTGTCGTTTTGGTCGTTTTAACGGTTAAAACATCAAAAATAAGAGCAGAAAAATGTTCATTATTATTATTATTATTATTTATTTTTTAACTAAAAATTTTGAAAGAGGGAAAAACCCCTTTGAGTGATTTCAGAAAAATGTTCCTGTGACAGCAAATTGAAAACCATTCCTGCTATCGATGATAGCAAATTGATAACACTAGTTTACAGCATTTTTGAACTCGGTAAGCTGATGATCGTTTTTGGTGTAGAATCATGCCCTGAGTTCGAAAATGCGAAGGAAAAAAATTACAGTGTTCGCGCACATAAGAGCGTCTGTACTGATCTGTCGGTATTTGATTAATCACTGGAGTTCCGGAAATGATAATCACTGGATAGTACGCGGTCTGTCTGAATGCTTGGTTTTATTGGTCGGAATAATTGGGTCTGATTTACACGGAACTATGTTGGACTGTCTGATTTACTACACAAGTACTTAACTTAACACAGTAACTTGTATTTCGAGGACGGAACTATTACAACGGACGCGGGACTTGTAACACGATACGATATGGACGGATACTTCGATACAAAAACTATATTGATACTCTAATACTTATGGATTGATACTTGATACTAGATTCATACTAGAACATGGCAGTGGTTAAATACTGTTTGGCTGACTATTGAACCCTTTGGTGCATTGTACTGTGTGATGAATGCGCCTATGTAGATGATCTATTATTACTGATGGTTACAATTGCTACATTGTTGCATTTTACTGAGCGTACAGACAAACTTCTCTAATGCGGTTCAAAACCTAATTTCAAGCTTAAACATACACCCCGCCTTGAAAGACGAAAGTATTGACAAAGTCTTTCAACAGTCACATGGTTCAATTTCTAACGTATCTGGTGTAT
This sequence comes from Aedes albopictus, assembly GCF_035046485.1. Lineage (NCBI taxonomy): Eukaryota > Metazoa > Arthropoda > Insecta > Diptera > Culicidae > Aedes > Aedes albopictus. The sequence continues at coordinate 318,986,928 of NC_085137.1, forward strand.
GCATAATGATGGTAAATGCAACTGACTTCTTGCAACAACTACCCTATTACTGTGATCTTATAACTACAGTATTACACTCATCGTCTGTCGTAGAAGCAGGTGCTGCTGACACTTTCGTGGATGATTTTTCTAATTCGCTTGACGGGTAGTCACTCGTTGAATGAGCTGGCCTTGGATAACACGTTGATGGATCTTGTAGATGTCTGTTCGTTGCACTGAAGATGCTTCTGCTCGTTGAGTGTTTCTCGATCTGGATCTGTAGGGTGCGACGGCCTTCAATGGTGGTGCATGCTGGATAGCAACGGTGGATAGAATACTCCAACGGACTCCTGCCGTTGGATTACGCTTGTGTCTGGTACACTGCGGTTTGCAGCCGCACTTCGCTGGTTCGGTGGAGAAATTCCAGATTGACTCCATGGATTCTCCTCCGCTGAATTCAGAATCGCATATTTCGGTGGACGGGATGGGTAGATGGCTGGCTCCAGTCTCGTCAACGTCCTGGGATCGATGCATGCCTGCAGATGTCGAATGGCATTAGAATGCATTGGAGAAAGCAGATTGAAAATTGGAAACTTCTACTTATCTGTGTCCCGGAGCAGTTGCTCCGGGAGGACGTGACGACGCGGTTGTGCTGGAACCGCCTTGCCTCCATGCTCGACTTGATTGATGACGTGATTCATCTGGACCTTGTGCGATGTGGTTGGGAACTGCTGTTGAACCCTTCGTAGGTTGGTCTGTGGCTTCAGGAAGAAACGGTTCTTCGCTTGTGGTTCAGGAACTTCATCTGGCTATATCGTGCTTGGACTGCAGCGGATTCGTTGCTCTGGATTCGGGATGGTTGCTACTTCGCTTGGCTTGAAGTCCTACTAGGTTGGCGGTGTTATGACTCGGACAATTTGGTCCGGTCCCCTTGGTGGCGGTGGTAGCTATCAATAAAATGAGAGAAGGCTTTTTAAACTGAATTAACATACAACAAAACAACTTGCCTGGATGGAGGCCCTCAGGCCTCCGGTGACCGCCCTCTGCGGCGCCTTCCTTCTCTCTTCTCTGCTGACGGATTTTGCCTCGAGTATCGACGACTTTCAAGTTCTTGGATTGCTGGTCGTTTGGAACGGTATTCGCTGACTGGACGAATCGGAATGGTTTGTCGACTGGACACTTGACGACTAGAAGCTTCTCGCTGATAACTTCTTCAACGGATTTCTTTCGCTCGGACTGATGCTTACAAATTTTCGGTGGGAATTGGCACGAATGCTGTGACTGGTAGGTTCGATACTGCAATTTGCGCTCCTTTGGATACTCAGACTAGTTTTTGTCACCTCCAAGTGAGGCACTAGTTGAGCCGACGGAATACTTCACGGCTGTGAAGCTGTCTCCCATGGCGGGCAGACCCATTTACCCAAACTTGCGAGCGCACAAGAATTGGGGCGCTTGCTACGGTAGCAAGCTGACTGCAACACAATTACCTGGCTGTAAATGTGCTGTGTCCACTTTTGGCAAGTGGACCGATGATGACTGTATCGACCTTCAACGATTCTCATGCTCCAACGATCGACATCGCTGGACTGCTGGCTGATGCACATGAGGCACCAACGGACCTTGAACCGCTGGCGCGAACTATTCCCAACAAATCCTCACACTCCAACGATCTTCATCGCTGGCCTGCGGCTGTATGCGTATGAGGCACCAACGGACCTTTAACCGTTGGCTCGGATAATGTTGGCACTGGATGACCAACAATCTCGAAGACTGTAAAGTGCGGGTGCACTGACATCAGGAGGGATTCGCTGAAAGCGAACACATTTGAAGAAACTAATAGCTGAGCTGTCGACTGTTGAGTACGATGACCTTCGAACGACCTTGAATTCCTCACAAATCCCATGGATTTCAGTTATGCCTGAACTGGACTTGACTCCAAGAGCTCCAACAGACTTGTCTCTGCTGGATCGAAAACATCCAGCCTCCGTTTGGCTGAATCTCGAGCTGAATCCAATGTCCGAAAACCGATAGTTCTCCCACTAATGCCTGGGAGCTGTTGAATCTTGCTGTCTGTTAATGAGATTGGCTGTGGGACCGACTCTATTCCCAAAGAGTGTCCTCATTTGGTTCATTTGTGTGAACCAAACCGAATCGAAGTCAAAGCGGACAGCTTCGACTTCCCAGAAGCGAACCTCAACTCTGAAAAATATGAGAGGGTGCTTTTTATCCAATATAACCCAAAATAACAACGACTTGCCTGTAAGCGGAGGCCTCCTGGCCTCCGCGGGCGCCCTGAGCACCGCCTGGTATTGGATGCTGTCCGACGAATACCATTTCGTCGAGATTCTCCATGGATCACGTTGAACCATAGCGGAATAGGTTCAAGTTCAAAAGTTTAATTCATACACAAATTCGAATTCATTTTTCTTTCTTCGTCCTTTTTGTCCTCTTCATATTTTCTTCCTTTTCTATCTTCGGACTCCTCCCAGCAGCTTCGACGTAATTCCTCCTAAGCACCGCTGTGTCCGACGCCTGAACCTACTCCATCAAGCTGCTTCTTGGTTCAGCCCCGTGTGCAGCTCTGCATGGTGCTTTCCGTCGCAGAAGATGCATCGTGGAGGCTTCTCACAGTCGGTCGTAGTATGACGATGATTCATACAGTTGTGGCACAGGTGATGGTTTTGCACGAATTCCAATCGTGCTCGAGGGGTTTTTTGTTTGAAGCTGCTGCAGCGATAGATGAAATGTCGTTCTGCACACAAGTAGCACTTCGGCGGCTTTGGTGGCGCATCTGAGTTGGCTGACTCCCTTTCCTTCCTGGAGTTTGAAACCGATTGGTCCGTTTGGGATTGGACCGACTTCGTTTCAGGCTTCCGCTGAATTTTGTAGGCCTTGATCAAAGGTTGTATGGCACTGAAGCTAGCATACGATACTGGTTCCAACCTCTTCTTCGTCTCGACAGCAGATCGATTTTGCTGCCGACAATCTTCTTCCACGCGCTCACGAAATTCACTCACCAGCTCATAAAGAGCTTGCGAGAAACGAAATTCCCTTTCTGACATGGAAATTCCGGCTGCCAATTCATCCGCGCACTTAACAACCGCTTTCAGGAAGGACGAATTCGGATCGCAAATTTCCTCCAACGGAATTGCACTCGCGCCGTGAATTTGGTCCATTGTTTCAGACCGGTTTGGTTTTGCCGAACGAATAATCTCGCGATAATATTCACTTCTGAGCAACATCAACTCATTGATTGCACAGTCATCCGGAGCTGATCAGTTTGACACATATGTTTTCGCCTGCCGTCAGTCAGCTGTCACCTTTTCGCCGCCGACGGCCACAGTTGATTTGCGCAACTTTTGCATGTTGCGAATTGCGCTACTATTGCACGCTAAAAATAGTGAGTCGGAACGTCGGAATTATATGCACTTTGGAAGATGGCTGATTTCGTGGTTTGGGACAAATGCACATAACGATGGACTTGGTAATAGAAGCACAAATGGAGGACACACAATGCGTGCATATCTATTCACTTCACTGCAATTTTTGTTCACACAGGTATTCTTCGAAGAGGACAGGACAGTCAAAACTTCACATATCACAAACACATTTTCACAAGAAAATTTTCACAGTGGCGAGGACGGCGAATTATGTTGCAGTACGGATGCAACCAGTTGTTGTTGTTCCGAAATTTCGTTGGGGATTTCGATCACGCGAAATTTCACTATTTTCGTCTTTTTGGACGTGAATCCAATCTTCTTTCTTCACAGGATAGAACACGGTTTGTTCTTCGATATCGTCACTGTGTCTACTGGAATTTTCTGACCCGATGCTTGGCACTACTCGACTTCTAGGACCGCGACGAACGACATACCGACATGATCCGGCTCGAAGGACCATTTTATGTTCGCGCACATAAGAGCGTCTGTACTGATCTGTCGGTATTTGATTAATCACTGGAGTTCCGGAAATGATAATCACTGGATAGTACGCGGTCTGTCTGAATGCTTGGTTTTATTGGTCGGAATAATTGGGTCTGATTTACACGGAACTATGTTGGACTGTCTGATTTACTACACAAGTACTTAACTTAACACAGTAACTTGTATTTCGAGGACGGAACTATTACAACGGACGCGGGACTTGTAACACGATACGATATGGACGGATACTTCGATACAAAAACTATATTGATACTCTAATACTTATGGATTGATACTTGATACTAGATTCATACTAGAACATGGCAGTGGTTAAATACTGTTTGGCTGACTATTGAACCCTTTGGTGCATTGTACTGTGTGATGAATGCGCCTATGTAGATGATCTATTATTACTGATGGTTACAATTGCTACATTGTTGCATTTTACTGAGCGTACAGACAAACTTCTCTAATGCGGTTCAAAACCTAATTTCAAGCTTAAACATACAGTAAAGCGGATTTTTTTTCGACTTTCCATACAAGGTTGATAATTTGAAATCGATTTTTATTCTATTTCTCTAAGCAATGTCGCTCATAGACGTAAAAACTTGAATTATTTTTAGGCAAAGTACATTTAATTGGCAAATTGAGAGATAAATTTGTTAAAAAAATACCACTTGTTTTGGTGGGATTCGAACCCACGACTCCGTTATCGCTAGTCCGGCGCTTTAACCAACTAAGCTACAGAACAAGTTACAACTCTGCAGAATAGAAAGTCAAACTGGATTCGAAGCACCACCTTAAACCGGGTCCGTCTTTCACAACTTTATCTCTTTTTCGGCTCTTAGATGCCAATCTCCCGCACTCTCGCGGCCTATGAACAACAAGTGTGCGCGTATTGTTTTTAGAATGTTGATATTGAAGCTCGACTGACACATACTTCGTCACCAACTATATGATCGGTGCAAACTCAGTATGCGTTGAGCGCTCAACGTGGACGGACGCACGGCCGTCCAACTGCGCTAGAGAGAACGCAACTCATGACAATGATTGTATTGCCCTTTTCCGGCTATACCAGTCGGCTAGTATGTCTGAAATAGACGTAAAAACTTGAAGTATTTTTAGGCAAAGTACGTTTAATTGGCAAATTAAGAGATAAACGGCCGTGCGAATATGGCTTGTGAAACAATACACATAGCAACAAACTACTATTCTTCTGTAAGGATTCGTTTCAGGTAACCCGAGCAAAGGCGAATAACAAAATGATAACAAGTTCTGTTATCTGGTTATCATTCGTTTGATAATTCAGTAACAAATTTTGAAAACGACGTATAATCAATGCTACACCATTGATTATACGTCGTTTTCAAAATTTGTTACTGAATTGAGTTTGTTATCATTTAGGTTGAATTAAGAGCCAACATAACATAAATGATAACCCAAATTTACTCCACGAATACCAAAATGATAAAAAATTAAGTTATCATTAAGTTCAAGTTGATAACTAATTCGGTGCCAACATTTCAAAAGGGCGTAACTGCATTTTGAAACAAACCACTCTTTCACATCTGTGGGTCATATTTAAAGTTTCCACGAAATTCACAAACATTACTAGACAGAAAAATTGCCCTTCTTTCCTATACTGGCGGTGATTTGCATGGTGGCATTGAATTACGATCCACAGATGTGAAAGAGGGGTTTGTTTCAAAATGCAGTTACGCCCTTTTGAAATGTTGGTGCCGAATTGTGTTATACAGTATTTTATTGAATATTACATTTAGTTATCAATATGAAAAAATACAGCTGATTGATAACAGGTTTTGTTACAATTTGGTTATCATTCAAAGCTGTTTTACCGACCAAAATAGCAAAAATATACTTTACCGACATAGTGAGCAGTTTAAAATAGTTTCTTATACCGTCAAGGCACCATTCACCGTAGGGGCTCCATTCACCGTGTGCTTTCGAATATTTTTTCATCATTTCCATATTATGATGGAAAGATATGACAATTTCTCTTCAATTTCACCAATACAATGTTGTACTGGTGAAAATGAAGGGAAATTGTCATATAATTCAATCATAATATGGAAATAATGAAAAAATATTCGAAGGCACACGGTGAATGGAGCCCCCACGGTGAATGGAGCCCCCACGGTGAATGGCGCCTTGACGATAATTATAATTCATGTTTTCAACTATTGCGCCCAGTGGGTCTCGAACCCTGATCGAGTGATTATCGCTCACAGCCGATACCCCTGTGCCAACGGGACTCAGTGAGAGGGAGAGTGGTTGAAGGCTACGCTTTCGTACTGCAGTCGCATTGAAGATGGAGATTTTTATATTCGAAGCCCACCAGACCTTCAGTTTTGGGAAAGTTTTGAAATGTGCGTTTGGAAACTGATAACATATTTTGTTATCATTTAGTATTTTTATGTTATTGCGATAGATCAAAATTATTGATCACTAAATTTGTTATCATCTGATTATCATCAATTAGAAAAGATGATAAGAAAAATAACAATATGATAACACCGATAACATAGTTTATTATCAAACTGATATCTGTTAGCTATCCGTCTTTGCTCGGGAAGACTGTGATTGTAGGCGTTGAAATCAATACAACACACTTACTCAAAGTGCAAAGTTTCGGTACATCAATTGGTGTGGTCAATTATGATTTTTAATAAGCTCAATTTATATATAAATGGATAAGTTTTTGGTACAAAAATTCGCTGCTCAGGTGTTTCAGATGTCCGGCATTTGGCCGAATGCCACTTGGTCGAATTATGTTCAAAATAATTCAGAGACCCCTTTTCACATTTTAGTTTTTTTTTTCAATTTTTATTTCTGTGTATCCACATTCTATCTGCCAATATGTTTATCATTAATTTTTCGTTCTTCCTTCCTCCAATCATTCACTATTCTTTCTAGTTTTACAATTCAGATTTGTCCTCCTTTTAATCATAGGCGAATATTTTGAGTTATACTGACGTGGAGAAAAGTGCCACGATCGTTTCTTCTTCAGCCAAACGGCGTTCAGCCAAATGACACTCGGCCAAATTACTCGGAGCCAGTATTGACACATGTACAAGTGGGATGAATATATTTGCGATTAGGGGAAAGATTTGCTTTGCTTATAATATTTAAAATGCCGTGTCATTGATTGGCTCGGTAGCTAAGTCGGTAAAGCACTAGTGTAGCATATAAGGGTCGTGAGTTAAAATCTCACTTGAGCTGTGGATTCGTTTCTTATTTCACACACTAATAATGTATTCATCTGTACATGTGTAAGTACGTTGAGTTAATTTAAAATTTTAATTGACCACACGAATTGATATACCGAAACTTTGGACATTGAGTAAGTCTGTGATATTGATTTAAAAGCTTATAATTACATTTATATCTGAAACAAACCCTTCCAGAATGAAAGTTGTTTGTTGCTATGTATATTTTTTCGCAAGCCATAAAGTCAATGCGTCGTAATGTCAAGAGTGGATGATTATTGAAGCACAGCGTGAAATATTGCAAAATTAAAGCAAGCACCAAAATCACTCTAACTTGCTTTCCCGCAAATTCCCGCAAAAAAGTCCGGTAGCATTCGAAAAAGAAGAGTCTAAACTAGCATCCTAGACCGGTTGCATGTCGAATACGGTCGAATACTTTTACTTTTTGAACACATTGGCAAATAAACCGTAAAATTTGAGTAAATATTGTAAAGTTTATTTTTTAAACTTAAAAGCATCGCAATTTGTGCATCAAATATGCAAAATATACTTAATTTACTTTTAGGAAATGTATGCGTTATATTTTTTGGGCACATTTTTCACCACAAATCACATTTATCTTAATATTGGTTAAAATCGAGAATTTTCGCCTATAAGAAGTTTCTCCATACAAAAAACGATACAATTTTGTTACAAATCGAAAAAATCAGTCGGTATATAATCAAACATAGCCCAAACAATCATACAAATATGGAAACTGATTGATATAAGAAAAACACCTTTTTTGAATTTTGTCGCGAAATTTTGTTTTCTGGCCCATAGTGCGCTCGTACAGGGGATGGCCAAAATGTTTGGGATAGGCAACTTTTTTTCTCTCACAAAAAAGTTCAACATGCTATAACTTTTCATAGAGTGCTTCAAAAAATCTCAAATTTTGACTGTTTATCAACCTGTTATATGTGCATCACTGGTACAAATTTGGGCTCGATTGATTAATCTTTCGCAAAGTTAGAACCGTTCGGGTAAAACACTTTTTTGACAAACAGTCAAAATTTGAGATTTTTTGATGCACTCTATGAGAAGTTACAGCATGTTGATTTTTTTTTTGTGGGAAAAAAAAAGTTGCCCATCCCAAACATTTTGGCCATCCCCTGTATATAAAGAGCTGGATATAGTGAAGTGAATAACAAATGACAACCTGCCGTGGGCTGGACACGTAGCTCGTATGCCGGAGGAACGACAACTTAACACCATATTCAGCAGATAATCAACAAGTCCTCTCTTGTCGGTTTCGAGGAAGACCACGCACACTTTGGCTTTTTGCAATTGGGAAGGACCTAAGGCATGGTTTCCCAAACTGTGGGTCGCGACCCCCTAGGGGGGTCGCCGGCTTTCATCCGGGGGTCGCGAGGGACAGTAAAATATTTTACTATAACAGACAACAAATGAGGAAATTTCTATGGGGGGTCGCGAAACTACGTCAGATGGCAAAAGGGGGTCGCGTGACCCGAAAGTTTGGGGACCTATGACCTAAGGAATGTAAACTTTCAGGGCGACTGGAAACAATTGGCTCAGGACCGACACAATGGAAAGGAATGCTTCATTTGGTGTAGATTCATGCCACTCTAGAAGTGAATGTGGTCAAATAAAATTCATGCTCTGGACATGTAACTACAAACAGTCGTATTGAAATGTAGTATTGGATCAACGAGTGAATCACAGGACGGGTTTCGGTAATGGACATGAGGACGACTGAAGAATGAACCACGAGCTCTATGCACTCTACGGCGATAACAGCATACAGTGTGAACGTCAGCCGTGACCCAGGTTAGAGAGTTGCCGCTGCAAACCAAGTTTTTTGCTTGATATGTAACACGTGGAAAGATAGGTTTATGCATAGTTTTTTATTTGTAAGTTGTAGTTCATCGGTTGCATGCGATATGTGCTTGAAGATTTGCAGCGGCGGTAAAAGTTAATGCCCTCAACAGTTTTACACCTCGTCATGTGTAAAAACCAACAAGACCTCAAAATGAGAGGTATCATGGCAACAGTGTTTGGCTGAAATGACCCGCAGATTAGCCACCCAAGAAATGACCGCCAATTTGCGGATGAGCAGAGCACCTCAAGCAGTCAGTGAACAGCCGTTTTCTTCTCGTCACTGTCGTTTTTGATGAAGATGATGATAATGATGATCTCCGCACGCTCGTGCGCTCGAGATAGGTGTAAAACAATACACATCCCGTCCCGTCGTCGTCGTAGTAATTTCCACGAGCATGTGGGGCACCGATATGAACCGAAGGATCAATGGAGGGGCGAATGCGAGGGTGATTTTTATATTGTGAAGCACCTAGCGAGCTGCCACTTGCCACCCCATCAACTGCCGTTTTGGTTAGGCGCACTGACCGCTGGCTGGCTGTTGGCAGCGCCAATCTATCCATCTGGACGCGACAGACGCGCTTCGCCTTCGGACCGCGCCCGTCATCATTTCATCGCGACGATCGAGATCGAGAGTGAAAATTTTTCGCGCTTTCACTTTTACGCGCGGCATTTTTTATCGTTTTTCTTTGTGTTTTGATAATTTTTCTGGCGCAGAAACCTTGTGCCCGGCTGCTGTTTTCGGGTGTTGACGCTGGGGTTGGGGTGTGGCTACGGCATGGGAGCTATTGATACACACAAAATTTCGCAAATTATCCCATGTTTTCGGAACTGATGAGGGTTTGATTGGGGAACGGTGCTACCGATGGAAGATTTTTTAGTAGTTTATAATGTGGTACACAAAATAAATGTTTAGATATTAGCATTAGGGGCTGTTTATGAACCATGTAGACCAAATTTTGGCAATTTTAGAGCCCCTCCTCTTTTGTAGACTTTTATCCATACAAAAAACTTGAAATTTGTATGAAGCGTAGACTTTACTTAAAATCTTCGATAGCTTTGTATAGCCGCACCCGTACAATTGTTTTACTACTGTCATGTTCTGTGAATCAGGGAGCGTCCATTAATGACGCAGCATTTTAGGGGGAGGGGGAGTCTGGGATTGTGTGTGTATTAGGTATGGGAAAATATGCTACGAGGGGGAAGGGGGAGTAAAAAATCTGTCAAAAAATGCTACGTCAATTATGGACGCTCTCAACCGAAATTTTCAAAGTGTAAAAACGTTTTAGCGATTTTGAATTATTAAAAAATGAGCAGTTTGTTTGATTCGGGCAACTGAAGTCTTGGTTATATTTGGGCAGTTTCTACGATAAAATCAATATGACCTACAAATCTTAGTTGTGAAATCTTTGAAATTTGTTTTTTTTTTTCAAAACAGTCATTTTGGAGAACTGAATTAGAAAAATTACAATAAATCGGATAAAACTGGGTATATGTATTTAGAAACTCCATATATTTTGTATAAGATGAAAAAATGATGAAAAACTTTAAACCGAATTCATTTGGAAGAGGGTTTACCCCTTTGCTTTTAACTATCTATATATTGATTTTGGAGTGAACATTCTTGTAAAATTATGTTAGTGTGCAGCAAAAGTTTTCAAAACATCATAGGAATTCCTGAAGCAATTACTAAATAAACTTTGAATTTCAATTTTGTAGGAATTCTTGAAGAAATTTCTCTTGAAAATTTTATTGAAGGAAATAAATCTTTGGATAAATTTTTGATGAAATTCTTTTAGGAGTTCTGAATGAACTGTTGGAGGAATTCAAGTTCTTGGTGGAAGTCCTACAGGAATCTTTTAACCCTAAGAGGATATTGGGGTCAATATGACCTAGACAAGCTCGCTGAACGTGAACGCTGAACGTTAGGGAGGAAGGTTGTGTCAGATGATGGGTTCGCAAATAGGTTGCAAACAGCATACTGACACGCCGCGGCCATGGTCAACCATGATCGACTCCCACCGAGGGCGAACACGAGGTCGAACACGCTAAACGCCACACGGCGTAAGAGGGAGGATGTTTTTTTTCCCCGGCAAGGGTCGGGGTAGGTGAGATCCTGCTGTCTGCAACCTACGGGTGCATCTGATAGGGCCTGAAGGGTAGTGATACCCTTCCTTTGCGGGCAGGTCAGATCGGGTTGCACGTGGGCATCAGTTCTTGACGTCCGCTCAGCAGTAGGGCGCGGGCGGGGTTGACCCTGCCCGCCTTCCGAGGACAAAGGGAGTGGCGAGGACCACTCGGGAAACTGGCTAAGCGCCAGCATGCTATCGTGATGGACTCTCCAGAGCGAGTCATCGATGTTCGTTGCTGCTAGGCTACGGCAGCTAACCTTGAGGGTGCGATATGCACTAGCCCCTCTCTGAAGCAATACCTTCTTGGTGGTTCCGGAGAGACGTAGGGTTTGGCGACCATAGGAATGTGTTTTAGTGGGTCGAGGAGAGAGTAGTCCTGGTTTCTACCGGCATTGTAGAAGACGGCCTCATCCCCACACTACCCTAACCTTCCTGTTAGGGTGTCTGATGAGCAGATTTATCCCCCTATGGTTTAGAAGGAAAAAAAAAAAGCTCGCTGAACGTGCACTACACCATCGTGGTGTGCCAAGTGGTGCAACCAGCATAACATCTTAGGAGGTATTTTTCTGGAAAATTTATGGAACGAGTCCAGAAGAAATTCTAAATATTTGAAGGAATTCTTAAATAAATTTCTGATGAAACGAATAGAGAAAAACTTTAAAAAGATTTAGAAGAAAACCTTTGAATGATTGGTTAAAAAGATTCTGGAAGGAATTCTTGAAGCCAGCTTTTGTGAAATTTCCGATGAATTCGGGATTAATGGAAAAATCATTGGATGTAACTCTGAAGGATTTCCTTAAAAATTCTAACGAAATCCTGTAAATAATTTATGAATGTGTCATTCGAGAAATTGCTGTAAGAACTAAGAACTCGCCATGAAATTTCTGAATAAATAATTCTTTCGGGAATTTCTGCAAGACTAAAAGAACAAGCTCCTGAATGAGTCTTTGTAGTAATTCTTGAATTGTACAGGAGCTGCAAAAGGAACCAGTGAAGGAATTCCTGAAGAAATCCTTGAAGGTGTTGTGATAAAAATGTATAATGAAAAAATGTAGGGATTCCTGAAACAAGCCTTTGAAGAATTTTCAATGAAATTTTTGAAAGAATTCATGAAATAATCCTTGAAAAAAAATCTGTAAGATGTCTTGGAAAAATCCTAAAAAAAATCTATCTATATATATAAAAATGAGTTTGAAGTCCCTTTGAGGCAACAAAACTCATGAACGGCTGAACCGATCAGGATGACTCTTGCATGATTTGATTCGTATTCATGGTGGCTGTGTTTATTTGCAGAAAAAGTTACAAAAATCTCTAAAAAAAAGTATGAAAATTGTGAAAATACTGATTTTTGATGAGCCGGGAACAGATTCAGCGTGATCAAAATTAAATCAATCTAGAGTGCGTTGCTGCGATGACCTCAACAGTTGTCAAACCACCGCAGCTTGGCAAGACAAAGTTTGCCGGGACAGCTAGTACATAATAAAATATTGAAATATTCATTCAAGATATTCAAGATTCTTCTTTCATGAAATTTCTGAATAAAGTTCCAAAGTAATTACCGAAATATTCCTTGAAGAAATAGATGAAATCTTTGGAAGAATTATTGAAAAAATCCTTGGAGAAAATTCTAATGATTTGGATGAAATGCTGCAGAAATCCTTAGATGAATTTCTGAGAGAGGCCTTAAAGGAGTTTCTGAAGGAAAATCTGAATGAATTGCTGCTGCAATTCTGCTGAAGGAATTTTTAAATGAATACTTGAAGGAGTCACTCAAGAAATTTTTAACTCTCCTTTGGCATTAGGCATTTTTGACCCAAACTGTACACTGCGTCAGCGAGCTGCTCTTAACGTGATGCAAAAGGAAGGTTAAAAGAGTTCAGGAATCCTTGCAGAAATTCGTGAAGAAATATCTGGGGTAAAGCCTGAAGGTAATTTTTGGAATAAAAAAATCTTGAATTCTTGGAGAAGTCAGTAAAGAAATACTTGGAGACATTTTTTAAGGATTCTGGGGATGGATTCCTGGGAGATTCCTAGGACGAGCTATTGTAAAATGTATGGAGAAGTTGTTAAAGCAATCTCTGGATGAAATTTTTAAACAATCTTTGAAGGAGCTCCTGGAAGAGTACATGAGAAAATTTCTGAAGGGAGATCTTGAAGAAATCATTTCCTAAGAGCAGGGCTGGCATTTCCTCACTCACTGCGCGCAATGCGCAATTTCCAAACGCAAAGTGCAAAGAGCATGTGGCTACGCAATGAAAAATAAAAAAAACGCAGTGAGCAAACTCACACGCAGGGAGCAGTTTGTCATTACACACTGCGTCATTTGTTCTGCTCACTGTGAAAGAGTGTGAAAGTAAATTGACAATGAGTGAGGCGAAACAAAATGAAATCAGAGACAAACAGACGCAACACTGTCGAAATTTGCTTCCTATATTTGTCAAGATCCTGATTACTTTGAGAATTGATGTTTTCGGTAAAGTTGTTAGGCTGATCAAGGGCCTAAAGGTAAAGGATCGTTTGATTCAGTATTCCACCACCAGGTGGTGCTAGAGGTCAAACAAATTTTATATTTCATATATCTCAGCCACCTGATCACTTAGAAAGTTGGTGTCTTCGGCAATGTTGTTTGTTGTGTCAAGGGCTCAAAGTAAATGGACCACTTGTTTCGAAACTCTGCCACTAGGCGGCGCTAGTTACACATTTGCAAGATCATGCAAATGATCATGATGCAAGGTGGCGATAGCGATCAAGCAAATTTTATATTCCATATATCTCAGGACTCTGATCACTTAGAAAGAAAGTGTCTTCGACAATGTTGTTTGGTTGGTTAAGGCCTTTCAGTTGATTGGTAAATTGTTTCAATATTCTGCCACTAGGTGGAGCTAGTTAAAAATGAGTAGAAGCATGCAACTTTAATTATTTATCGCAAAAATATTCAGCAAGCTGTAACTTTTTATTAAGTGCACCAAAAATTCTCAATTTTTTTTTTCGCTTATTGCACAACTAGTAAACTCTAAATGGTACAAATTTGAGCTTGATTGGATAATTTTACATGAAGTTGGAGTGATTCAAGTCAAATGATTCATATTTGAGTATTTTTTCATTAAACTGCTATATCTCAGAATTTAGTAAACCGAATGAAATGAAATTTTGCACATTTACGGCTAACATATTGGTCTTTGTAAAATATTTGACTTGGACTTGAAGATGTTTAAAGAAAACAAAATTACAGCATGTTGAATACATAATGAAAAAAAAAATCAATCATTTGCATGATCTTGCAAATGTGTAACTAGAACCACCTAGTGGCAAAATTCCGTAACAAATTGTCCATGAACTGTAAGCCCTTGACCTACCAAACAACAATGCCGAAGACATCATCTTTCTAAGTGATCAGAGTTCTGAAATATATGAATTTTAAAATTTGCTCGATCACTAGCGCTGCCTGATGGAAGAATTCCGAATCAAACTACCCATTACCAGTAGGTCCTTGACCAGCCTAATAATTATGCCGAAAACACCAACTCTGTAAAGGTCCCATTAGACATGACAAATATTTGGCCAAACAAAGCCCAACAAATGACCAACACAACGTAAATCATGGCAACCTCGGATGAATGTCGGACTACAATGGCAAATATTTGTCATTATGACAATCAGTCTAATGGCCCCTTAAGTTATCAGGATCCTGAGATATATAGAAAGATGATTTCGCCAGTGTTACGTTCGTTTATCTGTGATTTCTATCATACCAACTGCGCAATGTGCAGCGCATTGAGTATGCGTGCATCATGTGTCCTTAACTCTTTGCGTGAAACAGATACATTACGCACTGCGCCAAAACGCAGTGCGCCTCAAAGAGCAAAAGATCCGTGAGAATGAGTATCCGTACGTATTGAATGAGTATTCGTTTGTATTGAATGCGCGCAGCCAGTGGCTCACTGCGTTTTTACACTTTGATGAGAATTCTAGCCCTGCCTAAGAGCAATTCCCTAAGGAATCTTGAGATGAATTGATTGAAGGAATTCATACAGAGCTTCTTGATGGAACTCATGCAGTGCAGGTATTTATGTTAGGACTCTTGAATGAATTTCGGAGTAAATCTCTATGAGAATTATTGCGCACTACGAGAAATCACTGAAGATATCCTTAGTGGGATTCCTTAATAAATGCTTGGAAGAATTTACAGAAAGTATTTTCTGAAATATCTGAGGGAATCCTTGGAGAATTTCCTTGAGGAATTCATAGTGATATTATTAAATGAATCTTTAATGAAACTGTCGAAGAAATCTTTGGTGCATTTCCTGTATGGGTCTCCGGAAGCCTTCCTGAAATAAAAATCTTGAAGGAGTGCCTGAAGAAATCCTGAAGATGTTCTTATAGAAATTTATGTAGAAATTCTTAAAGAAGTTGCTGAATGAATCTCTGAAGGAACTCCAGGCATAAATCCTAGAGGAACTCCATGGGAAGCTTCTTTTGGTAAAATCAGAGCTGGTTACTACTAGTTTTTACGTTCACAAATAATGATTGCACCCATTCTAACTTCACATTTTGCTCAAATTATGATAGAAATAAATCATTTTCCTTTATTTTTCGGCTCCTTGCACCCTATTTCGCCATAGTGTACCAGTTATGGCTAATCCCATAAGGAATGCATGCAAATAGTGCGAAGTGGAACTCAAATTAACAAATGTATCCATAACTGGTACAGGATTCCTATCATTGGCACACGCCGTAATAAATACTAAAAGTAGTTTTGGTTTGTTTACTTTTCCTGTAAAGTATGGAAACTACACAATCATATGACATATTGGAAACTTTCGTCGGTCTTTTTCTTATTTTTGTAGAAATAGTTTTTTTTTATTACAATTTGTTTAGCTGTGACGTTTCTAACCTGTCGCTACTGCAATGTACATCGATGCCGGAGCCCGTGCCCCGTTTGTTTCATAAGCAGATGGTCATGGGTACTATCCAAGCCCCGGCACTTTCGTCAGTTGTTCTTTCCCCCTGAGAGCAGCTGACACTGACCCTCTTCTGAGCCCATGGCTCAAACGAACCCGGATACATGGACATCGCAACGGCAATTCATAATGGACCCCCAATCGGACTGGAAAAAGGAACAACCAACAGCCACACATCCTCGTGCTCATCATTCTACCTTGATAGGGTAGAAAGTGAAAGCAGCGTAACGGCAACCAGTTCGATATAGTGCAATAAGAATAGAATACATTTAGGCGCTGTACATAAAATGTACAGTCGAGTCTCCTATGAGACGCTGCCACCCACTTTACGCCCACCGTAATTTCTCAGCTGTCTTGCATCCAATCCAGCTGATTTTTTTAGCGCAGTTAGTGCTTCCTATAGGCTCATCACATATAAAAAATGAACTAAATTGGTTAGAAGACAGTCTGGAAAACGCGGTGGGCGTAAAGTGGGTAGTAGCGTTTAATAAGAGACTCGACTGTAAGTACAGCTTCCAATTGGAATCGCTCTCGCAATGCCCTAATGAACAGAAGAGTCATAAAATTAGGTTAAGTGATTGAAGAATAAAATGTCCATCTTCCTTATATCTACTTAGAAATATAGTTATTAGTATGGGACACGGTTGTATGGAAAACATTAATCCTCGCTCCAGTCGACTTTTTAGGTCCCATCTAAGTCCTTTATGAACTGCACAAAATTTCAGCGCAATCGGTGAAACTATAATTTAGCGCAAGCGGTTCAAAGTTTTCATAGGATTTACTATGGGAAAAGATACACTTTCAGATAAAAAATCCCAGATGTCACCCTTTGTCTCCTTAATTCAAATCGATTAACGCTTCTTGTAGAAAAATCATTTATGAAACTTTCCTTCGAAGACCGCAAAACGATTGGATGCTTGTGGAAAAAGTAATTGATTTATTACCGATTAGTGATCCAACGAACGGATTTTTGTTTTGTTTTATCAGCAGCACTGCTGCTGCCGTTGCTGCATGGGGTGGCGGGAGACATCACCATCCCCAGAAACAGCAGCAGCCAAGGCAGCAGCTACAGTGCTGCTAATAAAACAAAACAAAAAGCCGTTCGTTGGATCACTAATCGGTAATAAATGAATAACTTTTTTCCACAAGCATCCAATCGTTTTGCGGTCTTCGAAGGAAAGTTTCATAAATGATTTTTCTACAAGAAGCGTTGATCGATTTGAATTAAGGAGACAAAGGGTGACATCTGGGATTTTTTATCTGAAAGTGTATCTTTTCCCATAGTAAATCCTTTGAAAACTTTGAACCGCTTGCGCTAAATTATAGTTTCATCGATTGCGCTGAAGTTTTGTACAGTTCATATGGGACCTAAATGGAATCAAAAAAGTCCACTGGAGCGAGAATTTGACGTTTGTCCCACACTAATAGTTATGCCAATGTGCTTATACATTTTGTTCTTAGAAAATAATTTCATCATATTCTCACGCAAAACCGACACCACTATTCAACTTGCACAAACATCGCTCACACAAAAACCAAAACATGCATCGAATTACAGCTACTGTTCAAACAAATCATCTCACTCCCGGATTCGCAAAACAGCCACAAATCGTTCACTGATTGAATGCCACACACCCACGTGCAACACAGCGCTGGCGCTCCGGTCCCCTGTGAAAACAAATGAGTATCCGCGTTTAGATTTCCACACTGGTGGAACAATTTAATCAATTTCAATTAATCAAATCTCAATTCACTCTCGTTTAGAACGAAAACCACACACTTAGCGGTTCGATCTCGGCACCGCTCGCTCGCGTTTGTCGCCTGGTCCATATTGGTGGCTGTCCGTCTGTCTGTCTTTCTGTCTGTTTGTTCTCCCATGAAATTCGATTCCTTGTCATACGGGGAGTCATTTGCATCTGGTTTATTATTCTTCGGCGTCACCTCAACCGTTCTTTCCTCCACTTCATTGAGCGTCGCGCACCAAGAAGTAAATTAATTTCAATAAAGCGCAATGAAATAGAAGAAAAAAATTAAGTCAGCAAAGATTGCAATCGACTGGCTGCTGGAAACCGAGCATGGCAAATGTTTACTTTTACGGGACACCAGTATGTTGAGTTGTTGAAATTGCACAGCGCGGCGTTGTTCCGAAACTGTCACATTCAAATCTCAGCTGACCCGGCTGTGGACAAAAGAAGCGTGGGATGTTGGATAGTTACTTATGTGGCTGTTGACGCCACATGCTTGGCGTACAGTCAGTGTGTGCTCTTAGGAACGAGAGAGTCATACACTTTGAGGTTCTTTATGTTTATTCTTTGTTCACAAGACTTCACTGAAACGTTTTTTTCCTATTTTTTAAATTTTGCTCCAGTACAACCTTTCAGGTATTCATCATTCCTTAAAGTGCATAGGTTCTTTATCAGCTTAAAGCCAACACAGTATAATCAAATCTGTTTAACCCTCTAGTACCCAAAATGTTTAATTTTGATCTAATTACAAAATACCTAAATTACTCATGAACACGAGCTCGAAACACACTATGAGTAATAACATTGAGATAGGCATATGGGATCCCAAAGAAAACAAAGAATTATATGCTATCACAACCGATGGAATTCAGACACTATATCATTTTTCGTTATCTTAAATTGATTTAAATATGTTTTGGAAGGTGATTCTTTTTAATTCTCGATTTTGTGATTTTAGTATTTTGATTTTAGTATTTTGATTTTATGATTATTGTGATAATATTATTGTTTTATTTTATTTCATGAACAATTTTATTTTCGTGTAACATTTAGGATAATCGTTTGAGTGTGTATTCAACTCCCTTAAACCCTTCTACTATGATAGGACGATTGAGAAAATTTTTTAAATACATTAATTGTTGCGAATCAATACAAAAGAAACAATGACATTCAAAAGGTGATCAAAACATCATTTTTTCAATGGTTAAAAAAAATGTAAACACACTTTAAAATATACCAAAAACCATGTTGATGTATAGAGCACAGTCATAAATATCAGCTAAAAATATATAAGTTTTGATTGCACATGCCAGAAAAAAATACTAAAATGATCAAACTGTCCCCGTCTAAAGACGGGGTTGGGTATTAGAGGGTTAACTGATTGCATAAAACGATTCAATCCAAACAATTTTGAGTAATCTTCACATAACTGAGAGTTATGAAACTATCCGTAGAACATAGAACAATCATGTTGAGCCTGGCTCACTCGGGAAGCAATCTTGCGTCGGTCTGTCAGCTCTGACGGTGGCATTCAAATCCGAATAGCCTGTCAACATCGCAGCTCTGGTTGATCGTAAAATATATTAGTCCCAATCCAATTCTGCTGTGTTTCGCGCCAAAAGACACGGTTCGAATAAAAGCGCGCGAAACAAGACACCGTTTTGCGGGAGATTTATCTTTCTGATTAATTGGCGCACGGCTGCATTTATTGCAAAAGTGTCTGAGAAGCAGGAACGCCAGCTCGGTGGGTTAGATCTTGGGAACTAGCAACTACGTATGGTTTGTGAAGGTGCGGCATTGACGACGGAAGCAATGAATCAGAAAATTATTTCCAGGTTCTGAAGGTGGAAGCTTTGATGGAAAAGACGTTCCTTCTATCTGTGCAATATCGGTGCGTATGAGGGCCTTTCCCTAAATGACACAGACTCGAAGAGGGAAGGGGTCTGGCCAAATTAATACAAGTTTTAAAAACTGTGTATAGACGAAAGTATACAAAGAGGAAAGGGATGCGGTTCTGAGATGACCAAAACAAGTGTACGTAGTTCATAAAGCCTGACGATCAACACATTTCATTACTTGCAGTGCGAAGTGTACCCTCATTTCGTGGACTGCAGGCGGGAGTTATATGCTCTAAAAGCATATGATCGGGTTGATCTGTTAGACTAAGGCCAGAGTGTCATCTGCTGTACGTAGGAGTCGTCTTCATTCGACTCGGTCCATGACTGTGTACCTCCAGTTCCGCACTCTGCGAAAGGTTTGCAAATCGTCCTCCACTTGATCGACCCACCTAGCTCGCTGCGCACCACGTCTTCTTGTACCGGTCGGATGACTCTCGAGAACCATTTTAGTCGGGTTGCTATCCGACGCGACATCCTGATGAAGTGACCCGCCCACCATAGCCTCACGATTTTCGCTACCACAGCGGGTCAAAAACAACAGAACGCATTGAAAATCAGGCTTCTGCAAGACAGTTTCACTTAATAGGTGTTTTCCGAGTACTCGCAAAAACTGGACAGTTACATATCAAGTGATACGAAGTTCCATAATCGGATGTACAGCTATCACATGCAAATAAATCAGCTTGCTGAATATTCGCCATGTGATAGCTAAGCCGGCAGTGGCCAGTCAATGCTTTGACCAGCATGCTGCAATTCTGCTTTGACAGATTTGTTAGATAGGGTATTGAACCATTTGGGCAGATGTACCTATTTTGGGCACTTGCCGCTATAACCATGTCAATTTCAAACCGATTGATTTGAAATTTTGTATAGAGTAGGCACGTACAGTACCCCTAGAGATGGCTCAGTACAATACAATTTTGTTTGACGACATGACTCCAAACTATTCCAGTATTGCTTGTGCTGAGTGGCAGCCCAGGTGTTAATCTGAAACTTTACCCAACACTTGGATACCGGATTAGCTGGCTCAGGGCCAATGAAGTCGTATGATGCTCCAGTGCGTGTTAACTCATCAGTCAATTCATTTTCAGCGATGGAATGGCACGGTCCCATACAAGGTGAACAGCGTTTGCTGAATTCAGCTCCTCGATTTGAATTCGACAAGCTATAACTATCTTTGACCTGGAGTTAGCCGAAGCAAATTCTTTAATAGCAGCGTGGATATCTGAGCAGAAGTATATGACTGTGCCCATTACGTGCTGCTGTCGTAAGTTGGTCGATTTCGCCTTTTTGTCTTTTTTTATCCGGTCTACTTTCCATCCGCTTGTCAAGTGTCTAAAAATAGATTTCCGAGCTGCCGTCACCATCACAATCACATTCTGGCTTTGTTAGTTGCAAAAGTGCTGTCGTTTGAAACAATCCATTATTTTATGTTGAAACTACAAAATCTCAGTTTGGACTTACAAACTGCCCAAGCAACACACATGTTATAATAGAGTTACGACAGCGCAAGTTTTGGTTGTATAAAAGTTTATTTTACGTAATTCTAACATTGTGTTGAAATAACGTAAAATAAACTTCTATACAACCAAAACTTGCGCTGTCGTAACTTTTATATAACATGTGTGTTGCTTGGGTGTCAAAAATTTCGTCAAATGAAAATATTTGTATTATCAAACAATGGAACAGTTTAGTTTAAACTAGAAATCAGTTTGTCGCTATAGCAAACTGAAAAATCGGTTGATTTGAACTGGAATTTAATTGTGTTTACAATTTATTTCTCTCCGTGTAGGTATACGAAAAACCCGTACAAAGGGGAGAGGGGGGTCGAAAATTCCCAAATTTTGCGTGACGTACTAAATGGAAGCTCCCTTCCTTGCCTCAATAGCGTATCTGCTACAAGATTCCACAAAAGTGGTGACAAGTCTCTCCCTCGGGAGCATCCACAAACACTAAATTTCCTAATCCCTGCTAAACGCAATGTCGAGGAGAGATATAGGGTTTTAGGCATTTGACGAATCCAATTTGAAATCATTGGAGTTACTCAGTTCAGCTTCCAGTATGGCATCGAAAGGCACATTGTCAAAGGCACCCTCGTTATCAAGGAAAACATCCAAACAAGATTGCTTTTGAGCGAATGCTTTCTCGATATCGTAAACAACTTTGTATAAAAGAGTCGCAGTGGACTAACCAGATTGGTAGGCATGTTGGTTCACATAAAGAGGCACGTTGGCGGGATGAACATCACGGATGTGATGATCCACAATGCGTTCTAAGCATTTCAGAAGAAAAGAGGTCAAACTGATAGGTCTGAAACTCTTTGATTCTTCATACGACGCACAACCAACTTTCGGAAAAAAACTTCACAGTAATATCCCGCCAAGATTTGGGAATATAACCTGTAGCAAAACTGAAAACAAGTATTTTTTTTCAAAACATATTTGAAATAATCAAATCCCTTCTGAAGCAAAATGGGATAAGTCCCATCTGCCCCAGGATTTGAAAGGAGCAAAGCTATTAAGTGCCCACTCAATCGATTCTATAGTTACAATACTCCGAGCCGAGGCCAGGGAATCATAACTACAAGAAAAGACATCAGGTTCATCCGAAGATGTAATATCCACACATCCAGGGAAGTGTGTGCTGAATAAGCATTCCAGAACTTCCTCATCTGAGGAAGTCAGATCGCCATTTGGCAAATGAAGTTCGTTCACTCGGAAATCCTTAGATTTGGCAAGGTTTTTGTTTAACCGACTGACTTCACTCAAACTGGAAACATTTGTACAAAGGTATTTTCCAGCCGAATCGTTCAGCAGACCGGAGAGCTTTCCTGTAGGCCTTGCGAGCCGACCTGAAAGCCTCCGAACCAGCCGAACGTCGTCTGTTCCAACTCTTCTACATTGTTTCCTGAGTTTCGCCAGATCAGAGTTCCACCAAGGGGTTCCTCTTGTGATCTTCACAGACCGTAGAGGGCATGCTCCTTCAAAAGCTTCCATGATAAAGGTCGTTGTTGTATCAACGGCATCATCTAAATCACTTGGAGTGTCAGTGGATGGAGAGTATCCATGAAATTTGGCTGCAACCAAATCAGTAAAAAGATCCCAGTTTGTTGACCGAGGATTCCTGAAACGCAATGTTTGCGAAGTAACATTTAAATGTTCAAAAAAGATGTAGCGGTGGACAGATAAGGATTCTTCATCTGACACATGCCAACTGGTCAGCTAGTGACTAATTCTACTAGAACAAAGCGTTATATCTAGCACTTCCTCTCTAGCAGATATCATAACGTAGGGCGGTTGCCTATGTTAAGTAATGCAAGATCTGTACTACTTAAGTACTCCATCAAACTGGAGCCTCTCAAATTAATATCTGAGCAGCCCCAGATGATATGGTGAGCATTAGCATCACTGCCAACAATTAGCGGAAGGCCTTTTGAAGTACAGTATGCGATGACTTGTTTGAAAGCATCCGTAGGGGGGGACGGTTCATCATGCGGTAAATAAACAGTACAATCGACGTATGTCCTGTTGAGATTTCCAACAAATACATCAATTGTGATAGCATATATATATCTCTGTTGGTTAGTTCAAAGATGAGTGTAGCAACTATTGCGTTGTTGACAAGCACACAAACTAGAGGAATGACATGCGAGTTTGCCATTTCATGTTTACTGAAAGTAGCAAACACAAGGTTTCCTAGATAGAAATTCCCCTTACGAAAGTACACACTTCGAAAAAATCTTGTAATTTTGTGTCATATAAGTCCGACATATAAAAGCAACTCATTTGACGCAAAATTGTGTGCGATCTTATTTTTACAGGAAACGGAAAATGTTGGACTCATGTAATTTTACCGCAACAGCTCAGCGCGTCGGCTGCTTGTATACATGGTTGAGAACTGTGCTATTTATAGCACCGAATATTGAAACAAAAAAAAAATACAAACAGTTCCATTCGGGAATCGAACTTCGATCCTCAGAGTGTCAGTTTTCGATCTTGCTCTCTCGGCTGACTCACCACGTTGAAGAGATGGCAGTCGAAGATGAACAGCTTCTACCATAAACGAACTTGCAGGTTCGGCTGTCGCGTCGTCACTGCTGGCGTGTATGTATGTACTGAGACAGCCGGCATCGCAGCCAAGCAGACAAAGCCGTCTTCTGATTGACTGAGCGTGGCTGTTTTCGTTTACCGCTGCATCGGCTGATGGCAACGGATTGTCATTTCCAAGTTTGTGGCTCAACTCGGTGTTAAATTTATGAGCGGTTTACATGCTGTTTCACCTTCGTAATAAACAAATTTCCAATCGACTGCAGTCTTCATCTGATTTTGTAAGGTGCTGTTTGACAGTTCAACATCAGTAAACATTATGTTTCTGTAACATATCGCGTAAATTTACAGCATAGAGAACTAAATTATCAGTTCTATGATTTAAAATTATGGCTGGAAGAACTCAAACAATACAAACTTAATACGAACGTCACAAAAAGTGTAAAAATATGGCACATTTATGTTTATGTCAAAGCTTTTTCAGGCAGTTCGATCAATTGTGTCACTATTAAAATTGAGATTTTTTTAGTGTGTAAGGTTCTTGGACCAAGGCCACTTGGGCTGCACCATTTTGCATAAGTCTGCAAAGATTGATCGTTGCTGTTCTTTTATGCTGAAGATTGATCTGAGCTATCCTAACCGTAGCCACTACCCAAACTAGGTAAGATCAAACTCTTCGCTATAACAGCACACCAAAGAACAGCAGCAATAAAACCAGATCGGTATCGATTGTAAAACGCCAAAGGCGAGGATACACAGAATACACTGAGTAAATCGCATAAGGTGAAAATTTAAACTAATTTACAACATCTTCATAATCCCGCCCTTATTTAGCCTCTATTTAGACTAAAGAAGGGCAGCTGATTGTCTCAGAGAAACACAAGATCAACTGCACCATTGTTCCGTTTAGCGCAGTAAGGGCAACATACTGTGGAGAGCGCCCTGGTACTCCACAGGCTCCGTTTGCGGTTAAGTTTTTATTGGACCCCCCCCCCCCCTAGCCATTCATTCCTAGGCACGGTAAGCATAAAGCCGCATCACACCATGAATTAGGGGTCACCTGTTGGTGGACTCTTACCACCGGAACAAGCGGTCCGTAGTGTTATTCTTAGCCAATTGAGACAATCGCTACCGACACTACGCACCTATCTAGGCTGATCGAGAAAAGAAGGTAATATTTATGATCAACTTCATACGGACTCGAACAGCCGGGATAAATAGGGAACAAATAGTTTAAATAAAATACTATCAAACGTATATCCAAACAAATTCTGTTGTGTATACTAACAACAGAGACATGGGGACACTTGATCCCTCGAGTATTACACAAACATTATATATGCGAATATAAAATATTATTCGGAAGCCTCTATTTACATGGAATTCTGGTAAATTCCACGATAAAATGTGTTGGATAATTATTATTTTAGTACAAACCATGAAAAGAAGGATCAAGTCTCCCCATTTTGAAAATACTGCATTGCCCCTTAAAATTTAAGGTAATCCTACAATTTGAAATACACCATATTCATCGAAAATACAAGAAAACTTGAAAAGAAAACGAATAGGTAGCCTCAGGAGTTATTTCCCTTTAAATGAACCATGTGTTCAAAGGGGGATCAATTGTCACCCATTTTTGAAAAATACATCATAAGACATGCTTCCATAAAACACAGTTTTGAAAACTTTATCAATAATTCAAAGGCCTTCTGTTGTGTATAAACTTGCAATAGATGTTTAGAAAACGGATCTAGTTTTGTGTTTTCTTTCAAGTTACAGTTAAATTAAGAAAAAGGGATCAAGTCTACCGAGTCTCCCCTATACCAAATTTGGCTCAGATACCTGTCTCAGTGAGATCAGTTTTTTCGTTTTACAAAGATGATTGATAAGTATTAAGACAACCATTTTCCACTGTATCTAGCCGGTCGTCGATAGACATTTCGAGATCCTCTCTCTCTACACCGATATGCAATGACTGCATTTAGTGCTTTACAATACAACTGGCAAAACTAGAACCCCATCATAATGTATGAAACACTAAGGCGGACCGGAAGTTTAGGTGAGCCACCCCAACCGTTCTGCTGTTCTATTTTCGACAAAAAGTTGCCGAACAAGCAATTCAGGACGGAGTGTACAATGTACATAATAGAAAGATTAATACCACTTCTTTTTTGCCTTTCTCGTACACTAAGTGTACTGGAAAGGCTATATGTTCACTCCAAAAATGACTTTTTGATAGAAGCCCCGGAGGGTCGAGTCATATATACCAATCAACTCAGCTCGACGAATTGAGGTGATGTCTGTGTGTGTGTATGTGTGTGTGTGTGTATGTGTGTGCGTGTGTGTGTGTGTATGTGTGAGTGTGTACAAAAAAACTCACATCACTTTTTGGCAGTAAACCTCAACCGATTTCAATGACCGACGGTTCATTCGACGCAGAATCTGGTCCCATTGTTTCCTATTGAAAATGGTTCGGATCGGTCCAGCCGTTCCGGAGATATGGCCATTTAGGTGTTCCGGAACGGTACCTCAGGAAGGGGCCAGATATGAAAATGCATTTAACACATGCATGCGACACATCAAACCACGGGATCTTCTATAACCTGATGAACGGTAAGCAGGAAAATAGTCTCAGACCATATCTGAACCAGTAGTGTTCCGGAACCGGTTCCGGGTGTCCAGCCGGAAGTGGCCAAACATAAAAGTGGACTAAACCCATGCATGCGACACGTCAAACAACGGCATTTTCGATAACCTGATGAGCGGTAAGCAGAAAAATAGTCTAAGACCATATCTGAACCGGTAGTGTTCCGGAACCGGTTCCGGGTGTCCCGCCGGAAGTGGCCAAATATCAAAGTGAACCAAACCCATGCATGCGACACATCAAACAACGGCATTTTCGATGACCTGATGGACAAAGAGCAGGAAAACCATCTCAGAGCATATCTGAACCGGTAGTGTTCCGGAACCGGTTCTAGGCGTCCCGCTGGAAAGGGCCAAATATACAAGTGAACCAAACCCATGCATGCGACACATCCAACCACGGCATTTTTGATAACCTGATGAGTGGTAAGCAGGAAAATAGTCTCAGACCATATCTGAACCGGTAGTGT
This sequence comes from Aedes albopictus, assembly GCF_035046485.1. Classification (NCBI taxonomy): domain Eukaryota; kingdom Metazoa; phylum Arthropoda; class Insecta; order Diptera; family Culicidae; genus Aedes; species Aedes albopictus. Next base: position 319,013,827 of record NC_085137.1, read on the forward strand.
TCCGGAACCGGTTCTAGGCGTCCCGCTGGAAGTGGCAAAACACACAATTGAACCAAACCCATGCATGCGACACATCCAACCACGGCATTTTCGATAACCTGATAAGCGGTAAGCAGGAAAATAGTCTTAGACCATATTTGAACCGGTAGTGTTCCGGAACCGGTTCTAGGCGTCCCGCTCGAAGTGGCAAAACATACAATTGAACCAAACCCATGCATGCGACACATTAAACAACGGCATTTTCGATAACCTGATTAGTGGTAAGCAGGAAAATAGTCTCGGACCATATCTGAACCAGTAGTGTTCTGGAACCGGTTCTAGGCGTCCCGCTGGAAGCGGCCAAATATACAATTGAACCAAACCCATACATGCGACACATCAAACCACGGCATTTTCGATAACCTGATGAGCGGTAAGCAGTAAAACAGTCTCAGACCATATCTGAACCAGTAGTGTTCCGGGACCGGTTCTAGGCGTCCCGCTGGAAGTGGCCAAATATACAATTGAACCAAACCCATACATGCGACACATCAAACCACGGCATTTTCGATTACCTGATGGACAATGAGCAGGAAAATCATCTCAGACCATATCTGAACCAGTAGTGTTCCGGAACCGGTTCCGGGGTTCCCGCCAAAGTGGTCAAATCTGGAAGAGAAACAAACCCGTGCATGCGTCACACCAAATAGCGGCTTTATAGATTACCTAATGAACGGCCAGCAAGTGTTTCGGAATCGGTTTTGAGTGGCCGGAAGAGGCCAAATGTAAAAGTAATCCAAATCCACGCATGTGACACATCAAAACGTGGCTTTTGCGATAACCTGATGAACAGTTAGCAAGAAAATAGCCTTGAATCACACTAGAGACAACTGGTTGTGTTCCGGGATTGGTTCCGAGAGTCCCGTCGAAATTGTCAAACCCAGCATGTGACACCTTCAATTTGCAGCGTTTTTGGTTAACCGATGAACAGTTAACAAGACAATAGTGTCAGACCATATTTGGTTCAGCCGGTAGTGTTGCGGGTTCAGCTGTGGCTTCGAAAGTAGTTAAAAGTAAAAGTGAATCAAACCCATACATGCGATATATCAAATCGCGGTGATTAGGTAAAGGTGAATAAATAGCAATAAAATATTCTAAGACCATAATTGGGACAACCGGTAGTGTCATGGTCCATGACTCATGGAATCAGATCAGGCTATCCCACCGGAAATTACCAAATATAAAAATGAACCAAACCCATCCATACGACACATCAGATCGCAGAGTTTTTGATAATCTAATGAACGGTTAGCATGAAAATAGCCTTAGATCACATTAGAGACTAGCTGTTGTGTAGCAGAACCAACGTTCATGTGAAAAATTAAATCGTGGCTTTGTTTAATGGCCTGATAAACGTTAGGTATGAACAACAGTGACGAATATGTCTAAGTTCTCATATATGAAAGAGAACAAAATATAGACAAAACTAAAGCGATCTCATCAAATCGTATCATTCCAGATTCCTAAGGTGTAAATTTATAGCAGGATGGGTCAACGTTGAATGGAAAAATAAGAATTTGATTGCGTCAACAGAAGATGGCGGCTGTTTTAAGGAATGTTGAGCTCTAAAACTATGTAAAATAAGTGTATTTGGTACGGGAAATATGTTCGGAGTCCACCAGAGTATCCAAGATAGCGGTCCAAAATCCAAGATATGGCCCAGTATTCAAGTTAGCGCCTATTTTATAGGATTTTAATTTCGTGCATTATGGGCATATTTTGTATGGAAATATATCCAGAATTTAAAATTTGCAATCAGAAAACCCAAGCTGTGCGCTGTTTCACAAGGTCTGCAATATGACTATAGTTTGAATGGGGAAGAATGCCGGTCTTCGTCCAAAACAGGTAACCAGAAAATAATAAACGACATGCCAAAATTAAATACGGTGACAATTTTATGTAATTTTAGGTGCAGAGTCCAAAAATGAATATCACAACATCCAAGATGGTGTCTCAATATTCAAGATGGCGCTTAGTTTAGTTAGGGTAGATATCCGGAATCAAAAAATGATGACCGGAAAATCTAAAATGACGTTTCGAAATTTTGCGGCTTCATAACACATGTTTGGTTGGAATTTTGGATCGTTGTCTTATATTTTCTGAATATTCGATGTTATGCTAATATAAAATGTATCCATATTGAGTAGATTTAGCAAGCAGTTTTCATTTTGTATTTATGTCAATGTCATCAACATGTCGCTTGAGTTTTGTTGAAAGGATATTTTAAAGCACGAGAAAGGCAACATCACCGCTAGGTGGATTAATTAGGGTTTTTAAAGAAGGAATAGGATAAAAACAGTCTCCAAAAACACTAACAGCAAGGCAGCAACTTGGTTGAGATAGTTATGATTTATGATCTGTTATGTTCCAATTCAACGTAAACTCATCATTACTAGTCCTATTTTATAATTGGTGATTGTTTTGTCGCTATAGCCAACTAATGTCCGCTTCCTAAGAGTCCTCTTCATCGATAAGATTACTTACGATTTCTACTTTAAGTGCAACTCAAGTGTTCCACTGTGGGCACTTTCCCTTTCATCAACGATCCTCCTATACTAGGGTCAAGTGTTTGATCTCCGAAAAAAAAAATGTCCATCACCTAATCTTGTTTAATGTGTTTTGAAAGCGCAACTACTGTTTCAGGGAACAACCGTGTCGTCGTCGTCGTCATCTTACCAAACAAAATATCTCCCGAGCAGACAAACTACCACCAGGTGATAAAACTACAATCATCAAACTGCACCGTCCATCATACGGGTGTTTATCTCGACACATTTGGGGCTTCATTTACGCGCGGCCGTCGGTGCCAGTCGGTTCGGTGGATGTCTCTCCCATCACAAATTGTCCCATAAACGCTCCGGGAACAGCTCGTTAGCGCTTTTTCGACGGAACCGCATCTTTTTAAACTGCCCCTCATTATGTGGTCAATTGTCGCATCTTTGTCGCTCTCCCACTCTTTCTTTCTCTACTAGGAAAATGGTCAGTTTTGCTTTCTTCTCCGGGCAGACGAAGACGGTGACAATTTCGTAGCTATTATCTAAAGGTCGTTTCACGGATGGAAGTAGGTGCAGCAGACGCATACTACAGTCAGAATGCATGTAACACGGTGCCACCAACTTTACGTCCACAGCTTTTTTTTTCATGTGTCTATCAACCAACTTAGCTTTTATTTTGGACATTAGGTATTTAGCAAATTGTAGGCCTCAACCACTCACATAATGCTCAATGCTCAGCTCAATAGGATGTTAGTCTGCTGAGATATTGCCATGGACGTTAAGTGGATGGTACCGTATTATAGAAATTCCGACTGTACGACGACGTGTACTTGTACTTAAATATTGGTAATGATGACGAGAAAAAAAAAAGCATGCAACTAAGCCAACACTGAGCGCAATGCTGACAGAAGCCGGGTGCTGCTGTTTGGTAGGCCTTCTGTTGATGAGGCTGCGAGTTTGTTATTTATCTTTGCAACGGTTCACTAATGAAACCGAAAGTGTTTGGAACGCGTGCTTTTTGAACTTTATCGTGCGTTGTTTAGTGCTGCTAACAAAGAAAACAACAACGTTCAACTTAGATTTTGGGGTGATGAAGCGATTTTATAGTTACAAATTCCAAGATTATCATTGCTATTGTGTAACCCTAGAAACATCCTAGCTTATAGGGGACAAATATTCCATCGAAGTTCCCAGAAACTACCATCAATCTCTGTAAGTCCAATCAAATTCCCTGAGCTTTCTTTCAATATCCAAGAACTGTCAGGAGAACTGCTCTAAAATCCCCAGCAACTGTCCTTACACCATTCTTCATTCAATTAAATACTTCCAATACAAGCCCCTGGAAGCCTCTTCTACTCTGGGAACAGTTATCATCAATGATGGGCAACATGCAGAGGCGCGTGATCGGTTGGTGATCGATCGACGAAATAATTTTCCGGTTGAGGATCAAGGGCCGATTCATCAAATCTAGTATAATCAATGTGCACAGCCCTTACTTCGGAAGCACAAGGACGCATTCTACACACAGCTCGAACGCGAAATTGATTACTGTCCAAATTACGACGTCATGATCATCATAGACGATCTACATATTTTTTGCTCAGGTTGGCCAGGAGGAAGAATTCGACACAGTTTAAGGATCATCCCACAAATTACTCCTGAAATTTATCTGCGGGCTCTTAAAAAAAAATCAATCCATTTTGAAAGTTTATCAAGGAATTTCTTCAGTTTCTTACAGCAATTAATTCAGATCTTTCAAAGGATATTCCTCCAAAATTTCTAAAAACATCATTTTTTAAAAAGTTGTTTGCATTGCTTCAGAAATTCTTACATAAACTTCTTCAGAAATATTTCACTAATTCCTTGTAATTTCTTCCATAAAATTTCCAAAATTTTTAAGAAATTCTGCCAGGAATGTATTTGAAGATTTCTCTGCGAATTTCTTTAGGAATTTCTTTAGGAAAATCACAGTTTGCATAAAAACAATTTTCCACATTTTTCTAAAAAAAAATAATAATTATGGACTCCTTTATAAATCCTAAATTGGATTCCTTCCGAAATTTCACCAATAATTCCTTTACAAAATCCTCCAGGAATCCATTTGCTCCACGAATTCCCTTTGAAAGTATTTCTAGAACATCCTCTATGAATTGCTTCGATAATTCCTTGAGAATTTCCTCCAATCCTCTGAATAACTCCTCTAAAATGGCCATGGATTTATTTATTTATTTATTTATTTATTGCATTTATTCAGTAACTTAAGACAATTATCTTTTTTTTTTTGTTAAACAGGTTTCCTCAGAAATTCATCCACAGATTCTCTTATTAATCCGTATTCTTATGGGAAATCACCCATGGATTTCTTTAGAGAAGCCATCATGGATTTCTACATAAAATCATAAGTTCAGGATTCCGCCAAAAATTGTTTAAAAGATTCCTTAAGAAATTCGTCCAACGTTCCCATCAGAAAAAATCTTCCAGGGACTCCTAAATAATTTTCTGCAGGGTTTTCTTCAGATAATCCCTGAAGCATGTTTCCAGACATTCCTTCAAGAATGTTTTCAAGGGATGATTTCTATGGGTTACTTCTGAAATTTCACCAGGATAAAGTATCATGCAGGAGATTCTTATACTATCACTTCCATTGGTTCAGGCAAGAATTTTTCCAGAGATTCCTACAGAAGTTCAACCAGAGATTTCTTTAGAATTTTTCACATATACTTCTCCACGAATTTCCTCAGAAATTTCTCTGGCATTTCCTCCTAAGACAACTCTTAGAATTTCTCCACGACAATTCTAAAGAAATTAATTCAGATATTTCCTTAAAATTTATGTAGGAATTCCTTAAGATACATCTCAAGAGGTTTTTTTCTGGATTGTTTACAGAAGTCTTATCTACGTGTTTCTCCAAGTATTCCTATAAGAATTCTTTCAAAAAATATCAAAAATACGTCTACAGATTGCTCTAGGATTACTTCCACAAAATCATCTTAGAGTTCTATTAAAGGAACACAATCAAAAATATATCAAGACACTCCTTAAGAATTTCAGGAATTCAAGCAAGGTCTTTTTTTTTTCAAAGGCTCTTCTATGGATTTTTTTCGGAAATTCCTCTTATATTTGTTTAATTCTCACAGAGTTTCCAAAGGAAATTCTTCCAAGGGTTCCGAAATTTCTTTCGGATTCAGATATTTCTCTAGAGACTTTTTCAGAAGCTGAATCCATGGAAGACTTTCTAAAAAATCTCTGGAGGATTATCTGAAGGAATCTTGTGAAAATCCCCTTGTGACCATTAGAGATTCCTTGAAGAATTTTTTGAGTATTTTCCATTACAAAAAGTTCTGAAGTTATCTCTGAATGAACTCCTGCATTAATGTTTGGAGGGATTACTGGAGAAATTCTTGGAGGAATCTCTTTAAAATGTCTGCAGAAATTTTAGACAATGCTAGTGGTAATATTCTTGAAGAAATCGTTCAATAAACTTTGTGTGGATCTCTGGTGGGTTCTCCTTAGGAATCCCTAGAAGAGCTCCTGGAAACATATGGCATTTTAGAAGAATTTATTGTACAAGTTTCGATGAGATTATTACACAAACATCCCCAAAGTACGCCTGAAAAATTTTTTGAATAAGATCATACCGAAACAAAAAAAACGTGGAGGAACTGTCTACAGAACCACTGAACAATCAAATCTCCAGTTAGCCTAATGGTTAAGGCTAAGGATCGCCAATCCGGAGACGGCGGGTTCGATTCCCGTTCCAGTCGGGAAAATTTTCTCGACTCCCTGGGCATTGTACTTGCCTCACAATTAACAAATTCATGCAATGGCAGGCAAAGAATCCACTTCAATTAATAACAGTGGAAGTGCTCAACGAACACTATGTTGAAGCGAGGCAGGCTAAGTCCCAGTGGGGACGTAGAGCCATAAAGAAGAAGAAGAAGAAGAAGTAGTGGTAACATTCTTGAAGAAATCGTTCAATAAATTTTGTAGGGATCTCTGGCGGGTTCTCCTTAGGAATCCCAAGAAGAGCTCCTGGAGACATATCTGAATGTCATTTTAAAAGAATTTATTGTACAAGTTTCGATGAGATTATTACACAAACATCCCCGAAGTACGCCTGAAAAAAATTTTGAATAAGATCATACAGAAACAAAAAATAACGTGGAAGAACTCTCTGCAGAACCACTGAAGAATTAAAAAAAAATCTGAAGGATTTTTTGAAAGAACTTGAGAACCTACTGCAAGTATTCAAAATAAGGAAAAAATTCTGAAATAATTTCTTTACCAATAGCTCAGAGAATCTTTATTGAAATTGCTGAAGCATTCCTGGAAAAAAATCTGAAAGGATCCCTAAAGAAAGTCTGAATAAATCCTTAGCCATCTTTGAAGGAATACTTGGGGAGACTTCTAAAGAAATCCTAAGAGAATCTCTTGAGATTTCTCTAGAGTTATTTTTTAATAAATGCTTGATAGAATCTCTGAACATATAAAGTAATACCTCAAGGAACATTTTGAAAAATTCCAACAATTATTTTTTTCAAGCTCACGGAATAAATTATGAATTTAATTCTACACTTAGAAGATACAAATCGATGCAAACAAAACATATCCTGGAATTGCATCTTTTGAAGAAATCTTCGAAAGAAATTCCAAACAAAAACTCCTGGAGAAAACTCTGGTAATTTTAGTGGAAGAATTTCTAACCCAAAGGGTTTTTGATAAAATTCTTGAAAAAAAAATGTTTCAAGAAGAATCTTTTGAGAAATTTCTTGAGAAACTCCTGGAGAAACCCCAAGTTAAATTGCTGAAGGAATTCCTGAAATAAAATCTGAAAAAAAAAACCTGGAGGAATTTTCAGAAACTATATGTAATAAATTCTTAAAGAATAAGGGAATTTCTTTGATATATCCTGAAAGAATACCTGAAGGCAGTTCTGACAGATTCCTTGGAGGTAGTGGTGGAGAAAACTCTAAAGAAGTTTATGGAAAGTAATACATTGTAAAACAATTCTTGAAGAAATCTTAAAAATAATTCTTGCTGAGTTCATATGTATAGGAATTCCTGCAACAATTTCCTTTCCGCGATAAGTACAGAAACAATTTCTTAAAAAATAATTTATGAAGGGTTTGATATATCCTGAAAGAATACCTGAAGGCAGTTCTGACAGATTCCTTGGAGGTAGTGGTGGAGAAAACTCTAATGAAGTTTATGGAAAGTAATACATTGTAAAACAATTCTTGAAGAAATCTTAAAAATAATTCTTGCTGAGTTCATATGTATAGGAATTCCTGCAACAATTTCCTTTCCGCGATAAGTACAGAAACAATTTCTTAAAAAATAATTTATGAAGGGGTACCAATAAACCAATTACCAATATAAACCATAAGTAATTCAAATTGACGATTGGAAACTTTAGCGCCCACCAGCTGACAAACAAAAACACAATTCATCGAAATCGCCACCCTTTAAAAAAAAAAGAAAAAAAATACATAGCTATATTTAGTACCGTTTTCCAACACAATTCATTTATTTAGTTCACATCAAATTCATGATAATACTGAATCAACAATTTGCCGCCATAATACTCGATTTGCAGCTGCAGCTCTCCATCCTCGGTCACGCCCAACACTCGCCAGATCACGCTCCACCTGGTCCGCCCATCGTGCTCTCTGCGCTCCACGCCTTCTTGTACCAACCGGATGGTTAGCAAACACCAACTTTGCAGGGTTGTTGTCCGGCATTCTTGCAACATGCCCTGCCCACCGTATCCTTCCAGCTTTGGCCACTTTCTGGATACTGGGTTCGCCGTAAAGTGCAGCGAGCTCGTGGTTCATCCTTCTCCGCCACACACCGTTCTCCTGCACACCGCCGAAGATCGTTCTTTGCACCCGTCGCTCGAAAACTCCGAGTGCTTGCAGGACCTCCTCGAGCATCGTCCATGTCTCGTGTCCGTAGAGAACCACCAGTCTTATTAACGTCTTGTACATGGTACATTTGGTGCGGGGGTGAATCTTTTTTGACCGCAGTTTCTTCTGGAGCCCATAGTAGGCACGACTTCGTATTTCACGGCTCACGTTATTGTCAGCCGTTAGCAAGGAACCGAGGTAGACGAATTCTTCTACCACCTCGAAAGTATCCCCGTCTATCGTAACATTGCTGCCAAGGCTTGTCCTGTCTCGCTCACCTACCAGCATGTACTTTGTCTTAGCCGCATTCACCACCAGTCCGACCTTTGCTGCTTCACGTTTCAGGCGGGTGTACTGTTCTGCCACCGTTCCAAATGTTCTGGCTATAATATCCATGTCATCCGCAAAACAGACAAATTGGCTGGATTTCGTGAAGATCGTACCTCGGCTGTTGAGCCCGGCTCGTCGCAGAACACCTTCCAGGGCGATGTTGAATAGTAGGCAGGAAAGTCCATCACCTTGTCGTAGTCCCCGTCGAGATTCAAATGAACTGGATAGCTCACCCGAAATCCTTACGCTGTTCTGCACACCGTCCATCGTTGCTCTTATCAGTCTAGTCAGCTTCCCGGGAAAGCTGTTCTCGTCCATAATTTTCCATAGCTCTGTGCGGTCGATACTGTCGTATGCCGCTTTAAAGTCGATGAACAGGTGATGCGTTGGGACCTGGTATTCACGGCATTTCTGGAGGATTTGCCGTACGGTGAAGATCTGGTCCGTTGTCGACCGGCCGTCGATGAAACCGGCTTGGTAACTTCCCACGAACTCATTTACTTTAGGTGAAAGACGACGGAAGATGATCTGGGATAGCACTTTGTAGGCGGCATTCAAAACGGTGATCGCTCGAAAGTTCTCACACATTAACTTGTCGCCTTTCTTGTGGATGGGACAGATTATCCCCTTCCACTCCTCCGGTAGCTGTTCGGTTTCCCAGATCTTGACTACTAACTGGTGCAGACAGGTGGCCAACTTTTCCGGGCCCATCTTGATGAGTTCCGCTGCGATACCGTCCTTACCAGCCGCTTTGTTGTTTTTGAGCTGGTGGATGGCATCCTTAACTTCCCTCAGCGTGGGAGTTGGTTCGTTCCCGTCCTCTGCTGCACCAACATAGTCATTTCCTCCGCTGCCTTGGTCCTCCGTGCCTACATTCTCTTCGCCATTCAGGTGCTCGTCGAAGTGCTGCTTCCACCTTTCGATTACCTCACGTTTGTCCGTCAGGAGGCTCCCTTCCTTATCCCTGCATATTTCAGCTTGCGGCACGTAGCCTTTGCGGGATGCGTTGAGCTTCTGGTAGAACTTGCGTGTTTCCTGTGAACGGCACAGCAGTTCCATTTCCTCGCACTCCGCTTCTTCCAGGCGGCGCTTTTTCTCCCGGAAGAGACGGGTCTGCTGCTTCCGCTTCTGTCTGTATCGCTCCACATGCTGTCGGGTTCCATGCTGCAGCATTACCGCCCGCGCTGCATCCTTCTCCTCCAGAACCGCTCTGCACTCCTCGTCGAACCAATCGTTTCGTCGACTACGTTCTACGTACCCGATAGTGCTCTCGGCTGCGTTGTTGATGGCTGCTTTCACTGTACTCCAGCAGTCCTCTAGAGGGGCCACATCGAGCACACCCTCGTCCGGCAACGCTGCCTCGAGATTCTGCGCGTATGCGGTGGCGACATCCGGTTGCTTCAGTCGCTCTAGATCGTACCGGGGCGGCCGCCGGTAATGTACGTTGTTTATAACGGAGAGTTTTGGGCGCAGTTTAACCATCACCAGGTAGTGATCGGAGTCGATATTAGCGCCACGATAGGTCCTGACGTCGATAATGTCGGAGAAGTGCCGTCCATCAATCAGAACGTGGTCGATTTGCGATTCCGTTTGTTGTGGTGATCTCCAGGTGTAACGATACGGGAGGCTGTGCTGGAAGAAGGTGCTACGAATGGCCATGTTCTTGGAGGCGGCGAAATCGATGAGGCGTAGGCCATTTTCGTTCGTCAGCTGGTGGGCGCTGAACTTTCCAATCGTCGGTCTGAATTCCTCCTCCTGGGCTACCTGAGCGTTTAGATCCCCTATGATGATCTTGACGTCGTGGTTTGGGCAGCGGTCGTACTCGCGTTCGAGCTGCGCGTAAAATGCGTCCTTGTCATCATCAGTGCTTCCGGAGTGAGGGCTGTGCACGTTCATTATGCTAATGTTGAAGAATCGGCCCTTGATCCTCAACCTGCACATTCTTTCGTCGATCGGCCACCAACCGATCACGCGCCTCTGCATGTCGCCCATCACTATAAAAGCTGTTCCCAGCTCACGTGTGTTGCCGCAACTCTGGTAGATGGTATGATTACCTCTAAACGTTCGCACCATAGATCCTGTCCAACACACCTCCTGCAGCGCTACGATTCCGAACCCGCGGTCCTTCAGTATATCGGCGAGTATGCGGGTGCTCCCGATGAAGTTGAGAGATTGGCAGTTCCACGTACCGAGCTTCCAATCGCAAGTCCCTTTTCGTCGCTGTGGTCGTCGCCATTGGTATCGGTTCGCATTCTTCTCTTGTTGATTTTCCGGTGCTAGTCTTTTTTACGGCTGGCTCGCAGGGCCTGACACCAACCCACTAACCCAGGGAGCTGGGCTTACCTTCCCAGAAGCTACGGGTTCTGCATTGGCATTTCCTCCAACTACAGTGCTAAATAGCTAGGCTCGAGCGCCAGTCTTCGCCGGGGGTGGTGTTTTTAATGGGCGCCCAGGAGATAATATTTTACCTGAGCTTCCACCCCCTTTCCAACACAATATTCCTTATAATTATCCAGGAGTAACCAGGACCACCATAGCAGAAAGAAAATGGACCATGTTTTGATTGACGGACGGCATCCTGATGATGGTCGAGCTGCGCCCAAAACTCTTCGTAATCAGATGGCGATCGCCACGGTACAACCTAGAGTGACTGACACAACGGGTTGTCACCCCAGCATACGCATAGAATCTCGAAATCAGCGCACATAATGCACCATGTAATGCACAAAACGCTAATAAGGTCGGTGGTCCTCTACGGACACGAGAAATGGACCTTGACAAAGGATGATCTACGAGCTTGCTGCACTTTACGGCGAACCCAGCATACAGAAGGTGGGCAAAGCCGGAAGGATACGTTAGGTAGGGCATGCTGCAAGAATGCCAGACAATAACCTTGAAAAGAATATACGACCGTTGTACCGTTGTGTTGTCGTCTATTTTTTCCTCCGTCAATTTCCGCTGTTTTTGAGATAATTCCGTGACGGAATCGCTGGTACCGAAAGTCGTTAAGTAATAATACCGCACAGCAACGTTTTACGGTGAAATAGTATTCAATTTTGTGATTTCCGACCCGTAAGATGAACGAAAAAGTTTCAACAAAATCATTGGACATGGTGAAATGTAAAAATGCGCGATATGTGTATATACGGAGCTGAGACTGTTTGTTGTGTGTGCTGGCCCATGTGGAAACACATTCCACGCCGCATGCGCTGGTATGTGTAGAGAAGACCTCCGAGCTGTTTCGCGGGGAATGCTTTGGATGTGCTGTGACTGTACGCCTGCTTTTACGGAATGGAAAAGCTCAATGAGAACATCGTCAACATCGGAAGATTCTAGTTTTCTTCGCGTAGAATTAGCCGATTTGAAGGCGCAGGTTTCTTCAATCGCCGATACACTACAACGAATGATTCCGTTCAACAATAGCGTTGGTACGTTGCACCACTCTACACCCATCTCATCAAACGAAGCGAGCAATAAAGTGAGTGATACCCACGGGGAAGCTGTGGAACGTGAACGCACTGATCTGCAAGAAAACGAACCGATTGAACATCGCTACTTTTCGTTGTTACTCACGAACATCGTAAACACCGCTTCGGAGAACGATATCGAATTGATGGTACATCGATGCTTAGGCGCACCTGCTGGGGAATGCTTGAGCGAAGTAAAATTAGTTTCGAGCCGAGTGGATTGCAATCTTTTAGATTACATAACCTTCAAAGTTATACTGAAATGGAGATGGAAGGAAATCGCTCTATGTTCGTCTACCTGGCCCAATGGAATTAAGTTCCGGGAATTTTGTCGTCGCTCTAGTAATGTTTATAAGCCATAATGTAATAATGATGTGTCGAGCCGTGAGTTATTTCTTCTCATTATATTTGATGTTTTATAAAGTTTTTGTCTTCTTTTTGTTATGTGAATGATGCTGTTTTTAATTCCAAAACCAATGTTGATTAGTTCGTGTATTCTGATGTATGTGTTTATTTGTATAAGGATCTAGATGTAGTAAAACAGTCTGTACAATCTGTTGGGTTGAAGACGTAGAAATAAATAAATAAATAAAAGTTGGTGGTCGCCACTTTTTCGCTTGGTACAAGACGGTGTAGCGCAGAGAGTACGATGGGCGGATCAAGGGGAGCGTGATCTAGCCACTATTGGGCGTGGCCGAGGATGGAGACCGGCAACCATGAATCGAGTAATGTGGCGTACTATTGTTGATTGTGACTTAGGCGCCGTCCACAAATTACGTAACGGTCTAGGGGGAGGGGAGGAGTATGGCCGACCGTTACGGTCCATACAAAAATTTTAGGATTTTCATACAAAAAAGCGTTACAGAGGGGGAAGTGGGTGAGGGGAGTGGGCTGGTCAAAAATTGTCGATTTTAGCGTTACGTAATAAATGGATGCTGTCTTATCGTGAATGTGAAGGTGAGCAAATCAAAGTTTGTAAGTTATTGCCTCAGACTTAAGTTTGTAAAAGTTTGTCTCAAACTTAAGAACTTCAAAATCCAGTGGTATAGGACGTATTCAGCGCACTTCCAGAGAAAGCAATTGAACTCTCGCTTTCATTCAAATATCCACCAAAAACAATTGCCCAAGCTGTCGTGTCTTTCTCGTAAAGTGTCATATTCACCACTCCTATGAAATAAATCAAACTTCCAGCAAGCATCCTTCCGTCGTCGGTCGAGTCGAGAGCAATCAACGGCAAGTCGAGGCACTTGTCACCGGTGCTTTGTCATCCGAAAGATCTGGCCTGGCTGGACATGTTCCATCCAACAGCCATCCTCACACGCTGATGATCATCTCCGGTTCGATGAGCTGGTATAAGCTGCTGTCCAGCGCTCGGTCGTATGATGGATGTTTTGAATATTTAATTTGTCAATAATGAGAATGTAAAATGATATTTCACTTTTACCCGGCTTGGACACTGTACGGCGTCGTCATCGTTGTCGTTTCTTATCTGATAAAGTTCCCCAGACGCAATGCATCAATTGGTGATTATGATCACAACAGTGGACGCAGCGCACTCATAAGCCAATAACTTTCTGAAAGCAATCTCCCCTCCGGTTAACCCAATGTACCAGCCAATCAGTGCGTGATTAAGAGACCAACTGTTCCCGGTGAGACATTTGTCAGCTTCCTCAATCGAAACGTCTCGGAAGCCCACCAGACTCAAAGAGCGATCAGTCAACCAGTGCGCGGTCACACAACTATTGATTGCTAATCGACAGATAAATTCCGTGCAATCAGCAAGGTGATTTGCGGGTCCCTCTGGATGAGAGTCGTGAATCAAATGGAAGCAATCCGGTCCCCATCAACGCTGCGTCGCGAATGGTGGCTGCTGACTGTTGACGGTGGTGGTGTAATAAAATTCGAGAATATGACACTCGTTTTCCAACGCAAACCGTAACTGGCTGGGTCAACTCCATGCCATGCCATGCGGGAGTCATTCAGGTTGCGGCAAAGACATCCACGCACCCGTCTTGGCGGTGGTGGCTCAGGATCAACAGGGATCAAGAGGTTAACAAGGGTATTGATTCGTGTGGGATATTCAGGGGGTATTGTACGAGAGGCATTTTACTTTTGCTTGTATCCCGAGACGATGAATATTGAACGTCCAGACCGTATTCATAGGCGGTGTTTGAAAGGGTCGCGCAATGAGCACTACATTTATTTGCAAAAGCATCAAATTCTAGATCTAGATAATATATTGCGATCTTGCTCGTTCAGCTCTCGGAGTCTTGTGCCAACCGGATTTGTGGGGAAACCCAATTTTGCAGGGTTGATGCCCGGCATTCTTGCAACATTCCATCGTATTAGGCTTGGTTCAGTTTTATATACAGCCAGCTTTACCGGTGCTGGTCCGAATAACTCAAATGGCCATAACTTCGGAACGCCTTGACCCATCCGGAGCATTTTTAATGACAAATAATGCGGTAAAAGTCCGGTTCGATTCGTGCCAAAATCCGAAAAATCTGCCGATGGGAAGTGCCTTAAAAGTGAGTGACTTTTTTTGTACACAGATATACATTCACACACATACATACACTCCCGATTAAAAGTTTGGGGTCAACGCCTCAAAAACATGTCATTTTTTTAGGCACATATCTTCACCAATTTGCGTCTGATTTCAAAACCCTAGGTCTCATTCAAAAGATAATAAGTCAAAAAAACTTTGAGCATGATTAAAAAGAAACTTTTTCAAAAAATTGTGTATGTAAACTTAACCCAAAGTTGCCAAATTTTCTAAAAAAAATGAATATAAACTTACGGCAGTGTTGCTTGAAATTGGGTCGACCAAATTTTAAGATGAGAGCGGTAATAGAAACTATTTTCTATTAGCTTTCAACTACTTTTTACAGAACTTAGCAAAAAAATCTAGAAAAAAAAGTTATTAGGTATATTAACTCTTCATGTTATCGACCAAAAATTTGAGGTCACCCCTTAAAATGATGTATCGGCCAAAAGTTTGGGGTCACTATCGAAAAACATGGGAAAGTGATTTGGTGATATTTTTGTCAGGAAACCCGCCGGGGGATCCAACATCTTATAGACCGATATGCCTGCTGTACACACTTGGTAAGCTGCTGGAGAAAGCCATCCTTAGAAGAGGAAACCGGTACTGCGCTGTAATCATAATTGACGTAAAGAACGCGTTCAATAGCGCCACTGGGAGGCCATTGCCGTAGCGTTGCACAGAATGCGGGTTCCAGACTACCTGTGTTGGATCTTAAAAAGCTACTTCCAGAACAGAGTCCTGGTGTACGATACTGAAGCTGTACAGAGGAGGAAGAAAGTAACGGCGGGAGTTCCACAAGGCTCCATGCTCGGACCAATGCTGTGGAACGCTATGTATAATTGAGTGCTTACGCTGCAGCAACCCACAGGACGATATCGTCCTATCAGTAACAGACGAGACAGCGGAGAAGGTATACATGGAGTCAAGTTGAAGATAACCAACCACAAAATGGAGGTGCTTTTGGTCAGCAACACCGTTCAAGGCAGTGCAGCGAGTGGAAATCTCTGTCGGAGAACACGCAGTGGCGTCGAAGCGAGAACTGAAGCAACCTTTTTTTTAAGGAGGCGAAGGCGCTTAACGCACTGTCGAGGATTATGCCAAACACTCGTGGTCCGAGAAGCAGCAAGAGGCGGCTGCTATCGAGCGCGTCACCTTCGATACTGCGGTACGGAGTTCCAGCCTGGGATGCGGCGCTAAAAACCAAGCGAAATCAGGTGAAGCTAAACAGCGCGTCCCGGCTCATGGGCATGCGAGTAGCGAGTGCGTATGGAACAATATCGTCGGAGGCAGTTTTTGTGATTGCAGGGATGATCCCGATCTGCATCACCTTGAAGGAGGACATCGAGTGCTACGAGTGGAGGACGACAAGTCAAGTGAGAACATTGGTGCGAACGGCTTTAAAGGAAAAGTGGCAGCAGGAATTGAATTCCACGGAGGAAGGGAGATGGATCCATCGGCTTATCCCTAATGTGTCGACTTGGGTGAACAGGAAGCATGGAGAAGTGATTTTCCACCTAACCCAGATTTTGTCTGGTCACGGCTGCCTCAGGTAGTACCTACATCGGTTTGGCCATGCCGCTCCGCCCTTCTTCCCGGAGTGCGAGAACGTGGAGGAGACACCGGAACACGAAGTGTTCATCTGCCCCAGATTCGAGGCGGAAAGAAGATCGATGCCGGCATTAAGCGCGGACAACGTCATCAACGAGATGTGCCGCTCTGAGGAAACGTGGAATTTACGTAATTTATTTATTGTATGACATCAACAGACAACACAGGTCCTAATGATGTATAAATAACCTAACTTATGTCCCTATCGTTGTTACAATAAATGTAAAATAATAAAATTACTAACAAAAACACGCACACAAAAAAAAATAAAATAATATCATTATTCGTCATGAAGAAAAACTAAATACAGCCTTAAACTTTCGCTTGATCGTTTCCCTGGAAAGGTTGAAGTCGAACACAGAGGCTACATTGTTAAACGCCCGTTTCAAACCAGTAATGGCACTCTGCTGCCCGTACACAGTCCTACGCAAAGGAGGCCGTAGCCAAGGTCGCAACATCACGTTATTCCGCAGTGCTCTTGGACGAACATACAAATCGACGGACTGCAAGAGTGCGGGGCAGTTCATCCTTCCCTGCAACAAGTCCGCAATGACCATTGCTCGTGCAACGTTCCTGCGCACTTGTAGGCTCTCTAGGTCAATCAATTGGCACCGATTTCTGTAACTAGACAGTCGCAACGGATCGCTCCATGGGAGTCGGCGGAGAGCAAAGCGGATAAAACGGCGCTGAACAGATTCTATCCTCTCTATTCCTCTTAGATGATGAGGATTCCAAACCACGTTACAATACTCGAGCGTCGATCGAACTAGCGAACAATACAGAGATTTCAAACCAGTGTTGAAAAATTCATTTCGTCAAATTTAAATTCAATCATCTACAGCTCATTTTAGAAGCTGAACCTGAGAATATGGTACATGAAAAACTTGTGCAGCTAGACCAGTTCTGCTAGAAAGTCACGGAAAAACTGCTATTTTTCGAATATTTAAGGTAAATGTCACGGGCTACCTTCGAAAAATGCCAAATGATATTCACGGTGAATATCATTTGGCATTTTTCACAGGTAGTCCGTGACATTTACCTTAAAGATTCGAGAAATAGCAGTTTTTCCGTGACTTTCTTGCAGAACTGGTCTAGCTGCACAAGTTTTCCATGTACCATATTCTCAGGTTCAGCTTCTAAAATGAGCTGTAGATGATTGAATTTAAATTTGACGAAATGAATTTTTCAACACTGGTTTGAAATCTCTGTATTGTTCGCTAAATGCTTCTAAAATGAACTGTAGTTGATTGAATTTAGATTTGACGAAATGAAATTTTCAGCACTGTTTCAAACAATACATGCTTGTGAAGTCCTTGGCGATCCGAAATATGAAGCCCAACGTTCTAGACGCTTTTTCAACGACGAAGGAAACATGTTGTCTGAAGCTTAGTTGTGAATCCAGAATCACCCCCAGGTCCCCTTCACATCATGTGCACGCTGAATCACGGTGTCGAAGAGCTTGTACTGGAAAATTATAGGTTTACGAATTTTAGCGAACGAAATCACGGAGCACTTCACGGGATTTACCACCATTCGGTTTAATATGCACCAGCATGAATGCATCCAGATCCTGCTGGAGGCAAATTGCGTCTTCGATAGAGCGAATCATCCGGTAGATTTTCAGATCATCTGCGAAAGACAGACGGGGTCCTTTCAACGTGTAGTTGACATCATTGAAATAAATCAAGAAAATCAACGGCCCCAAATGGCTGCCTTGAAGAATTCCGGGCGTGGCATGAAACTCGGCAGATTGGAATCCTCCGATCGAGACAGTCAATTTCCTAGCAGTTAAGTATGAACTAAGCCAGCGCAGGATATTTCCGCTAATGCCAAATCTTTCTAATTTGGCTATTGCTATTGCGTGATTGATCTTATCAAATGCTGCAGATAGATCTGTATATATAGCGTCCGTTTGTACGTTTTGTGCGAAGCTATCGCCAATGAATGACGTAAGACACAGAAGATTGGTGGTTGTAGATTTGCCTGGGACGAATCCATGTTGATCGCTGCTTAGATGACTTTTGCAGTGAGACAACAAAGGTTTCATCACTACAAGCTCGAACAATTTGGAAATGGCACACAGAGACGAAATTCCTCGATAATTTTCAACGTCCTTCCGTTGCCCCTTCTTATGTACGGGAAACATGGTCGCATTTTTCCAAATGGACGGGAACACTCCAACTGAGAGAGATAAGTTGAACACGTGGCGAATAGGAACTAGCAGAGTTTCGATATTCATCTTCAGGAAAGTTGATGGAATACCATCTGGGCCAGGTTTCCTTGAAGATTTTAATCGCGAAGCGGCGCTGGAAATCATTTCGTCCTCAACGACGAGCGTAGCCCAGGAATCGTTAACCAGCGGAACGTTAATGGCCTGATTAACGAGGGTTTCAGGAATCGTCTCATCGCAAAACGTACTAGCAAACTTCTGAGCGAAGAATTGGCAAATCTGTTGAGGTTCCGAAGCGGTGTTTACATTCAAAATCATCGTTGAAGGTAGTCCAGACTCCTTTCTCTGCTTGTTCACGTACCTCCAAAAAGACTTTGGTTTCGATTGGAGACTGCGTTGAATTCGTTGTTTATAGTGGCTGTAGCAACGTCGACTGGTTATCTTATAAGCCACGTTGACTCTCAAGTAATATTCACGTGCTGAAAAAGTACGGTACTTAGAGTAGTGCCTCAAAGCGGCTCTCCTATCGGATTTCAGAGTACGGAGCTCACGGGTTTGCCAAGGTAGACGGTTAGGGACATGCACCTTCTTAGGAACATGTCTCTCGATCACATGTCCCAGAATATGAGAGAGAGTTTGCGCAGCTTGATCTACATCATGTGCATCGAGAATATCATTCCATTGAATAGATTCAAGATATTCCAAAATACTTCGGTGGTCGGCTTTTTGGAAATCGTAGGATACCGGAGCAACTATTTCAGTATCGCAGGACTGGTGGGCAATGAGTTTAAGCATCAACGGAGGATGATGATTAACCTCCTTTACCAACGGCGATGGAGCAGTAGTTATAAGCGGAGCAACATCTTGTGCACTAACGAAGCAGAGATCAAGACTTCGGAAGTTCTCGTTGGTAATGAAGTTGATTTGCCTGAGAGTCACCGTGCTGTAACCATCAAGAAGTCGAGAGGCAGCGGCATGCAAACTTGAATGGTCGGGATCTAGATGAAGAAAGCCGTTGTCGGATGCTGCCCAGGTTACTCCGGACATATTGAAATCCCCTAAAACGACGATCTCGTCCAACGCCTTCGCGTGTTCGACCACGGAGTAGACCGATTCCAGGTGGGTTTCGATAGTAGTTTCATCACGAGCTCGATTAGGAGGAATGTAGATGCCGCAGAGAAATAGGGTACGACCAAAAAACTGAATACGCACCCATAATTGCTCGACGCTACCCCAAAGATCGCTATCTATGACACTTGCCTTCAATTTCTTTTTTACCGCAACTAGAACGCCACCACCGATGGTTTTCAAACTATTTCTTGGGCCACGATCGCAGCGAAACACTTCATATTCGGTTCCGAAAGCCTGAGAGGAAAGAGTCCGAGAGTCAAGCCAAGTTTCTGTCAACACGATTATGTCATAGCAAGCATCGGACGTTGCCAGAAGGTAGTCATCCACGATGCCATTCATTCCGCCGACGTTCTGGTAATAAATAAAAACGTCTTCCATTCTAATTCGACTTGCGGCCGATGAAACCGGCTCGACTGTGTTAGACGGGTCGAAGGCTTCTATAAGGCTGTGGTTCGTGCGTCCTGGTGAAGTTGCTGTGGATGTCGGTGGAGGGATGTGCTCTTGCGATCGGGTTGTGAAGCGGTCAGTAGTTGACGCAAGCTTGTCGGAGTACGGTAGCGAGAATTCGTTGCTGGAAGTGGATGCCGATTCAGAGTACGAAGGGCGGATGACACAATGGTATTTACCTGACGAGGCACTTTGGAAGCCTCGTTCCACAGTCTCAATAACAGGACCAGGACGGCTGTGTTGACGCTGGCGGCAGGGCTCGACTGCGTTGGACGGGTCGGAGGCTTCCATAAGGCCATGATTCATGCGTCCTGGTGGAGCTGCTACGGATGTCGATGGAGAGATGTGCTCTTGCGATCGGGTTATGAAGCGATCGGTAGCTGATGCAGACTTGATGGAGTACGGTAATGACAATTCGTTGATGGAAGTGGATGCCGATTCAGAGTACGAAGAGCGGATGACACAATGGTACTTGCCTGATGAGGCACTTTGGAACCCTTGTTCCACAGTCTCAACAACAGGACCAGGACGGCTGTGTTGACGCTGGCGGCAGGGCTCGACTGTGTTGGACGGGTCGGAGGCTTCCAAAAGGCCGTGGTTCGTGCGTCCTGGTGGAGCTGCTACTAATGTCGATGGAGAGATGCGCTCTGGTGATTGTGTTGTAAAGCGGTCGCTGATTGGTGCAGACTTGTTGAAATACGGTAATAAGAGCTCGGTGCTGGAAGAGGAGGCCGATTCAAAGTACGAAGGGCAAATGATACAGGGGTACTTGCCTGACGAGGCCTTTTGGAAGCCCCGTTCCACAGTCTCAACGGCAGGACCAGGACGGCTGTGTTGACGCTGGCGGCAGGGCTCGACTGTGTTGGACGGGTCGGAGGCTTCCAAGAGACCATGTTTCGTGCGTCCTGGCGAAAATGGTTGCATGATAGCGGAGTCGGCGTATTTGGGATGAAGGCGTATTGTTGTAGAATCTTGAGCAGTAGATGGTGGCGTTTTTATGAGGAATCCATCGACGTTGCCCCCGTGTCTGAAGCTGGTGACAGGAAATTCGATGAAGGACTGGGTCCTGGTGCTGGAGTTAACTGAACACGAGGTGTTAGCTTGGAAGCATTGATTCCTGGTGGCGCCCAATAGTTTTTTGTGCTCGCACCCTCAAACTCTCGAAACAGGATTCCTTGAGGCCATGTTTCTGGGTTTAGAGCCTCGTCGCGATATTTCACGTCCATCCCGACTTTGAAAGAAATAAAGTTCAAGGATGACATATCGGCATTTTTCTTCACCAGCAAAATCACATGGATAGGGTCGTCGCACTGCAAGCATTCCTTCGCAAGGGTCTCCACTGCTTCCCCTTTAACGCTCGGGTGAATTCTGGAGAGATAAAGCCAAAACTGTTCCCTCGGCGGTGGTACAGTCAGAACAGTATTGGCGTATGAAGCTTTAGTGCCACCGATAAGGGGCTTGGGATCCTTTAGATGTTCTTCTCGAGGACGTTTATGAGGAGGCTGACCTACGGCGGGCCTCGAACTTAACGGGGTAGATGCAGTAAATTTTCTTGAGAGCACTTTGATTTTCTTTCCATGATCCGAGATGGCTTGTTTAAGCTCAGTACTAGGAGCAACTGCAGTAAATTTACTGGAGAGCACTTCAATTTTCTTCCCATTATCCGAGATGGCCTGCTTCAGCTCAGTAGTTGAAGTAGCTGCAGTAAATTTGCTGGAGAGTACATCAATCTTCTCTCCATTATCCGCGATGGCCTGCTTGAGCTCGCTAATTTTTTCATTGTGGCTAACCGTGATAGAGGAAATGGCAGCACCCACCTGGGACATCACTTTCTTGAATCGTATCAGGCTCATCAAATGTGAGCATTGTTTGCACATCCAAAATAAGCAGCTTCGTTCCTGGATGCATTTCATATACGGCTCTTTAAGTTTGATGCATTTTATGTGAGCGATCTGTTCACAGAACCCCATGCATATTGCGTGATCGACTTCCGACTGTACTTGTATGCCACAATGCTCACAAGCATGGTCACTAGAAGTAGCTGTTTCATTAGCCATGATTGGTTGAGAAACTCTAACTAGCACACCGTTGGAGATGCTCTAATAAGTGAAACCGGCGCGGATGCTCTTATTTGCAAATCTACGGTAGCCCGAAAAGTGCACCGAGGAGACAGTCAGCGAAATGAAGCGAAATAGGTGCGTCGTTGCAAGAAGCGATTTTGAGAAATTTCTCGATATATTCAACTTGCACTATTGCACTTGAAGATAGTTTGTGGTTGTCAACAAACGGTCACTAAAAACGTCCCAATTTGGCTTGGTAAATACCGGTAAAACTTGGAAGTAAAAAGCCGCCTCGAAACATAAACAACGTAGCACTACACACACTCACTCACCATGGAATGCTGACGGAGTTGCAGAGAAAGTGGAGGAGCGACCAGCAAGCCGGGATCGCTTGAAGAACGAGAAGTGGATGTACAGTGAACACAGATTAGTAGCGAGAAAAAGTGCATTAGCACAGCAACAGAAGAGTGCATGAGCACATTGACCCCCCCTCAAACAGTCGCATCGGTGGTACCGAGGGGATCGAGGCATAAAGGGTTAGCAAAGTTTTTCCATCAGTTTTCTTTGCTGAGGGAGAATGGGAGGAAAAAAAAAACATACATACACACATACCTACCTACTTCGAACTGTGATTATTGGTATTTTTTACTTGGTCCTCCGAGCCATCTATCGAAAATTCGTTTTTTTCTAGTGAACATAAAGCCTTTCAGTGCGCTTTGGTATACGAGAAAAGCAAAAATAATAGTATGTAACTCGTTGCAAAACTCATTTCTTTTTTAATTCGCTATTGCAATTTGTTGTATGAATAACAGATTTGAGATCGAAAGACCTTGCTACGCCCATGAAAACCACCTCAGTGTGCATACAATTTATTAGTGTGAATGACATTTTGCTTATTAGTTTGTGAAACAACATTCTTTTCTACGGGTGCTCGGAATAAGCATGAGCAGTGTTGCCATTATTGGGGAATGCACTAACTACAAATTGGTGCTAACATTTTGTTGACATGTCTAAAGAAATTCACAACACGAGTACTTGACGGTTTGCTTCTGGAAGTCCTTGATGAGGACAACTGGCGGCACTTAAATCCATTCAGCTCTTTCAATAGTAGCCATCCGTTTGGTTCGTTTGCTATCGCTGTAGAACAACTTTTCCTCCATCATGGCTTAGTGATAAAGATAAATAGCATCCCCCACACGTACTTAAGCTCACCATAGCAGCCATCCGGCAAGGGAAGCTGTTTGCAAAAGACTATTGAGATAATCAATTTATCTACCTTTTCTTGAGTGAAGAAGATCTTACCAGAGAGTCCAGGAGATACAGAGGGGTGGGACACTTGTTGCTTGTTTATAACGCTGTAAAATTTATCACTGCGTATACATTTCTAGAGAAACCGCAGCGCCGTCCTCCCGGTAATTTCTGTTTTCTCTCTGCTGCTGCTGCTGCTGCAAAGACGCAATGTGCAGTGCTCGTGGCAGATGGAAGAAAACGCGAAGATTCACGTGCTACAAGCCGTCCTCCGGACGCAGAATTTTTAATCTCCGCTGCTCGTTCGTCACGCCAATTAATCGCCAATGGCTTCCCAAACGACTACACCATCCGGGGTGGTCTTTAGATGCAGATTCCAAGAGCGATACTTTCACTTCTGAATAGAACCCACATTTCAAGACTCTTGAGAATTCTGTTATTGTAACCTCTTGCGCGAAGAACGTCCGCATCTCTTCAAAAGGTTAGCTGTGTGACCGCGATGCAACCTAGGTGGTGGTGAGCCTACGCGCCTCTTGGTCAGCTATGGGAACCCTTCGGCCGACTTTGGGAGGCTCGCCTTGTTGTTTCGTGCAGTAACACAATTAAAACCGTAATATTGCCTAATAAAAACACGAAGCGCATTCATAACCTCCCGTCCTCTCCACGACGTCGTTCTTACACGACCAGCACCGAATCTTGAATAAGTACCTACCTCGCACCGTACGACGATGCAATATGGATAGGGTGCGAGCGATTGATTTTTCAGTTTTCAATGAAGGCCCGCTACTTCCCCGGTTCCCGTTCTTCCACATCTACAAGATCATCCGCTGCCCTCACAAGATGCGGACAATGAATGGAACGAGCCGTCGCGCCATGCACCAGTGAAGAAGATGTTAAAGTTCCCGCATTTTGAGAGTTTTCCGCCCGTCCGTCCGGGTTATAGGGCCAACCTGTGTGTGAGAGAATAAGGGACGCATGGAGCAGTTTTGAAATTGAATCCATTTTTCTTCGCGTTTTACATCTCATTTTACGAGTTGCTCATATATTCACTCGATCGAGTTGGTGACCGCCAAAGGAGAAGAGGATGCTATGAACGATGCGCGATGGGCCCAGTCTTGATTCAATTATCTCGGTAAATGTGGTGAAATCACGCACCAATGTAAAGAATTACGTTCAGTTATATGGGAGAAGCGAAATCTGTGTCAATAATGTAGTTTCAATAAAACTGAAACGGTTGTGAATGATCGGGAACAACTTCATGGGAGAATATGCTACGCCTACGTTTTGCTTTAAATTTGAATCTCCTATATTTTGTTTCCTACTCCTAGATTTTTCACTTTGGAAGCCGGATGGAAGTCAGTTGACTGAAAGGTAGAAGCAGCACTTCGATGTGCTCCTTAACCCGGGAGCGGTCGCGTCGTGTACCGGAGTACACACACTATGAAAAAAGCACGCTTGTGGTACACAGCGTGAGCATGGTGTCGATGAGAGTGGCCGAAGACGCGACTGCTCGAGGGTTAATGGCGTGGAGAATGTAAGTACAGGGATCAATATAATGGATGAAACGGCCATAGTGGAGGCTGCACGAAACGTCCCAAGTATCTTAACTATTCCGGAAAATTAGAGAACAACACACACCCGATGGAAGGCCTCAATTTCCCCGCGGCTGCCGTCAGACTGAAAAAAAACGATCCATGTAAAAAATTGCCAATTGATCCATTGATAACTTAAGGTGAATATATAACGAAGCCACACCTCGAATTTTCAAGAGCACAAACCTGAATAACCAAAAGACGGATTGCGCTGAAAAGTTGATCGATTGGTGACCCGCTGGTGGTGACCAATCGACAAACTTTTCAGCGCAACCAAACCTTCGGTTATTCAGATTTGTGCTCTTTAAAATTTGAGGTGTGGCTTCGTTATATATTCACCTTAACAATATTCCATAGAAGCATATTAGAAACCATAAAGCGGTTATTTGGATCCATGAAACATTTTCGAATGTTCCCTTCTCTTCATAGAGTAAACATTCCAGAATCTCGGAAACTGCTCCTTAAACGGTTAAAACGATCCCTAGAGTGTCCATAAACAATAGGAAGTGACCCTTGAAAATAGAAAAGATTCATAGAAATTATGAAAGCGATCCATCAAATATGAAAAATGATCCATACAAAATAGGATGACGATACATAAAACATAGAAAATGATTCATGAAATTTTGGAAACGATCCATACAATTTTAAAAATGATCTATATCGCTATGTGACTTACAATGATATCTTATGCGATGTACGATAACCACTATTGCGACGTAATATAGCATCATAGCATCATATGCGACTTAATAATGAGTAATTCTCACTAAGGCTGGTCTACTATTTACACTTTATCTTCTAAATTGGTTTAGGTGGCGATTTTCTGAAAGTCCTCGCGTCCTCACTAAAAAGTAAGGAAAATGCATTTGGTTACTCAAATTGATGGACCCCCCGTTAGTTAGAGCCACAACAATTTTAGCAGACCCCTCGATTTTGGTCAAATGATGGCACATTTAAACCGTTATAGCTCGAAAATTTCGTTTACAACCATCTCAAAACGAAATATTGTTGAAAAGAAGAAAGATAGAGCTACTATTTACAATTGTAAAAAGTTGGGTCGGCCACAGAGCCGTAGCGTGCGGTTGGCCAGGTTGGCCCCTGCCAAGGGCGCCAACCTTAGAGGGGTGCCGAAAAGGCCTAAGGCTAGAAGGGCACAGGATGACACTTTTATTTTGTTGAGTGTTGCCAAGATTTCACACACAGTATCTGTCATAATTCATGCGTTTTTTACGATTTTCCGTATTTTCAAAAATTCAAATTCCTCCCGATATTGCTCCATAGACTGTACTAGATAATTTGCCATAGTTTCCTTAAGAATTTTCTGCAGATATTTTTTTTTAATCTTTCAGTCTTAAATTTGAAAAGTTTCTCCATGGAAACTCTTCCACAGATTTCTTCAAAAAATCTTCTAGGGGTTTAAACTTTTATTTCACAATTTTTTCTCTAGTTTTTTCTAGAAAAATCATCAATATTTTTCATTAGAAATTTGTCAGAGATTCTTTCAGAAATTCATTTAGAGATCCCTGTAAAAAATCTTAAAGACTACTTAGAAACCCTTCAATAGATGTCCTCTGTAATTCTCCCATAGATTCTCATAGAAAATACTTCAGAGACTTCTTCATAAATCCTTTTGTCCTTCAACATTTCTTTCAGGGACATTTTTTCAGCAAATCTTTTATAGATTTTTTTTAGAAATTTTACCAAAAGTTCCCTTAGAAAGTCTTCTATATATTCTCTTAGAAAAAAGGAATATATTGTCATACTCATCAAATCCCCCATTGATTTCTTCCGAAATAGCTCCATGTTCACTAGAGATTCCTCCATTAATTTCTGCTACAATTCCTCTTGAAAACATTTCATGAATTTCCACATAAATTCCGCTAGAAAATATAAATCTGAAATGCTTCAGAAATTTCTTCAGGTTTTTTCTATTGCAGAAATTTTCCCAGTGATTATCCACAAATTCTTACAGTCATTCTTTCAGGTATTTCTATAGGAACTGCTCCAGGAACTGTTGCAAGAATTACTCTTTGATCTTTATTGGAAATTCTTGTTGAAATGCCAGCCGGATTTTCCTGCAGAAACTCCTCTAGAGATTCCTGCATAATTTTAATCAGTGATTCCAGCAGAAACTCTTCCAGAGATTCCAACAAAAAACCAATATAGGGAGTGGCATCCATAAATATTCATGGTTCGTCTAATGATTACTGAAATTCTGTCTAAAGATCTTCTGTGAAATTTGATTAATTTGCAGAAGAAAATCTTGTTATTGGAAAACTAATTGAATTGGCCGGATATAGGTAAATTCTTGAAATTCTTGATTCTTGAAAACTCCTGAAACTCAATTAGCTCTTCAATACAAGTTTTTTATACGACAGTTTCAACAGCATCAAATTACAAGGGCATTGCATACTTTTAGGCGTTTTATCTGTGTATAAGGATTACTGCTCCAATTAACAAAATGTAGGTACTCAAATTTGTAAAAACACGTTTCTCTGTTAGATCCAAGACAAGATTTAGACTCTACTATGAATGATCTACCGAGAAAAGCGGCCATGACGACCAAATGTTTCCTCAAAGGTATTCATTGGCCAATAGAGTGAATTCATATTGCAATATCTCAATCATCGCCGAAAGCTTGATCGGAATTGCAGAATAGCAGCTAGTGGCAGCCAAATTTGATTTCAATGTTTCCCAGGGATTCTAAACAAAGACATAGAAGTAGTCCCGAAGCGAAACTTGTTTTGTAGGAAACGGTTTGTATGGGGAAAATTTGTTTTTTTTTATGTAGCATAATTTACCGTCAAGGCATCATTCACCGTGGATCTAAGAGGATTCGGGGCAAATAAGGGCTGTCATTTGACACCAGTCTCATAAACATTGTTGGTGCCGCTTTTAATTGCCTTCATTATAGGTTAAAATTAAAGCAATATCCACAGAAGCAGAAAATTTTTCACAAAATTTGGTGATATAGTACAATTAGTAAAGGGTAGTAGGGTCGCCTAATTCCGTGGTAGGTCACCATTCACCGTGTATGAGAAATTTTATTCTACTTTGTTTAAAAATGATCAAAACAACCCAGCCAAGGGAATTTTCTTCATTTAATTTCATTTCAAGTAATAACTTGCAAGATTTTATTAGAAAAACGAATGTTTAAATTTTCGATTTTTTCTAGATATATGGGACAATATGGGGCACGGTGAATGGAGACCACTGATTTTTAGGGTACCCATTTACCGTGCCTTTTTGTTTCAATTAAAAAGTACGAGTAATCGTACTTTCTTGTTAAACTTACTTCGGTAATGCAAAATACATACCTGATATGTGAATTTAATTGCTTCTTGGTGGAATAAAAACGTTACTACATTTAGTTTATCGCTTAAATCACCTTAGTGCAGTTTTCGATTTTTCACTATAAATGCAGTGAACGAGCAGAAACCCGCTTCATGTAAACACAGTTTAGTGTCAAAATGATACTTTTAAATGTTTTTAATGAGCGTTTTGACATGGTAACAATACATTAGTGTTGTATTGGTGCAATTGAAGGGAAATTGTCATATCATTCAATCATAATATGGAAATAATGAAAAAATATTCGAAGGCACACGGTGAATGGAGCCCCACGGTGAATGGCGCCTCGACGGTAATAGTTTTACAATCAACCTTTCAACGTCTGATATATCATTCAAAAGGTTTATAAATACCATTAAGGAATTGCTTCAAAAGTTCAACATTTTTTATTGAAGCCGAAGATATGCGAAGTTGAACATTGCATTTATTTTACCAAAAATTTCCTGTGACCTCATTCAGCTGCCAATATCTCGAGTAGTATAGGGATTAGCAAACTAATATTCTGGGATTAACTGGTCCAAGTGGTCTATTTTCAACTACCGAACCTAAATCTCAAATTGAATAAAGTCGATTTTCGATTTTTGGCCACCTGAATCCCCTCAGTGACACCGGGAGCGAAACGTACTCTGTCCAAGAGGTGACAAGTAGGTAGCGGTGCTCTCACGTGCAATGCCACCGTACCTAGGAAAGATCACCCTAGAGATCATAGGCCTGTCTACGGACTAGGCAACGGATGCAGCGAGAACGTACTGATGCGGAGCAGGAAAAACGTTGGGTGGCGTTTGGGGCTGTCCAAGTCGCGCTATAGGCCGTGATAAGGGTAAGTTAAAAGGCTTGCTATGAAAGTCTCTGTCAGAGTGCCAATATGAACTCGTGGGCCTATGACCAATACACAAGGTGTACTGACTCCCACCGAGCAGTCTCCAGAGATTCTAGAGAGAAACATTGAGAGGACCTTCCCGCATCATAACCTGAATCCTTGACCTGCTTTTGTAGGACCACTGAGAACTGGGCCAGGCAATGAGGGAGGGTCATCGATGAGGAACTTGCGGGATTGCAAAAATCTTTACCGTAGGAAAGGGCTTATATTAAAACACAGTTCCAAATCTGGCCTTAATAACACCCATTGCAGAAGCTCCCGACAATTAAGATCATCTATGCAGAAATATCTGGACGAGGGAGTCTTCCCAGAGGTTTCCCAGACAACCAGTTATCGTATAAGATGTTGAATAAGATGTTAAAGCAGAGGCGATATGCGTACATTTAACATGCGCCTAAATGGAGGCATGCACGTATATGGCCTCCACTTTATCATCTTATGCAACATCCTAAACGATTACTGGTTGTCTGGGTTGTAAGCGGCAGTGTCTGCTCTTATTGCCAAAGGTTGGACATTAGGGCAGTTCAAACTTTAAACATGTCAAAAATTCAAAGCTCCCATATGTTCATTACAATCCTTGGTGCAAAACTAGAGTCCTGTCAAATTTTCAGCCAATTCGGTGGTGATTTAATGGTGGCCCAAAAGCAAAATAGGTTTATATGGGAATTACTATGGAGAATTTTCGAAAAAGGTTCACCGCGCTGTAGAGCATTACTCACATGGATGAAGTCATAGGCTCATAGCCGAACTGAATTCTTCAGACCGCAATGATGAATGTTGCCGAAGACCGCAACTCGTTTCGACTCACGAGACATACGTTATTAATCGATATTCATCCATGCATGCATGAACAGAAGACCACAGCTCGATCGACATGCTTGACACGCAATCATAGTATGCGTGTTACCTTCTTGCACACCTTGAAGGGAATCGCTTATGTAGATGCGCATGCGAGTGAGAATTTGTTTAATAACTTTTTACCCGATTGTCGAAATGAGTTCCGGTCTTCGGCAAAATTCATCATTGAAATCTGAAGAATTCAATTCGGCTTTGACCCTATGACTTCAGCCATGTGGTAATGCTCTACAACGAGAAGAACCATTTTCGAAAATTCTCCATAGTAATTTCCATATAAACCTATTTTGCTTTTGGGCCACCATTAAATCACTACCGAAATGGTTGAAAATTTGACAGGACTCTAGTTTTGCACCAAGGATTGTAATGAACATATGGGAGCTTTGATTTTTTAACATGTTTAAAGTTTGAACTGCCCTATTGGACATCCATCAGGTGCCCCGTCGTCGGCATATAGACCAATATTCTTGTTCAAAATGGCGAGAAATGTGCATGAAAATATCATCCTCAACAGACGGATGAGGTACATCGAAGGTGTAGATGGCCCCTCATTTTGGCATCTGGAAGGGGAGGTGGACCGTAGATGCTATCTTGTCGGTTACTAAAACTGCCGAGATAGCTCTCCTTCGTTACTTTACTGTCCTGATCCTTGACGTAAAGAATGAATTCCACAGTAAGCACCAATTGGCTTCTCTAACGCTGTTGAAATAATTACATATTCTGAATCTGCATGCCAAACTGAGTCGAAATCCAAATTTTCATGAATTTTGGTGCCCGGAAACCTATTTAAAAATCAATTTGAAGTTTGTATGGGAGCGATTTGATGAATCACCCCTCGTCGGATTTTGTACTGGGCGTCAAGCAGTTGCCCAGCTGTCAAAAGGTGATTTGAAAAAATCTCTTTAAAATTGATTTTAGGTATCAAAATAATGTTCTAAAAATCTGAAGAAAATCATAGTGGCTCAGAAAAAAGTGCTCTTTTGTTTAAAAATGAAAAATCATTGATTTTTTCTAAATTTAAAAACCCAATTGGTCTGCTTTTACCAGAGTGCTCCTGAGTCTGGGTATACCCGGGGTATATCTCTGGAGGTTATGACATTTCGGTCACATGTATTGTGCTCTTCTCAAGAAATTAACTATGCTTCCTTGATAAAGGCTCAAGAAATGTGATCGAAACGTTGAATAAAAACTTAAGAATCCGCTTTTGAGTTATTCCTCCAAAGACTAAAAGTCATAAGCTCCAAACATTAACATCAACAGCCGAATCCAAAAGAAATCCCCGGAAGATTTTCTCAAGGAATCAGAAGATTTTTTTTGAAAAAATCCATGTAAGTTTACACGACGGAATTCTTGGAGTAACATCTAAGGAGATCCGTGGAAAATTGCCTTAAATAAACCTAGGAGGAATTCTAAATGAATCCATGCAGCGATTTTTCTATAAATATTTTTCTAAAGGAATCATTGGAACCATTTTTGAAGGCATCTCTAAAAGAATTTCAGTAGTAGATTCTGTAGAAGTTTTTGAAGCAGTCTATGCAAGATTTACTTGTGAAAGTTATTTTCTTAAGTTTCTTTAAAACTCCCTGGTGAATAAGGAACTGAAAATATCTTATTCATTATATTCACAAAAAAAAAATGGGGTAGATTCTTGGAAGTTGTTTTTTAATGAATCCGTTCAGTATTTTCAAGAAAAAATCTCCGAGTAGATTCTTGGAAGTCTTTTTTAAGAATCCGTGCATGCATTGAGGAGTTTCTGGAGGAATCTTTGGAGAAATTTCCAAAGAAATCTCTAGAGGAATTTCCGAAGAAATTTCTAAGATGATGAACCTGGGCTTTTTAGTGGAACATCTGTTAGTACCGTAAAACGGGGTATTATTGATCAGCGGGGTAACATTGATCGGCTTGACTGACCCCATGAAATGTTCAAACAAGCATTTTACATCGAATCAGCTTCTGCTATTGAATAGTATATCCTAATCTGCTATCATTAAGCTATTAAATGACATGCAATTCATGAAAATTGAATTTCATAAACATTGAAATAAATCGATTTTTCCATAACAGTGTTTCGCAACGCAATGAGATACATTGTCAAACATTCATGCTTGGCGTGAATACTAGATACAATATGAGTTTCAAAATCACTGTATTGCTTCAATATGATATCCTAGAGTTGGTTTAATAAACAAAACTTTTATGCAAATGCTCTTTATCAATGAAATATACGATTTATTATAAGTCGGCTGTCAATTCCTTAAGCAATTGCCTACCTTTAGGCGTTATTCGCGGTTTGGAGGATTTTAATCCTAAAAAAACTCAAAAAGTACAAAATTTATAAGAATTTAGACAACATATTCGAAATCAGCGACCCCGAATTTAGTAAGTAAGGGTATTTTCATCACAAATGATCATTGATCATTGACATGATCAATGTTACCCCAAATCAACAATATCGAAAATTAGATTTAAAAACCTATTTAAACATGTTTTAAAGTTTTACAATAATTTTTCGAGTAGCTTAACACATACTCAGAGGGCCAGTACTTGTTTTAAAAATATAAAACATGTAACATTTGCTTTACCAAGAGAATTATTCAAGAAAGGTCGAAAATTCTGATCAATGTTACCCCGGATTACGGTAAAAGGAAAATCGTGTTAAGTATTTCAAGTTAATTCCACGATTCCAGATACGTATTTCGACCTCAACTGTAAGGTCGGCTTCATTGTCTTGTACTTGACTCTTAGTAGAATTAAAAGGAGAAATTTTTGGAATTTTTTTTGGAAAATCCTCAAAGAATTTTGGAAAGCTATTTCGAATGGTTTTCTATCCCCAAAGAAAGTTCTGAAAAATATTTAAAAGACTTTCAAAAAAATCACGAAATAGACAGAATCCGTAGAGGAATTCCCCAAGCAATTTCTTAAGCAAATCCTGAAGAAATCTCTGGAAGATCTCTGCAATTCTAAAAGAAATTTTGCAAGAAACAGCTGGATGAGGGAATTTTTGGAGAATCATCTGAAAATTTTTAGGAAAAAATTCTAACGGAACCTCTATAGAATTTTCTAATGGAATCCTTTGTGAAATTTTTGAAGAAATATCTCATGAAATTTTTGAAAGAATCCCTGAAAAATATGAGGAATTTCAGAAGCAATATATGCAAAATTTGTTAAAAAAAAGACTACCGTCGTGCGGGGCTTCTTTATACACTTTTTAATGGTTTTTCAACTTTATGACATTATAACTCCCAGAGTAGTGAATGTATTTCCACAATTTTTACACAATAATAATCGTGAGTATGTATGTAGGATGCATGCAAAATTTGAAATAAATCCATCAATAAACAAAAAAGTTGTCCATACACCAATCGGAGACATCTCATATAGAACCAGAGGGGGACTACTTTGGACATTTATAATTAAAACAAAACTGCAGTTAAAATTCCGGGTTTATTTAGAATACTACTTTGTACCAATACTGTTGTATACTATATCATACGTGATTCCAATAAATATAAGCGTTTTTAGGTGGTTCTGTGCTACCTTTGGTATTATGAGCAGCGTGATATTTTAATATAGACTTAAAGGCTGTCTGGGGGCCATCAATCCTTTATTTAGGTGAAACGGTCATTTATAATGTGTATCTATACAAATATTCGATTGTATTTGCTACGTCGATACTTCTTGCACGAATTGAGCAACCCTTTGAAATTTATGAACTGTAAAAACAATGCTTACAGAGCAAATGTTCTGATACGTTATGTATGTTTTTATGATTCATTCGATGTTTTTTCGCCTCCTGACAAGCAATAAAGGGTTTGTTTGAAAAACAATTTCAACCAAATGAAGGGGAAAATATTGCGTCATAATAGTCCCAAAGACATCAAACAGATTTGAACCATATTTCAAATTCAAAAAATCCATATTCAAAAGTGTCCAAAGTAGCCCCGTATTTCAAAAGTAGCCCCGCACTACGGTACACCGTCTTCAATTAGAGTTTGCACAGACTGAACGATCACGGGCATGAGACAACGGACAACACGAAACAGAATGGAGAATTGTTCGTTTAACTAAAACTTTCACCGACTGGAGCGAGAATCGAACCCACTCCGAGGATTACGAAATGCCTAGACGACTGATGCGCTAAACGCACGGCCACGAAGCCCACTTGAAGAACATTTCGGGAAAATCCCTATTAGAATTCCTGAAGGAATTTTTGGATAGGTTTCTAAATCAATGCACAAAAAACATTTCCAAATATTTTTTTAGATTTTTTTTTAAATAATTATAAGGAGAATTCGTGGGAGAATTGTTGGAGAAAGTTCTGGAGGAATCTTAAAAGGAATTTCATGAAGTTTTTTTTTTTACTTTTGGACACATTTTGTTTGAATTTCAGAAGAATTTTGTTAAAAAAAACTCTAGATAAATTTTTTACTGAATAGGTATCTTGTGAAATTTCTGAAAAAAAACACCCCGTTGGAATTTCTGGACAAAAATATCGTGAAGAAATTTCTTGTTTGTACATTTCAAGCGTGTGTGTGAATAAAGAAGAAAGTAACATCACTGAGAACTGAAGTTACTCATTTTCAACAAATTTCCATGCCAAGCAACATTCACGCAATCTATTGAACTTGCTCGTACTAAGGTGGCTTATGAACTTAGCGAGATTGCCATATCGAAATTGTGACAAAATAGGCTCGATAGGACTTCTATTTTGGGTGCTATAATTCGATGAATTTTGAGCCAATTGACATAATTGTTTGTACGCAGTTATAGTTTCTAGCTGTGTACAAAAGTTCAAGTCAAGTGCTATTGTTTGGCACCCTGCCTACATGCTGTGAGTGCACAGGCTGTTTTTAATGTATGTAAGTCTTGCACACTAGATTGGTTTCGTGATATGGACGATGTATCGCATATGTGGACAAAAGGTGCGTGGCATCTTTCCACCCTAATTAAATGAATAGAGGGTCAATAACTGACCATAAAGCCACAGCTGTGAAGGTGTACGTGGGTACTCAATAAGATGGCACATGTAATTTTGATCCTATATATACAAAGAAACAATGAAAATCAATATCTCAGTAAAACGAAGTACCAGCCAGGCCGGTAACAGTCAACAGAAAAGATGATCATTCAATCCTCAAACGCCAGCCAATCAGTGATGCGGAAAATGAACTGGCGCCTGACGCGCCTTTTGACTGCAACATGTGGCGCTGCTGCCTGCTAGTCAGGTCATCGATGATGTCGATTCAACGATCAAGTTTATGCGTACATACGCTACTAGTTTGCCAACTCCCTCTATCCACCCAGAAAAAAGGTGCTGATGATCCCCTGCTTTGCGGAATCCGGTGAAGCTGGGTAGCAGTCGAGCGAAATCTAGGTTAGACTCATGGGAACCATCACGTAGTTAGCTGGCGTCATCATACTTTTCAACTTCCAGTGCGAACGGGTAACGATCGGCTACGACCCCAGACACACCACCGACCGGGAGAATGTGCCGTATCGGATATTTGCATGATCCGTCTCGCGTCGAGCCAGTTAGTCAGTCAGTCAGTCAGTCAGGGGTGACTCGCGCCGATTATTGATGATTGTGTGCCAATTCTTGGAACGATCGCGATCGCGGTCGGGTCTAATGTCATATTCCCACCGTTCCGTAACTAAGTCTGTGTAGCCAGGTAGGGCGGGTGTCGGGGATAAAATTATGCAACCCCGTTACTCCGAATGCCGAAAATGGTCAAAATTTCGCTCGCGGCCACAAAGGCGACTCCGATGATCTCCGCTCACCAAGCCGTTTGATTGAGTCATTTATGATTGCAAGATTTTGTTGTTTCAATGCACGTTGATGCTCTGCATTGTTGTGGTGACCAAAAATGCGCGATTTCGAGCGATTGGCGCCATTGGCCGATAAATCATCGATAGGATAGCTGGTAATCGCGCGAGTAAACCACTGCGAACCTAAACGGTTTGGCAGATTGATCGCCGAATGGTTTGGATTATTCGTTTCACCTGGCAGGCTGCCACTTATGTGCCATTCACTATATTTGGTGTTGGGTCTCTCCAGTTAGCATGGCGAATAAGGCGTGGGATTTTGGATTGAAAGTGACGAAATGGTTATTTATAGTTATTATCTGAAATGATGATTTTGGGTATACTTAGGATGTTAGACCATCTTCAGCTAATGTTAATCGTGATTACTTCTCGAAT
This sequence comes from Aedes albopictus, assembly GCF_035046485.1. Taxonomy (NCBI): domain Eukaryota; kingdom Metazoa; phylum Arthropoda; class Insecta; order Diptera; family Culicidae; genus Aedes; species Aedes albopictus. The sequence goes on from NC_085137.1 coordinate 319,050,155, forward strand.
TCCTGCAAACTGGAATTATACTGGAACCCCGTAGGACATCCCTACAGAGACAGGCCTAAAAGTTTGAGAGGGGGAGGGGGGGGGGAGGGGGTGGGTTGCGTTCTCATTTGTAAACATATGTTCGGGATGTAATTTTTGAAATGGGAAATGAACTTTTGGTCAAAATAAGCGAGCTGTGTGGAAATAAGTCTTCAGTCAATATTTGCCAGTGGCGCAATGCAAGTATAGGTATTTCAAATATTTGTATGATTGTTTGCTCTTGATATTCTACCACTACCGACAACGGTCTAAGATTAACCAACTTTGTTGCTGTCAGCGGGATGGCCCATTGGACCATGGGATGTCCATTATTAGCACCTATTTTGAACGCAAGGCTATCCGCAAGCACGTCTGGAGACACTTTAACGGCAAAGTTTACCAACAAATGGACCAAGTGTTGGTAGACGAGCCGCCACGTCTCGGATGTCATTGATGTAAGAACGTTTAGTGGTCACATCGACCCAGATCATCATCTCGTAGTTAGTTACATTCGAGTTCGGCTATCAACGGTATTGAACACCAGGAACCGACAGTCGATGCATTTCAGGAGCGGACAGGTCCGGATTAAGGATTGTGGGGGCCCGAGGCCAGAACGGATGTGGAGGCCCCTCGGAGGTACAAATTCCATGAGCAAATAAGCTTTTCTTTGTTTTTGTTAATGTTTAGCAAGCAAAATGATTTTTGTGGGGGCCCCTAAAATGTGGGGGCCCGGGGCCCTGCCCCCCTCCCCCCGGCCACCTCTTAGATCAGGCCCTGAGCGGATAAGTGAAATGAACGTGAAAGACGGCATAGAAACGGATGGTTCGACGAGAAATGCAAGAAGGCAACGGACGAAAAGAATGTTGTCATAGGGGGCATCCATAAATGACGTAGCTTTTTTAAGCGATTTTTAATACCCCCTCGTAGCATTTTGTCACAAATGTTGATACCCCCCCCCCATAAATGACGTAGCTTGTTAAACACCCCCCCCCCCCTCAAACAACAAAATTTTCATGTCAAAAAGCAAGTAACAAAAAAACTCGAAACTTAGTTCTGATTTCAATTTTAACTTGTATGAATTAGACCTGTGCGCCGATTATATTTTGCTCGGCGGCGGCGGCGGCGGCGTGAATCGGTGTGACCAAAATTTGACCATATTTTTTTTTATTTTTGTTTACGTGTATTTTAACTTAAGCTAATTCTTCACTTCGATGTGACCATAATGTCAACATTAGCAAAGTAAAGAAAGTTGTCATTACGCTTCAGAATTTGTAATCTGAGGTTTTTTATGACCATTGATGACATAAACTATAAGGTTTGAATGAATGCCTTTTTAATTTCTGTTCGGGCCCGTCAAAGCGACCAGTGACTAGAACTATTGTGGCATTACCCGTATCCATAGTATAGTGTATGTTGCATTACTCCAATGCAGGGTAAATATCGATTTTGCTACAGTTGTTGTTTTCTTAGAACCTTCAGAAGCTATCAAATTTGATAAGTTTTCACTATTCACTATTTAGAAATTCCCGAATGATTTCAGGAAGGAATCTCAGAAGGAATTCCAGAAGGAGCCTTAAAGAAACTCCTTGAGGAATCCATGAAGAAACTTCTGGACTAACCTGAGCAGAGGAAAAAAATTCAATAAAAACTTATTTTGATATGGAGATCAAAAAGTGATATTGGTTTGTTTGGCATAAGATGTAAAAGTACTGAAAATAATAGCTAAAATTTAATCCTCGAACATCATCATATCAAATTTAGCTCTTTTGAGAGCTAACCAATAGCAGCGAGCTATTCGGTTGATTTTCAAATATCAAATTTCGCTATTGTCAGTAGTCCTAGGAGCATTTTTTGCTATTGTTTTCAGTACTTTTACCTCTTATATCAATCATACCAATATCATGTTTTGATCGTCAGTACTTGATCTCTGCTCGGGAATCTCTGCAAGAGCTGCTGTATGAAACCCTGAAAAAACTTCTGCAAAAATCACTGGTGGCTCAAGAATCTCTTTTAGAGATTTATCTGCAGAAACTTCTGAAGAAATCTTTTGTTGGAATTTTCGAGCAATTTCAGAATGAAATCCAGGAAGAATCACTCGATGGAATTCCCGGAGGATTCTTCAAATGAATTCAAGCAGGAATCCCAAGGAAATTACATACATCAGGAATCCCTAAGAAATTCCAGAAGGAATACCCGAAGGAATTCCAGCGGGAACTTCTTAACGAATTTGAAAAGAAATCCCCTAAGGATTTCTAGGAGGGATCAACGAAAAATATCCAGGAGAGAGAAAAATCCCTGAGAGAATTTTAAAAGGAATTGCCGAAAGAATTCCACGAGGAGTTTTATCAGAAATTCTCAGAAGTACTTCTAGGAAGAATCCCCGAAGCAATCCTCGGAGGAATTTGGGAAGGATCCCCGAAGGAATTCCAGGAGGAGCCTCCGAAGAAATTCGAAGAGCAATCACCAAAGGAATTCCAAGAGAAAATCCCGAAGGAGTTCTACAGGAATCCCCGACGGATTATCAGAAGAAATCCCCTAATGTATTTAAGGAGAAATCTCGAAGGGAGAACCCCCAAAAGGAACTCTAGAAGGAATCTCCGGATGAAATCCAGGAGGAATTTCTGAATGAATTCCAAGAGGATAAGAATCCCAGGACAAATTCTCGATGGAATTCTTGGAAGAATCACCGAAGGAATTCCAGGAGGAAACGTCGATGGAATTCTTTGAAGAACCCCCGGAGGAATTTCAAGAAGGAACTCCCGGAGGAATTTTGTGAGGTATCCCGAAGGAATTCCAGAAGGAATCTCCGACGGAATGTCAGGAGGAATCCCCAAAGAAAATTTATGAGTTATCCTCGAAGGAAGTTTTGAAAGAATCTCAGAAAGAATTCCAGGAAGGATCTCCTAAGAAAGTCTAGGAGAAATCTCTGAAGAAACAACAAGAGAAATCCCAGGGGGTGGCACCGAAACAATTCCGGGAGGAATCTCCGATGAAATTCCAAGCGGAATCCTTAAAAGTTTTTCAAGAAGAAACCCCGAAGGAATTTTAAGAGGAATCCCCATGGGAAGTCCAGAAAGAATCCCCGATGAAACTCAAGAGGAAATCCCCGAAGGAACTCTAGGAAGAATCCCCGGATTCCAGGAACAATTTCCGAAGAAATTGTAGGAGAAATCACGCGAAGAAATTCAAGAAAGAAATCCCAAAGGAATTCCAGGAGGAATCCTGGATGAATTCAATAAGGAATTTCAGAAGAAATTCCAGGAGGAATTCACGAAGAAATATCAAGAGGAATCCCCGAAAGAATTTCAGGAGGAATCGATTAATGTCTAGCAGGAATTCCCATAGGGATTCCAAAAAGAATTTTCAAAGAAAATCAAGAAGGTATCCTCGATGGATTTCTAGTAGGACTCATCAAAAAATATCCAGGAGAAATCTTCGTAGAAATGCCATGAGAAACTCCTGAAATAATTCTAGGAAAAATCCTCGCAGGAATTCCAATAAGAACACCTGAAAGAATTCCAGCACGAATCCCAAAAGAATATCCAGAGGAATCACCGAAGGAATTCCAAGAGGAATCCCCGAAAAAAATCAAGAAGAAATTCCCGAAGAAATTCTTGGAGGAGCCTCTGGAGGAATTCCACGAGGAATTCCCTGAGGAATTCCATGAGAAATCCCCACAGGAGTTCCAAGAGAAATATCTGAAGAAATTCGAAGAGGAATCACAAAAGGAATTCCAAGAGAAAACTCAGAAAGAAATCCAGGAGGAATGTCCGAAGAAATTTCAGGGGGAATCATCGAAGGAAATCCAGAAGGAATCCCCTATTTGAAACCCCTAACACACGCCACCTCCACCTCCCCCCCTCCCTCACTTGTGCACGGGCTTGCAGGAGGAATATCCGTAGTCTAGGAGAAAACCCCGAAAGATAACACTAGTTTACAGCATTTTTGAAATCGGTAAGCTGATGATCATTTTTGGTGTAGAATCATGCCCTGAGTTCGAAAACGCGAAAGAAAAAAAATACAGTAGAGCGGAAATTTTTTCGACTTTCCATACAAGGCTGATGATTTGAAATCGATTTTTGTTCTGTTTTTAAGCAAAGTCGCTCACTTCAAACATCTCATTCTCTGTAATCAATACTACGATTGAGCTGAAATTTTTACTGTAACTAGCCTACATATGATATGTCAAATAAACGTCGAGAAAGAATTTTAAAGTTGTTTTTTTCTTATTGAAAAAAATACATTTCTTCAAATTTTTTTGTAAATTTTGCTAAAACTTAAGAAGATTGTCCCTAAAACTCGCCAATATCTTGAATTTCATCAATCTGACGCAAAACCTGTATTCAGATGATCGAATGGTATTGTATTCAGCTTTTAATTTATGGTAAAAGATTCAAAATTGGTTGAACAAAACGCAATATATTTGAATTTTAGTAAATTACATATTTTGAAAAGTTGTAAAACTTAATATTGAGCTAAAACTCAAAAACTGCTCTACTTAAAATTTTTTGAAGGTCGGTTTCGAAAACAGCACTAAATTGTGCTTCAAAAATTTTGGTCGTTGACAGAAGTTCACGACTTTCGTTTTATTTTGTAAACTTGTGTAATCTGGGAAGAATCTTCGAACAAATTCCATGAGGGATTCCCGAAGGAATTCCAGGATGAATCTTAGAAGGAAGTCCAGGGCATCTCCTGGAGGAATTCCAGGAGGAATCCCCGAAAAAAATAGAGAAATTCCTGCAGGAATTCCAGCAGGAATCATCGAAGGATTTCCAGGCGGAATCCTCAAATGAATTTCAGCGGAATCTCCCGAAGAGAATTTTTCCAGGTAGGCAGAAGAATTTGCAGGAGGTATCCCCTAAAGAATTCCTGGAGGAATTCCAGAAGGAAATCCTGGAGAAATACAAGTAGAAACTCCATGAAAGATCCCTCAAGAATATTTTGAAGATATATACCTGATTATAATTCCTGAAAGAACTTCTGGAGAAATCTCTAATGTAACTCCTGGAGGCATCCTCTTGGAAAAATGCGTCCTTTCGGAAAAATCTCAATCTCAATCTTCAATGTGAAGAACCCCAGGAGAGATCCCTGGAAGAACTTCTAAAAGAATTCCTAAAGGAACCTCTCGAGGAATCCCCTAAGGAGTCTTAGAAGAAACTCTTTTATAGGATCTCCCCTTATATCTTTAGGAACTTCTGTAGGAATAACTGAAGAAATTCAAGAGGAATCTCTGAACATCTGCAATAATCGCTGAAACTCATGGACAAATTCTGTAAGAACTCCTGTTGGAACTTCTAAAAAAAAACTTCAGAAAGAATCCCTGTAGGAACTCCTACACTAATTTCTAAAGATCTGTTGTAGCAATTCCTGAAGAAACTTCTTACGGAATTCTTGGTGGATCTCCATGAGGCATCTACGAATCCTCCTCAAAAAATCTCTGAAAGGAATTCATGGAAAGATACCTGAGCGAACTCCTGTTGAAATAAATTGGGGAACTTCTGAAGGAATTTCTAATGAACACCTGAAGGCATCCCTGAATTCTTCTGGATCTATTAGGGAGATCCCTGAGCTTCTGGAGAGATAACCGAAGGAACTTCTGGCGAAATCATCGAAAGAACTCCTAAAATCTTCTGAAAAAAAATCTCAAAGGGATTCATGAAGAAATTCCTGGAGGAATGCTAGAAAGAATGCCTGTAGGAACCGTGGATCAAACTCCCAGAGTGATTTCTGAAGGATCTCGTTGAGCGATCCCTACAGAACGTCAGGAGAAATCCTTTGTTGGAATTCTAGAGGAATTTCTGAAGGATTTCCTAGAGGAATCTATGAGGGAACTAGTTCCTAAAGAAACTCCTGTAGGAATTCCTGAAGGAACTCTCAGACTAATCTCAGAAGGACCTCCTATGGGAATCCCTGAAGGATTTTCTGAATAAATCTCTGATGTATCTCTAGAAGGCATCCCTGAATCCTTCTGAAAGGAGCTCTGAAGAAACTTCTGTAAATTATGAATAATTAATTGACTCTAATGAAAACGAGAAAAAAGTTCTGAGATTTTCGTGTTTGAATGGACACCCTGAAATTATATTTATTTTTTTTTTCCAATGTAGTTCTTAACAAGAGTCTTATGCAGAATTTGTCTAAAACAATAGAATGAACACAAAAATAGACAAACCAAAGATCCAATGACCAGACTTGAATTGTTAAACTGTTTTTTTTTTAATTTAAAATAAAGGCTTCACTTTAGTGACTGTTTTTCTATTGATTGTCTCATAAAAGCATTATTTAAAATACGATCCGTTTTTGGATAATCTCATGATAATCTGCTAGATAATGGTTTTGATTAGCGTCTGTTAGTGCAATAGTAACCGAATATGAATCATCAATTTTCTCTTTCACTAATTATCGTATTACATTTACTGATGAAATAATTGATGATGTGAAATCAACTATTGCAGTCAAACTCTTATGGTAGTGAATTACTACTAGTGATTGTGAGAATTTTTAATCTCAGTTTTATGTTAACTTTATTTTGTTTGCTATTGGAGGCTCGACTGTTGGGTTTCAACTTTCTCTTAGACCCAGTTTTTTTTTGTTTGTATTAACGTGTAAAGACCCAGTTAATTTCCCCTGAAGAAGACACTAATCCCGTGTCGTAACGTTGGGCAGTTAATAAACATCGTTTCACTGTTAAAAGACTGCGTAGCCGTTTCTAACAGAAACTTAATTTTGTTCTTGCACTGATCACCGGCGCGAAAAATGAAAATCGGCGGCGTGACAAACAGCGGCGTATGGCGCGCCGCCGATACCTCAGTCGGCGTCGGCGGCGGCGGCGCACAGGTCTAGTATGAATATTATGAAAAAAAAACAATAGCTAGAAAACATTGCCAACTGTGGAGAGGATCTGGTGTGACGGTTGAAACACGTGACTATCACGCCGAGGACCTGGGATCGAATCCCACTCCCGACAAACTTGCTAAATGTGAATTCTTCCTTCGGAAGGGAAGTAAAGCGTGGGTTCCGAGATGAAAAAGGGCTAAACGTCTCGTTAATACAGACAAAAAAAAAACCATTTCCGACGATCAGGTTCAGATCGCCAACATCGATACCATAGGGTGCAACCAGAGGAGAATATCACCAAAGCTAATGACTCAATAAAACCCCCATCGTTATGCTTAATGCCGAAGAACAGTATGTAGATGCTCCCAATACAATTCAATACCATATATTCAACCGAGTCGGATCCGGATCCGCCCCAGATCCGACCCAAACATGGCGAGGTGCGCTCTGCCGATTTTTTCCGATCCAACCCGAACGAGGTTCATCTGTCAAAATGGATGTAAACAATCCATCAAAACAAAAAATCAGAAAAAAAACAGAAAATCAAAATTCTTAACTATTCAAGCATATTAGAGATAAGGAAACGCTTGAATGTGATTTGCATTGATTAATGAATGTGTCAAGTAACATTTCCACGTGAGTTCAATTTCTAAAAGGAAGAATAATTCTTATATAATAATTATTTAACGAAAATGTGCAACTGACAGTTTGATTGATTTGCACAATGTTTACATGTTGACATGATTTGGGTTGGATCCGGATCCGTTTTCGTTCGGTTATTGCGAGTCAGGGTCAGCTCTGACCCAGGTTTAAAACCGAAAACGACATAAGAAATTAAGTTTTAGTAAATCATGATATGACTTTTTGAAATTATCATTTTGAATTTCTTCGAAAGAATGACATATTTGTAGCAATTTTATATTTTTGTTGGGCGTTTTATTTATGCTTATTTGTCTGTACATTCGGAGAAGGGATCATTATACTTCTTTCTCGTTTCAGAGAGTGGGTAATGGCGCTTAAGCCTAGGCTTTGAAGCCAGGACACATGAAGAAATGCCTGTGTCCCATCCCAGGAGAAGAGACGCCAACTATAACGGAGTGTGCATTAACCTTCTTAGCAGCACCACTCCCATCGATTTTATGTTCAAACACAATTCCCCTAAAACGAAACGATTGGCACGGTTGTCCCCGTTTCTTCCTTCATTCAATTCAAAAAGGTTTGTCAATCATGTTATTCATAAGTGAATTGCCTGATTACATTAAGTTTTTGAATTATCTTCCAACCCATTAGTCTGCACAGTGGGCCTGGCCGTTTTAATATTTGTGTCACATCATCTCTGATATGCTGCAAACATTAATGCTGACAAGAAAATATCAGAAAAAGTTTTGATATTTCCAGGATACTTTTCAGTGCAAGCACTAGAATAGAATAGAATATAATAGAATAGAATAGAATAGAATAGAATAGAATAGAATAGAATAGAATAGAATAGAATAGAATAGAATAGAATAGAATAGAATAGAATAGAATAGAATAGAATAGAATAGAATAGAATAGAATAGAATAGAATAGAATAGAATAGAATAGAATAGAATAGAATAGAATAGAATAGAATAGAATAGAATAGAATAATAAATCCGTTGAGAATATCAATTTGGTTTCATTTGAATAAAATTCAGCACGACATTTGAAGGACTCTGATGGAGATTCTTCTAAAATTCTTTCAGCAGTTCATTCTGGAATTTCTCAAGGAGTTTCTTTTAGGATTCCCATTTTTGATTATTCCTCCCTTTTTAATTCCTCCAGCACTTCCTTCTGGGATTTCTCCAAGAATTTCCACTTGAGATTTCCTCCTTTTTGTATTTCTTCAGGGGTTCCTTCGGAGATCCTTCCAAGAACTTTTTCCGGAGTTCTTTCTTTGATTCCACTAAAAGCTCCTTCTGGGATTTTTCCGGGATTTTTTTTTGTCTAAGATTTTTCTAAAAGTTTATCCATGATTTCCTTCGGGAGTTCTTTCAAGGTTTTATTCTCCTCTGTTTCACCAGCAGATTCTTCCGACATCTCTTCAGGGATTTCAAACGGATTTTTTTAAATTCCATCAGAAATTCTTTCTGGGTTACCTGTACAAGCCCGAGCAGAGGAGAATATCAAATTGATAATCACGAAATCACATAACCTGTTTTTATATCTTGTTTTGTTATTATTTAACCCACGAACGATCGCGCTGTTGTATTTTGTACAACACGCTGAAAAATCTCGCTTTTTGTACTCAGCATGAGCGTGGTGCTGACGCAGGTATTCAACCGCGCGAGTTACGGAAGGTTAATTATCTAGGCATATCTCATCCATAACAAATTTTGTTGGACAATCTCATTTAGTTATAATCAAGCTATTGATATATTCACTCAATTACATTTCAATAACATGTTTTGTTAAAGTACAAGTTTTGTTATTGTTGTACTATTGATCAACTTATCAACAACAGCACAACAGTTACAAGTTTTGAAATCAAAGCGACAATTCGATAATAATGATCTGTTTTTTTGTTTTGTTCCATTTTTGTATTCAGTTATGAAGGAATTTTCCGAACGAATCCTCTGAAAAGTCCTTAAATAATATTCGGGAAAACACTTGGAAGTTCTGGAGGAACGCTTCGATACCCTGGAGAAGTCTTCAAAATAACTCCTGGCGCAATCTTCTTAGAAATTCCAAAAGTAATTCTTCTGAGCTATTATAACAATTCTTGGCAAAATCTTTTGAAAAATTCCACGAGAAGTCTTCGAAAAAAAAACTCCTCAAATAAATTTTCAGTGAAATCTCAAGATGAAATTCGGGACAAATGATCACGGTTAATTCTGGAGAAATCTTTGGAGGGATTCTGCTCATAACTCTGGAGGAATTTCTAGAGGAGTCTTTGAAAATCTGTGAATGATTTCGAAAAAGAACTTTCGGAGATATTTTTGGAAGATTTTTATTTTACATTCTCTTAGAACGAATTAAAAACTGAATATAGTTTTTTTTCGATCATTTAAAGTATTGTTGCTCATGTTATTTGTGGATTTGTGAGACAAGGTGAATAATTTTATATAATAAGTATCATAATTTACTTAGTTACGTTTTTGATATCATAACATATTTTGCTTTCCGATTATTATCAATAACAAATTAATATCAAAATTTGTTATTAAAATATTTTCCAAATTCACTGTTATGAAGTTGTTATTGAAACTAAAAAAGCAAGTTATTTAAATGGTTTTCCAAGAACATTTTTTTGTTATGATATTTGTTATTTTGCCGCTTATGACAGACAAGTTTATAACATAATATGTTATATTAATAACTTCAAAATAATCGATTCTATTATTCAGTTATTTTACCCAAATAACACAGCTCCTTATCCTGTTGTTATTCCCTTCTGCTCGGGAGTCTCTTTCGGGATTTCTCCAGGAGTTCCTTCTTGGTTTCCTTCAGGAATTCACTCAGATATTCAATCCGAGATCTCTGTAGGAAACCCTTCCGGCATTCTTTCAACTCCCCTCCAGGAGTTGCTTCTGGGATTCCTCTAAGAGTTCTTTTTCGGATTCCTTCTGGAATTCCTTCCTGGATTCTTCTGGGATTCCTCGAGGACTTTCTTCTAGGATTTAGTCAGGATTTTTTCCCATGACTTCTCCATGAACTTTTCCCGGCATCCCTCCATTAACTCCTTTTGGAATTCCTTCAGGATTTTTCTTCCGTGATTCCTTCAATAATTTCGACTGTGATTTCTTTAGAAATTTAACCACGAGTTTGTTCTTAGACTCTACAAATAGTTTCTTCTGAAATTCTTCCATGAGTTGATTCAAGATTTATTTAAAAGCTCCATCTAGCATTGCTCCAGGAACTCCTCACGGGATTTTTTTTTTTGAATTTCTGTATGATTGCTTTTCAAGATTCCTCCAGTATCGGTTCTGCTTGGGCCTCTCACTGAGCAGAAACATAATTGTTCAAACAATAAATAGAAAAATAATCTCTTTTGATTGCCAGCTTCCAAAAGAGTTCCTGAGTTACTTTCTATTATTTATTTATTTTTTTTTTTCAATTACGAAATAATTTGAGTTGTTCGTCATTTTCGGTGTCGACATGTGTTACGATGACCCGGTTTCTATTTTTATTTTTTTTATTTTATCTATTTATTTATTTATTTTTTAGATAAACGCTTCAAATTATACGGTTTCCTAAACGTATTGCAACGTTCCGATGACCCTGGAGGGATCGGTTCTGCTTGAGCCTCTCACTGAGCAGAAACATAATAATTCATACTGTAAATAAGATCATCTCTTTTGATTACCGGCATTCAAAAGATTAAATTACAACCAAATAAACAACAAATGACATGGGTCCATCGCCAGCTTTTCAGGCGAATCCTTGACTTAATACCTCTCCCAACTCCCACTCCGTAGTACTGATGGAAGTGTCGCTGAGTCGGACGCCTCTTAAATAAGTACTACATCAACATTTCCTCCCCACATCCCAAGTTACGGTAAAGATGGGCGTGGCCGGGAATAGCGACATTCATGCTTTTGGTATTTTTGTTTAAGACTGGAGCGTGGTTAATTCCCCAGCCTAGTTCCGAAAAGCAGTCTGGACATGATTATCAAAAGGAACGTGAATGTCGTTAGTATCCAATCTACGAAGTATACCGTAACTACGCTAACGCTAACGCTATTTCTTTTCAAGATTGCTCCAGGAGTTTCTTCTGAAATTCTTCTGGAAGTTCCTTGAGGGATTCCTTTTGAGATTCCTCCAAATACTTTTGGGATGTTTTCAGAAGCTTTTTCTGGGATTCCCAGTAGGAATTTCTGTGAGAATGTTATCCTTCTCCTGTTGGGGAAACCTCTAAAGAATACCATGAGCAATTCCTTACAAAGCTGAGCTAGAGGAGCTCCTTAAGAAATTTAAGGAGGAATTCTTCAATGAAGTTTTGTAGAAACTTTGTAAGGCACTCCTGGAATAATGCCATAATGCCATATTTTTTTTTCCTTTGTAGCCCTAGCAGCGCACGCTATGTCCAAAAGGAAGTATTATGTAAAGTGAATGTACTTCAAAGTTTATTCGCTAGAACCGTATTTTTGGTCCTCTAGATTCAGAATATGTGCGATTTAAAATAATCCAGCTTGGGTTTTTTTCCCATACATTTTTATATGGGACGAAATTAACCTTAAAATGCCTTTTTTCGTCATGTATATGGGAAAATGGGAAAAAAAAATCAAACAAATCGAAAAAAATCGAAAAACCCAAGATGAAATATTTTAAACCGCACAGATTCTGAAACTAGAGGACCAAACCTACGATCCTATGGAATAATATTTGAGGTACATTCGATTTCCATAATACTTCCCGTTGGACATAGCGTGCAGCGTGCAGTGCCCTACAGCAAGCAGCAAACTATTGTTCGTTGAAAGCATTTGAGCGAAATTGATTTTCATACATATTGTTCTTTTATTATTCATTATTCTTTACGCAGGACTTCAAAACCATTTTCTCAGATACAGTTGTTGCGTTCAATAGCTGCACGTCTTATGAAATGAAGCCGGCATTTATATCCATTATTTGTTATTTACATTAATGTGATGAAAAAAAAAACAGATCATGCAATATGTATATTTTTTTTTATTCACTGGATAATCATACATGAAGCAAGTAAAAATTTTATTAAGCTTAGTAGAAAGCTACGTAGCATATCATGAACCCCTACCCCCGTATCTTCACACTTCGTCACAAAATCACAAACACCGATCGGAATTCCGTTTCCGTTTTTAACACTATTAACCCTTTATAAGGCAGTGGCAACTATATTGCCACCTACTGTTTTTATTTTTTTCTGTTTTATAACAATTTAATTCGAACTTCTTTTTTGGTTTACTCAAAATTAGGATTACTAACAACGCCTGGTATTTTTTTTTGGTACTTAACAAAGCTTAAACAGTAATTTGGGAGCCATTTGAAGTCTCAAAAATGGCAAAATTTGACGGCGTGAAGAAAATTAGCTCAAACTTATTATAAACCTATAGATTTGGTAAATATTTTAAGAAATAATCAAATTATGGGTTGATATGAGCTGAACTACACAGTTTAAATTATGGGTTAAGCCCTAATCCACTCTAATATCTCTTTTGCGGCTTTTTGTCGAAGTCAAAAGAAGAAAAGTACCCTAAACGGGCAGTGGCAAGAATATTGCCACCAGCGCTGGTGGCCTAAACGGGCAGCGGCAACTATATTGCCACCTCAAAAGCTCGTTTTTGGGGTAAACGGGCAGTGGCAACTATATTGCCACCTAGATTTTTGAGAGTTTCTTTCAAACAAAAATGGTTTTGTACATGTAATCATGTGTATAATCATTTCCATAATAGTATGCGTTGATTACTCTTCTAGTTTTCTCGGCCTTATAAAGGGTTAATGGTTTGAAAATCTGAAATCATCATTGTGAATACTGTGCAATAAAGCTGCATTTACATGAACAGCCGGCGCCTGATTCAGTGCCAAAATTGTACACTTCAACTAGATTGTCAATCCCTTGTTTTGCTCACACTACCAGCCGAAGAACCTTCCCTCCTTTTCCCTACTACAATGTAACAAATTCTCCTTCATAATTGGCAATCATTCATGAAACCATTTAGACACAAAAGTAATGCAAATGGCTCTGTCGATCGCGCCGCGCTGCACACGATCCATCCATAACAGCAACAATGAAGCGAAAAATTATGATCTATTAGCGCCCAACTGTCATAAAGTGATTCAGCTTAATTCTCCCCACGGTGCCTAGTCGAACACCCCCGCTGGGACTGCATGCGCTACCGCGACGCGCAAAACTTCAAACTAAGCTGCATGCTCATTGCTCACTGCACATTTCACTTTGGCGTCCGCCATCGTCGTCCTCGTCGTCATCGGTCTATCCATCGAAATTGAATTAAAACGATACTTACATTTCGCGAGCAGCAGCCAGCGGTGTGATTGTGTGATCTGCGAGTGATTCCAGTGTGATTGCTCACACGAATCCACCAGCACATGGATGGTTGGGCCCTCACATTGTGCATGTGAGGTCCAACTCGACTGAAAATGACATAATCGAGGCGGGTGTTTGAATATAATTTATTACAATTATGCGACGTATGGGTCTGGGTTTAACTCGACAGTCGGACCAACAAAGGTGCATAAATTTACTGTGCTCTGAGGTAGTGGTTTTCAACTTTTTCATATTTAAAGGTACAGGCGTACCTCGATAGTACGTACCCTCGATAGTGCGTACCCTCGATAGTACGTACCCTCGATAGTAAGTACATTTTGCCTCGATAGTACGTACACCAAAATTAAGTTTATTTCTAATCTACAAAAATGAGTTCGAATCATTAGTAGACGCATATCAGAGACTCCGATACTATGAATTTGTGTTGTGCACGGATTTTCAGTAAACCATGGTTTACCAAACTGTGGGTCGCGTGCTGTTTTATAACTTGATGGTGGCTGGGTGGCTCATCTCATGGAGTTCCGGGATTCCACAAGAATGTTGTTCCAGAGCTTGCTTCTGGGATTCCGTAAGCTCTTAATGAAATTCTTCCGGAAGTTAATTTAGGATTCCTTCAGAAGTTCCATCTGGGGTTTTCCCAGGAGTTTTTTTTTTCTGAGATTCCTTAAGAGGTTCCGCCTGGGGTTCCGTCAAAACCTCTTGCCAGGATTGTTCCAGACAGTTCCCCGAGACGCTTCCAGAGATTCCTGGATTTCGGTAGAAATTAATTTCGAGAAATTAATTTCGAGAAACTTCAACATTACTTCTTTTAGAATTACCTTGGTAATTTTTCCTGAATCGCTTCCAGGTATTCCTTCCGTGGTTTCTTCACAAACTTATTGTAGAATTCCTCTAGGAGCAGCTATAACTAAGTTGCTTTTCCTGTGTTTACTCAAGAAAATCCTACAGAAACTACATGAGGAATTCCATAAACAAAATACTCCAAAAATTCATAATGAACTCCAGGAGGATTTACATTACAAACATCTGAAAGCATTTCAGAAGGGTCTGCAGGAATTCCTGATGGAGCCCTTGGTAGAAACCAAAAAAAAAAGTCCCTAGATGATTCCTGGAAAAAGTTCTTGAAGAAATCCCGGAATTCCTAGAAGAAGCTCGAAGAATCTCTTATGAAATTCCAGGAATAAATCATTACGGATTGTTGCAAGGAGTTTTTGAAGGAATGTCGGTAATAATTGCTGATACAATTTCCATAAGAAATTCTGGATGAAGTTGCTAGAATTTCCAGGAATACTATCTGGAAGCCCAAAAAAAATGTAAATCCAGAGACATCCTAAAAGAAACTATTCGGAGAATCTCAGATGAAATTCCTGGAGGATTCCGGGGACTTCTTGAGAAATTCTGGATGAAATCACTTGAAGTCCGAACGTAAACAAAAAGGTCACACAACATCAAAAACTTAGAAAAAAAAAATCTTTAGCAACCGCGGCTTGCAATGTCCTAAAGGCTGTACCAATTCAATTGTTTCTCGGTGAATCCGAATTGTGGGATTCGGGGAAAGACATTTCGCTTTCTCGCTTGCTTTAGGAATTTCTTCAAGTTTCAAGTTTCTTTCAGTTCCGCAATTGCTCTAGGTGTTTGTTCTGAGATTTCTCCAGAAATTCTTTCTGGGATTCCTTAGGGATTCTTCCAGGAGTTTCTTCTGCGATTCCTAATGAGATTCCAGGGTCTCTTTCAGAGATTTTTCCAGAGATTCCTTCCGAAACTTCACCAAGAATTTCTTCTGTAATACTTTCGGGACTTCTAGGATTTCTTCGGGAATTTCTTCCTGAATACCTCTCATTCGTTCTGGGATTTCTCTATGAATTCATTCCAAGATTCCTCCAGAAACCTAAGATTCATCAACCTAAGATTCACGAAACCTAACAAGGGAAGGTTACGATGGGGTTTCCGGGGATTTCAACCGGACTTTTTTTGTTGCAATCTACATGTGGAAATATGGATAAGTCCGAAGCCTTTCGGGTGATGGGCCAGTGGTGTAGCCAGGAGGGGCCCTCAAAGGGGCAGATTAGGCAAAATATAACATTTTTGAGAATGCTCAAACGTCATCAAAATGCAACTTTTATAATGTATTGTAGTAGAAGCAGGTAGAATATGCATGAATACATGATTTTGTATCAAATTTAATTTACCATAGGCGTTGCCAGGGTAAGAACCAGTTGAAGTTATTTTAATAAAAATGTATCACCTTGATTATCACACATCTCACCCTGGCAACGCCCATGGTAAATTACATTTATTACGAAATCATGTATTTATGCATATTCTGCCTGTTTCTACTGCAATTCATATTGAAATTTGCATTTTGATGCTGTTTGAGTATTTTCAAAAATGTTATATTTTGCTTAATTTGCCCCTTTGAGGGCCCCTCCTGACTACACCACTGGCCCATCAACCGAAAGGCTTTGGATTTATTCATATTTCCACATGTAGAATGCAACAAAAATAGTCCGGTTGAAATCCCCGGGGGACACCATCGTAACCTTCCCTTGTAAGATTCATCAAATATTGTTTTCCTTGAATTGCTCCAAGAATTTTGGGATTCCTCCAAGAGCTCCGAGATAACTCTAGGAATCCCATCTCATAAAAAATTAAACTCTTGGAGGTGTCCTAGAAGGAGCAATGTTCATAAGATTTTGAAAATATCACGGCAATAAATATTGCAGGAGAAAATACTTTTAGAATATTTCTTTTCGGCTTATGCAGTCGGAAGACCAGCTAAAACGTTATTTTTTAATTCTGATCCGACGTTTCGGGCCTTTATTGGTCCTTTTTCTGAGGATTAGAATGGGCTAACGTTTTTTTGTTTTGTTTTTGTTTTTTTTTAATCCTCAGAAAAAGGACCAATAAAGGCCCGAAACGTCGGATCAGAATTAAAAAATAACGTTTTAGCTGGTCTTCCGACTGCATAAGCCGAAAACCATTTCAACATAAGTTTTCACAGTCGATAGCCCCCAAACTACCATTTAGAATATTTCTATAACAAGATATAACTGATCTAGATCGATTTAATTATATCTAGATCAGTTTGGATGGTTCTAAAAGATAATTCAAATAAAATCAGTATAAGTTCCCAGAGACGAGATACCTCTACGAAGCTTCTCCAGAACACAAGAAGATTTTTACAATAAAGATAGGATCCTAAACAGGCAAAATTACGTAATTAATAAACGGACCCTTAGGCCACATGTAATTTTTTGGCAATCCTGACGTTCCAGAAACAACATTCTTTGATTTGAAAATGAAAATAAAAATAAAAATGTGTGCTTCGATAGTACGTACATTTCGATAGTACGTACACTAAACGAAGCGGTGGTGTACGTACTATCGAGGTATGCCTGTACTCAGCTAACAGGATGTAGGAAACATACGTGTAGCTATCTGTAAATCTATTAAGAATTGTATAACGTATTATGGATCTATGAAGCTATTGATCCTCTTTCTTTTTGAGAAATTTTCGAATGTCCAGAGTGTAATTTGTATTATTTGGATAGAATTTCCCGGCATTTCGCATTGTATGTAGAACTGCATCGATTGAAAACCCCTGATCTCTAGAAGCCACAAAAAAGGGAATAGTTGAAAATGTCTACAAGTAACTCATTCGCACGTAGGAGTCAATCATCCGATTCACACTTCTATGTACCGTTGGTACGCTATAATATTCAACGGTCCAGTGCAATCTCCTACATGTTTACAAGTCTATTATCGAAAATTGAGTGTTAATTCAGCTTAATAATGGTCAATTGAAGACACTTCTTCACACATTGGCTGGGTGTTATTTTCAACTGTGGTGCACTCTAGTCGTTCAGTAACCGTTGATATTTATCAGTGTTGAGTAAAATGACGACGGTAGTGATCTGAAGACCGGAATTACCAGCACTTGTGCTGTTTTGATCATCTCCAAGCAATGAAAAGCAGCATATACTGTTGTTGACTCTAGACATAACAAACAGGAAATGCACCGTGCGTATTATCAAGCCCATACTGAGATAGTCTGGGTTTGATTCCCGGTATGCCCAACATATTTTTGTAATAAAAAATTCCTTGATTTCGTTGAGCATCGAGTAGTTCGGACGTCATACCAAGAAAAATAATAACAAAGGGAAGTTTTAGTCCATTTTCATTTTAAATATTTTTTAAATGAACTTTGGCACTCTTGTGACCAGAACATCATCGTCACAGATGCATTCTATTCTTATCTCAAAACAAGAGGAAGTACCGTAAACTGACACCCACAGGCGGGTTATCAACTCTTCGTGTGCAAATCTACCCCGCTAATGAGGCAATCATGCAACCATCATCGTCGGAAGATAATCGATATGCCATTGCCCCCTGCTGCGCTGTCTCCGTGAAGCACCAATCATCAGAGACAGAAGAAATGTTTGCATAAACAAGAAACCTGATACCATTGTTTGATGCAGCAGTTTTTGCCGATGTGCTCATTTCGTTGATAGTGAAGACTGGTGCATGGCCTTTGGCTATCGTGACCCGTATTTGCAAAATGTATTTCAAAATACTCATTAGGACGGGAAAAATAAGACATTTTAGCTCTAGTCCACTTTTAGGGTTCCTTACCTTCTAGTGTCAATATGAATTGTGCAAAATTTTGACGCAATCGATGATATCAGCTGGGGGCTGAATTTGTTATACACCTCATCCTTTTTTTACGTCCATGCTTGGCTAAGGGACAAAAAATTCTACCGCTAAGACAATGAGCAAACTCAACAGTTTTATATTTTTTAAAGAATCTTCGTGATTAGGAGAAGTGTACAAAAATATAAAAATGTGTATTTTGATCATTATTTTGACAGCAGAATTTTTTTTCGCTAAGCCAATAGTAGACGTAAAATAAGGTTTGGGTGTATCTACAAACTTAATGTCTAGCGGTGTATCTATCTTCGAACTAAATTAAAATAATCCCAGAACAGCCAAGGATGCTACCAGATCAATTCCACCTAGGGATATAGTACCGGTAGTACCGGTACCGAAAATCCCGGTATTACCGACCAATTTTTGGTACCGAAATACCGGTACTAACTGAGCCTTGGTACCGGTACTTTCGGTACTGGAAAATCGCTCCAGAAGTGTTGAAATCCGGTTCCTAGTATAGCCAATCTGCAATGGAAATAAACGAAAACATTTAAAACCAAGTAGGGTGACGATGGGTATTATCGGCAGGTTTGTTCTCTTCATCATGATGGTTTTTTATCGGCCAATTTTCCTCAAACTTGGACGTAGATTTCAGCTTGGTTGGGAAGGATTTGAGATCAACTCTGAGTTCAACAGCTATAAGAAAAACCCATGACGAAGAGAACAAAACTGCCGAAAATACACAATTTCCCCTACTATGACAAACAAAAGTTTCATATATGCAACCTCTCTTCAAATCCATAATACCATAGCACTAATTGGTGTATTGAAAGTTGAATGTTGGAAATGGATTTACAAGCTTTAAATAAAAATTGTTAGATTGAGTTTTTTTTTTGTTTTTCTTCAGTTTTGAAGAAGGAATTAAGGAAAAATAAGTTCAATCTTCTTCTGTCTATACATAACAGTTATCTGATTTTGGTATGTGAGAAGTTGATCCTGTTTAATTTTAGGCCGGCAAAAGTACTGCCTGTGGAACTGCTCAGAAGCGTTTCAATAAAGCTAAAAACAATTTCATACAACTTATTTCTCTGTTTTTATTCAATTTAGAATTTTATAACTAGATTTTACGACATCTGTGAAAATCTAAAATCTTATATGTCTGGTAAACGGTAGATTTATTGTACAAAATAATTTACTCTTCATTTCAGTGAAAATTTTCCAGTACCGGTATTTTACCGGTACTACCGGTACTGTCAGCCTCAGCTGTCAGCTAATTCCACCAAAGCACAGAACCAGTGATGCCACATACACAGATTTACCTAGAATTACACAGATTTTTTCCCATTTTCGGCTACAGATATCTGTGATCACAGATCAAAGATTTTTCAAATATAAAAGATTTTTAAGATTTTTAAAATAATGACAATGACTTTCGTGAAAAAAGCTTTATTATAATTTTCATGCACTCAAATTTAAATAATAAAAATTAAATCTTCTAGTTGGATGGCCTAGGCCAAGCCTCAGGCGCATTGTTTTCGACGTTCTTGTGGTTTCTGATGATCTTCAGATGCAACCTGGGAGTGTTTTGGTCGACTTTATTCTAAGAACATTTTTTTCCGTTTATTTTAACAAATTGTTTAAAAATATTCGATTTTGGAGACATTAACCTATCACGGATTTTTACTAAGATTTTCTGAAATTTCCTACAGATGAAAAAGATTTTTTTGGCCAAAATCACAGATGAAAACCGAAAAAAATATGGCAACACTGCGCAGAACCAGTTTAATATTTATCGTTTACCTTCTGGTTCTGACCAGGTGGAATCCTAACAAGAATTCCAGAAGAAATTCTAGTAACAATTTCAGCAGGGAACTCTTCGAGGAATTTCTCCTAGTATTCCAAGAAAAGCTTCTAAAGGAATGGTTGGAAAAATATCTGGAAGAATTCCAACAAAAACTTTTATAGGAATCCCATCAGGTTTGCCTTGAGGAATTCCAAGAAGATTTCTCCTAGAATTGGTGCAGGAACTTCTTATTTGTTAGAAGTTCCTGCTGGGATTGCCGAATAAACTCCCTCCTTGTGGGATTCTTCCCAGAAGTCCTCTCATAGAAGTCCAATCATAGGAGGTACTTTCCTTCGTCTAGGGATAACTCCAAGGATTTATTCATTAGTTCTTCCAGAAAACTTGCCAGAAATTCCCAGAAATTTTATTTGTGAATCCTGAATGCTTTTCATGCAGGGATTTCTTCAAATATACCCGCTAGGATTCCGAAAGAAGTTCTTTTTGAGATTCTTACAGACATTTTTCAAAAGGTGCCTCTAAAATTTCCTCTTGGATGCCCGCTGGCATTCTCCATAAATTCCACCTGGGGTTTCTTCAGAGGATATCAAATAATCTCTCAATAAATTATTCCTGCTGTTCTTCTAAATTTTTTTCTCAAGATTTCTCCAGCAGTTTTTCTGGGATTACCTGTACGAATTCCTGCTGGTATCCCTCCAGCCACTCCTGCTGTAATATCTCCATGAATTTCTCTTCTCTATGGATTCTTTTTATTCTATTGGAAATCCTTTTGAGATTTTAACTCCTATTTTGATGCCTTCTGGTAAAATTTCTCCAGGTATTTTTATTTCTGGATTTCCCAGGAATTCCTGGAAGATTCACAGGAGCAATGATTGGAGATATTCCAAGTGATAATGCTTGAGAAATCTCAGTGAGGATTCTTGACAATATTGTAGCACCAATTACTGAAGAAGTGGCTTCGTGGTCGTGCGGCTAGTGTCACCAAGCACTTAGTCGCATCGTGCTAAGGAGCGCGGGTTCGATTCCTGCCGCAGCTGTCAGGAAAAGGTTTCGGCTGTGCCACTGGGCGTTGCATGCTAGTCCGTTGTCTAGTGTCGTGCTTCCTTCAAGGAGCGAATAGCGCACTGGAAGCATTGAACGTGCCCGTGTCTTTTAAAAAAGAGGGGATCTTGGAGGAATCCTTGAAAAGTTCTTTGAAGGAATCATAGGGGCAGTTCTGGAGAAGCATCAAGAGGAATTTTATGAGAGAATTTCTGGAAAAATCTTTGGAAAAATATTCTTGGAATTCCTCCATGAATGCCTGATGAATTCCTCTTGAAGTTTTTGCTAGAATTCTTTTAGAAATTGCTCCTATGATTGTTTAGAGATTTCTCCAAGGATTTCTCTAGGAATATGTCTCGGAATACTCCCAACCAATCTTACTGGGAATCAGGTTTTTCTACTACGGTTTCTCCAGCAATTCTTGTTGAGGTTTCTCAAGGATTTCCAGATCGTTTTTCTGTAGTTATTACTCTTAAAAGCTCCCAAGAATTCCTGTAGGATGTCCAACAACAATTTCTTGAGTATGAGTAATCGCAGCAAGATTTCCTGTAGGATTTTCACCAAGAATTTCTGGACGCCCCGAATTTCAACAGCCTGGAGCAATCCCAACATAAATTGTCACAGGTACCTCAAGGCCTCAGAAATCAGAGGATTTCTTTTGTTAAACCCAAGGGACTGGCCAATGGTCAAAAACCACCTTGTTTTTTCGGATGTGCTAATAAACCACTTCCCCTATTAACTGGTACTTCTTCCACACGAACAATGTAAATTTGTATGAACCATGATCTTTGACGAAACACTCCTATGCAAATTCTTCACAAATCAATATGATTGTTTCAAGGAATTCTACAGAGGTTTCTTCAAAGATCCTTTCTAGAGTTTCTCTTGGAATGCCACTTAAAAGTTCGGGTAGGTTTCCTGCAGGAAATGTTACTAAGATTTATTCAAGAGTTCTTGCTGGGATTTCTTATGTATTTGCAGCTGGGATTTCTACAGTAATTACTCTTGGGAGTCCAGCGCGAAAAGAAATTTGTTTGGAATTTTAAAGATGAGATGTAGGCTACCCAAGCAACCAGGAATCGCATAAGGATTCAGGTAGTACATAGTATACTGCCGTTATATGCATAATTGTCCCATGCTAACATGGGACAGTTATGCGTAGAACGGTAGTATAACAGCCATTCCGTAGAAAATCGATTTAATGCAACTCCGATTGTCGTGAAACTTGGTGTGTTTGTAGTTCATGGAAAATAATTAGACCTGTATTTTTTATTTATTTTTTCGTTAGGGTGACCAATTTTCAGATGGAGTGGTCATAAAAATCAAAGTTTTTCAAATTTTTTTTTTAATGATATCTTTTGAATCAGTTGACCGATTTCAAACTTTTTTTTTGCTTGAAACCTTTGAATTCATACATAAGTGACCCGATTTTGTCAGCCCCTTTCCGGAACAAAATTTTTGCTCTTCTCGAAAATCTAAATAGCTTTTTAAACTTTTTACCCCTCTATGGTCTGCCTTTCAGCAGTAGTTTGATGATGAACGTGAATGAATTGGTCAAAGTTTGATCGTAAGATAATGAGAGCAAAAAGTTCGTCGCGCAATGGGGCTGACAAAACCGGGTCCATACTGTATATCATAAACTAAAAAACCGACATCTTAGATTAACGCCAAATTTCCTATGTTTTGTGATAAAAATATAAAACCACGGTACCCCTTTGGTCCCGAGACCATAAAAACGAGAAAAAAACAAATATTTGTTTTTTTTTCTTTTCAACACGATTTGGTTCCTTTCCTATATTTCCTAAAACCTAATATTAACTAACTTTCAAACACAAAAAAGAGAAGTTTAAAATCGGTCAACTATGTAATTCAAAAATTATGATTTTTTGAAAATTTTTCGTTTTAAAAAACCGTGATATTTCGGACCACCCTATCTAAAAATTAGTCACCCTTATGACCAAATAAAAAATACGGGTCTAATTTGACTGCTCGACAAAATTTTAAAAAAGTTCATGTTATGGGATTTAAAAAAAGAACAGGGGTTTGGAACCCTATAAATGTCATAGTGAAAACATTTTTGAAAAAATATCGGGACTTCACAGTTTACGACTGAAGATTGTATGGGTAACTTGGGGTGTTCAATTGATAAGCGCATTAGAACGTAGCATGCATATATTTGGGCGTTTTTGGTATTTAGATTTGTTTTGTTATTTGCTTACGCCATGTTATATTATATACATAAATATAATTATTCCATATGACACAACAGTACATCACAATAGTGCACAACGTACATGGCAAAAAAAAACAATTCAAGTCATATAGCGTTACTATTGTCCAACCAATAATGCCCATATATCGCCTCCACTTTTGTACACCTAAGGCACTTTTGCAGCAACTTATGTACCGAATAAAAGTACGTATAACACAGAAAAAAAGCCGAAATATTTCATCATAAAGAACATCTTTGTAGAACACCCCAACAAAAAAGTTCTAGCGAAAAAAACATTGTAGAAATTTTGTGAACGACTAGCACTGGCACATCACTCTTAAAATTGAGTAACTAAGGTTATAGATTGCTCAGCACGCTTCCAACAATATTTTTTTCCGCAACTTTGCAGCGGACATTAATACTCTATCTTCATTTGATAGGATTAGATTAGAAGCAAAGGGGTGTTAGTGCCAAAAACCTACTTTGGAGTAAATGGGGATAAATATTTTTTCTTTTTTTCAAAACCAACCCAATTCACTCCGATTTATTTTATTTTTTAATCATTGTTAAAATAATAATAAACAAGAACATAAAAATAATAAATAAAAAGCTTTGAAATCTGAATATTTTTTTTATATGCTCAGCTCAAAATCGACAAAATTGTCATTTGCTTCCCTCTGCATTTGTGCCCCTCATCGTTTTTGTTTTTTTTTTTTTTTATTTTTAAAAATTGTTATAGGTTGAACCCAAAAGTTCAATTTTTAATATGCTTATTGTATCAAATTATACGCAGTTTGTTTTTTCTGCATATACAGTGATAGACATTCGTTTAGCCGAGGCCATTTTCAAAATAGTGTCGAGAAACTCATACAAAAGATTTTATGACAATGTTATTATTGCAGTGATAGTATATTTAGTACTGTTTCACACTTACATATACACTGAAACAAAAACGAGGGTTAATACCCTTCAAATGTCATTAATTGCCTAGACATTCGTTTAGCCGAGGTAAATGAAAAATTGGGTTTTAAAAGTTTTTTAGTAATTTCGTGAATATATTTCGAGGATATACCCCAAGGCATTTAGTTTATGACGTGTTAGCTATATTATCATGTATGACTACATCACAGTACACGATATTCTGATGTTTTATTGCGACTACCTTTGCTCATTCGCAAAAGCGTTCGAGCGAACGTCTGAAAGTGTCGATTAAATTCACATAATTGCATACTGCGATGGTTATACGACTTTGCTTGGTACTTTTCTCATTACGTCAGTCTCGCATTGCTGTACCAACTGAATCGCATAAAAGTAAAAATAAACTCGTTAAAATGTGCATACAAACTCGAATCGTCAACGTTGGCATATTGCGATGTGCTACGAGATAACAATGAAATAATTGCTCTTGAAGTGCTAAAAAGCTGCAAGAAAGTGAGCAGTCATCATTATGGTGACAGTACAAGTTACGAAGTCATCATTTTTGTTTTGTTGACGTGATTCTAACAATGGATTGTGCTTCATCATTATGAGCTCCAGATAGCCTGCCGAACACGTACAACACAGGGAAATCAAGTACATTCCAACAAACACTGAGGTGAGTTAGAATGTCATGACAATTACCCAGTGTGTTTCATAAGTAGTGTTTGGTGTTAAGTGTAAAGTGTGGCTCGATAATCCAAAGGTTGTTAGTTCGGCGCTGACGTGACAAAAAACATTTTTTTTTCGAATATTATTAAGTCACATAAGATACTATATTACGTCGTAATAGTGCGCATCATACATCGCATAAGATATCGCTTCAAGTCATATAGCGTTATTATGTGTTCATCAATGCACGTATAGCGCCTCCACTTTTGTACGCATAAGGCACTTTTACTGCATCATATGCGATGTAACTTTACCGCATAAAAGTACGTATAACACGAACATAAACTTCATTATACGCGCAAATTGGTTGTCAGGGAGAGGTGAAAATTTCACAAATGAAGAGTTTCTTCTTCTAAGACACCAAACCGCTAAAGTTAATATTTGACATTGTAAAAAAAGATATTACGGATCTAAGCCCAGAATTCATACAGTATGAAGCTGGTTCCTCCGAAGATTATGTCCGGTGGCCATATTCGGTACTTCCTAAATGGTCAAAAACTACCATTCCTGACAAAATAATACCCTTTTTTGAACGCAAAATCAATTTTAGTCATTGTTATCTATGTCCATTTCTTTTCCCAGGTACAGTCCTATCACCGAAGGTAGAATGAGGAGCACGTGTTAAGGACAGACTTGCTAGAATTCTAAAATGGCCGCCACAATGGCCGACTTTGGTACCTACTCACGATTTCGAGGGTACAAATCTCTTCGAAAACAAAACCAGCGCACCTGATCTTCTTATTTTAAGCTTATTACGAGTGAGCAAGAACAGAATAATGAAATGCACTGTTGTGTGAATCTTGCATTTTGAGATTTGTGCGTTTGAAATTCTGATGCACTGTTGAAGTGGGATTTCGAGACGTTTGTCCTTAATGTTGATGCTATTGTTTGATGGTCCATTAGAGTTGAAATCAAATTTTTAGAGTGTTTTTCTGCGCATACATATACCTTTTTGAAACTTTAGGTTCCGTGAAAGTTATGCACAGTTTTGTAGGTACTGAAAATACAAAAATTAATGTTGAATGTAACAATCCTTTTTCATTTAACCCGAAAATATGGTGAACTGTTGCAATTATCAATTCCACCTGTCTGCCAAAACGTCTTCTCAAGCCTCATCAGAAACCCCCATTGTTATCTTATAGAGGGTATACCTGCAACCAGATAGTATCTTCCATGAGCCAGGTTCCGTCCACCCTCCAATCCAGAGCTCAGATCAATCGCTTTCACACCATCACAACAACCACCAGGTTTGATTCATAAAACCCCACTCAAAGCATGACCGTGGAGCATCAAACCGCCTTGTTGACCAAGTGACCAATACCCACTGAACCAGCTCACGTACCTCGATACGAATCGTTTGTTTGCAAATGGACATTTAACGAAGTTTCCCTCCAGGCAACCAGCCAGCGTTTCAAGGGGCCGCACTCCGGTCTCCGGAAAGTAGATCGACTGGAGAGATATAATTTTCGCACCATCTGAACCGACTGACCGGCTGGTGGTGATGACGTCTGTGAACCTAACCTAGGTGTAGTATGTGACCAAGACGCGACGAAAGAAACAGTTTTCGTCGAGACGCTTACCGTTTGATGAATGATTCGCAACGGCTGAATCAACGTGAAATGGCCTCTCGTCTTTACGTGGTCGTCATCGTCGTTGCGTAGTTAATCCCCATCCTCTCGCTGGGGGACCATTGTATGATTATTAATAGTTAAGTCGAGAAACACTGACTATACACCACATTGCGCACTTCGCAGTTGTATAGCACAAGCAGTAGCGACGAAGGTGACGATGTTTGTCTAGATACCCAGTTTTAACGACTTTCTTGGATAAGCATTCCCCAGACGGTGGTGGCGAAAACCGAACCAGGTTTTGGACAATACTGAGTACATACCACAGGGTTTGACTGAATAAGGGATACTGGGGTATGTTGGGCGTAGATTATCATCGTGCCAGTCACACGATATACGAACGCGAAATGGTTATTAGCAGACGGAGCTCCCGGTTAATAACTGTGGAAGTGCTCATAGAACTCTCAGCTAAGAAGCAAGCGTCACGGTGTTTAGCTTTTTATTTTTGACGTAACGTCGTTCTGAAGCATAGCATAGCATAGCATAGCATAGCAGACCGTACACATCCTGGGGTGGCTGTCGATAGAGACGTTTAATGCGCCAGAAAAGTTGCCTGGGACTTGACAAACCTTTCATTTAACGAACTCTCTACACCTGGCCAGGTCCTTACGATCAGCGGGGATGGGGAGGAAATGTTGATTAGATATCTACTCAGAATATGTCCAAGAACTTGGCCCACTTCATAGATATCTGGAGTTGGAAATTGGATAGGGTTTAATGGGGTGCTTTCCTTGGCGAAAAAACGTATGAGAAATTGTCATGATTTAATCATTTACCTGGTTACCACGAAAAGAAAAAATTAGATAGATCTCACCAAATTTGTCTCTTAAAATCTTATTCCTCAAGCCAGAACACCTCAAAATCGCCGCACCACTTCAGAACGTCTCATAAACGCGGAATTCACTGAGGGCAATCCATAATCCACACTGAAAAACGACGACGCACACAATAAAATCAAACCAACGCGACGAAAGCAGCGGGACCTAATTCGAAATATGAAAAATCACCAAAATCTTCCAAAATTTAAAATTTTCAGACGCGAAAAAAATGACAGCGCAAAAATTCGAAACGTTCGCGCGCGCGCATCGACTACTGCGATCTCCTTCCTTGACGTAACGTCGTTCTGAAGATGCAGAAATTATCGGTCTCCAGTAGAAACAAGCATCACACCCTGACATTCCTTTCTCTTCCCATTGGATTGTCCAATGGAACTCAATAACATCAGTTAGTCTGCATCATCCATCCCCAGCATACCTTACTCCTCGGCCTAGCGCGCATGAAAGGAAAATTATCCTCAGGTCAAAATTATCATTTCCTCCATCTTAGCGGAGCAGCCAGCAGCGCGCGGTTGAATGGTCGATTGGTGGCTAGCGGCGGACTGATGTCAGATTTCGGTTATCGAAATTAGGTGAAAACGGAAGCAGTGTGTTTTACGAGCGCATGGCACTTTTTGCAACGAGATGGCGAGGTCCAGATAACCGGAGAAGACTATCCCACGGTGTTGGGAAACGGTTTTTGTGCGTCGACGCCGAGGATTGTTTCACGGGGTCCTACTTACTTATTCGACTCTGGGTTAGGAAGGTAGAGGAATAATAGAGACATCAAGAGTTAAGACAACACCGAGCATTCCCCACAATCGATTGCGATCTATTGCGCAATCAATTATGGCGTTGCGATGCGCAAGATGGAAGATAGTGCCAATCCGGGGAGGATTAATTTCAGTCCAGCTGGAACTGCTTAGATTGGACCAAGGTTTACTTAAAACCCCTGTTTCTAAACGATGTCTGAGCAAAAATACCAGATGAAATATGAATTCCGTAAGCATGGGAGTAGCCAGAGGGGGGCAGGTGGGGCCAGATTTTTTTAATTCGAGCCAACTCAAAGATTTTCAAAAATTAAGAGTTCTATAAAAAATATCTCAAAAAAAAACTCTTCTAATAATTAAAGTTTCTATTTACAATTATCACACCATTTTTACTTGAGAACCATAGAAAATTTTGCCAAGTTTTTCTCCAAGAGAACCACTTCAATCTTATCAAAAAATATTACCAAACAAGCAAGGTGGAATGGCTAAATTGTGTGATGTTAATTCATGGAATACAAAAACAGCATGCCAAATTTTCCAGATACAGGGGATGGCCAAAATGTTTGGGATAGGCAGCTTTTTTTCTCTCACAAAAAAGTTCAGCAAGCTGTAACTTTTCATAGAGTGCAGCAAACAATCTAAAATTTTGACTGATTATCAACCTATATGTGCACCCAAGCAACACACATGTTATATAAGAGTTACGACAGCGCAAGTTTTGGTAGTATATAAGTTTATTTGACGTGAACCAGCCAACCCGAGCAGAGGAGAATAGCAAGTTAATTACTACGAAATCACATAACCTGTTTTTATATCTAGTTTTGTTATTATTACATTATCAAGGCATAGCTTATCCATAACAAATTTTGTCAGATAATCTCATTTTGTTATAATTAAGCTATTGATATACATTAACTAAATTACATTTAAATAACATGTTTTGTTGAAGTACAAGTTTAGTTATTGTTGTACTATTGATCAACTTATCAGCAATAGCACAACAGTAACAAGTTTTGAAATCACAGCAACAATTCGACAATTATGATCTGTTCCTTTGTATTGTTCCATTTTTGTATTAAGTTAAAAAGGAAATTCCTGAACGACTCCTTTTAAGAATTCCTTAAATAATTTTCGGATAAGCACGTGGAAGTTCTGGAGGAACCTTTCGATAAATCCTTGGAGAAGTCTTCAAGAGAACTACTGGCGCAATTTTCTTAGAAATTCCGAAGTTAATTCTTCTGAGCAATTATTAGGATTCTTGGCAGAATCTTTTGAAAAACTCTTGGAGAATCCTTCGGAAAAACTTATGGTGAAATCCTCAAAGAAATTTTCAGTGAAATCTTAAGATGAACTTCAGAACTAATGATTACTGGAAATTCTGAAGAAACCCTTGAAAGGATTCTATGCAGGATTCTGAAGGAATTTCTAGAGGAGTCTTTGAAAATCCATGAAAGATTCCGTCAAAGAACTCTCGGAGAAATCTCTGGAAGATTTTTGGAGTCATTTATGGAAAAGTTTATGACCAAATCTGTCGACAAATTTTTGGAAGAATTTCATGACAAAGTCATTTGATAAACATAAAAGGAGTTTTTGACGGAATCCTTAGAAAAATAAATAGAGGAATTTTAGAAAAAAAAATATTGAAAAAAAATCTGGTGAAAGTCCTGTAGGAATCATCAGAGGAAGATCAGGAGAAATTATAGCAAAATTTTTGGAAGAATTCTTGTACAATCCAGGAGGAGTATTCGACATAATTCTTGAATCAAGGGAAAAATCGGAGGAATTAAAACAATCTTTCCAGGAAAATTGTAATAATCTCTACAATATTTCCAATATCCCAAAACTTTTCTCCAAAACTGTCGAGTATTCTAAAAATTCTTCAGTTTCTATGCTGAAAAAAACATAAGTCACACGTGCTCCGAAAACAATTAAAGTATAACAGTTTATAAATTACAGGTGGAAATCGAAGCTCGTCGTATTTGATAATATAGAAATTACTAAAGTTCGATTATCTTGCGACTTCAAATCTTTTAGAATGAATTAAAAGCTGAATATAGTATTATTCGATCATTTGAAAATATTTCTTACGTCAGAGTGATGAACCTCATGTTATTGGCTGGTTTGTGAAACAAAGCGAATTATTTTATATAATAAGTTTTATAACTTATTTAGTAACGAGTTTGGTATCATAGCAAATTGTGCTCTACGATTCTTATCAATAACATATCAATATCAAAATTTGTTATTGAAATATTTTCCGGATTCACTGTTATTAAGTTGTTATGGAAACTAACAAAACAAGTTATTGAAATGGTTTTCCAGGAACATTTTTTTGTTATGGAATTTGTTATTTTGCCGCTTATGACAGACAAGTTTATAGCACAATATGTTATGGTAATAACTTAAAAATAATCGATTTTATTATTCAGTTATTTTGCCCATATAACACAGCTCCTTATGCTGTTGTTATTCCCTTCTGCTCGGGAAGGGCTGAAAGTCTCTTTAATAAAGACAAATCAATCAATCAATTTATTTGACGTAATTCTAACATTGTGTTGATATAACGTAAAATAAACTTCTATACAACCAAAACTTGCGCTGTCATAACTCTATTATAACATGTGTTGCTTGGGCATCATTGGTACAAATTTGAGCTGCATTGGTTAATCTTTAAGGGGCTGTCCATAAACCACGTGGTCATTTTTTTGGGACTTCTCAACCCCCCCCCCCTCCCCGCGTGGTCATTAGTCCATACAAATTTTTTTTTTCGTCCATACAAAATGATCATTGGCCGAACCCCCCCTCATGACCACGTGGTTTATGGACAGCCCCTAACGAAGTTAGAACCGTTCTCGTAAAACATTATTTTTTAGATAACACATTTTTGAACTGTCATATCTCGGAAACCAGTGAACCGAATTGAATGAAATCTTTTACGTTTATCAACAATATATTGATACTTGATACGACATTATAAAATGCAATATTTTCTCACGACGGATAAAATTATACCAGTTTGACATTTTTACTCATATAGAGGAAAATAAGACAAATTTACAATACCACATAAAAATTACTAAATGTGTTTTCCTTTAATCAAAAAAGGCTCTAATATATCTTATCAAAGATATCTCGAGAACAGAAGTAGAAAATCTTTGGATATCAAAAGTAAAATTTAATGACATTGATGTGAGAAAAACACATTTTTTCGAGAAAGATCCAAATAGTGTCAATCTGTGATAACTTTTTTCAACGTTAAAAAAGTACATATGTTTTAATAACTTCTGTAGCATTAATATATTGTAATTATTGTTAAATTTCATACACTTCGGTTCACTGATTCTCGAGATATGACGGCTCAAACATTTGTTGTCTAAAAATAGTGTTTTACGAGAACGGTTCTGGCTTCGTGAAAGTTTAACCATTCGTGCTCAAATTTGTACCAATGATGCACATATAATAGGTTGATAAACAGTCTAAACTTGAGATTTTTTTAAGCACTCTGTGAAAAGTTACAGCATGTTGAACTTTTTTGTGAGAGAAAAAAAAAAGTTGCATATCCCAAACATTATGGCCACACCCTATATTCCGGAACCGGTTCCGGTAGGGAAAAGAAGGACTTTTTAGGATTACATGCTGCTATAGAGTGCAGTTATGTTCCACTGCTACACGAATTTCACTAGTATTCAATTCAAATAAACGTCATGCTAAGAGCAACATACATAAGTATTTCAGCAGCAATATTTTTTCAGAGTCCCTTACAGGAAATTTTACCAGAGATTAGCTAAAACCAATAGTTCCTTAAAACCATATACAAAACATTGTTTTGGAAGTCCATCGAAAGATTCTAACTCCTGCATGGATTCCTTCAGGAACTGCTGCAGCGATTCCTCAAGGAACTCTTCTTAGAATTCCTTCAGGATTTCTCTAAGGCATGGTTTCCCAAACTGTGGGTCGCGACCCCCCAGGGGGGTCGCCGGCGTTCATCCAGGGGGTCGCGAGGGACAGTAAAATATTTTACTGTAACAGACAACAAATGAGGGAATTTCTATGGGGGGTCGCGAAAACTACATCAGCTGGCAAAAGGGGGTCACGTGTCCTGAAAGTTTGGGAACCTATGCTCTAAGGATTCCATCTGCTATTTCTTCAGGAATTCTTTCTTAGTCTCTCCAGGAATTTCTCAAGGTATTCTTCCTCGAATTTCTTCAGAGATTCCTCCAGGAATTATTCATCTGGTAATTGCTGCAGGGATTCCCTTAAACATTCATCCAGGGATTCCTTCAGGAATAATACTAGAGATTCCTCCAGGAATTCTTCTAGAGGCTTCCTCGGTAATCCCTACAGGCTTTTCTCTAGGATATCCTCCAGGGATTCCTCCAAGAATTTCTGCTGGGCTTTACTCGGTAATTGATTCTGTGATTCTTTCTGGAACAACTTAATATTAAAATTCCTCCAATGATTCTCCCAGGATCTCTTCTTAAGAATTTCTCCTTGTATTCTTTAAAGATTTCTTCCAGGAATTATTTTAGTACTTCCTCCAGGAACCGTTTGGAGATTTCCTTAGGAATTCCTCATAAAATTGCTTCCGGGGTTGCTTCTGGAGTTTCTTCAGGAACTCTTCTCACAGAAAAAAAAATATGTAAGTAAAATTCAGCTAGAAATCATGCCCATAAAGAGAATGCTAGAGCTAGTGCACTTTTACATGAGACATAATGTAAAATTACATTACCATCGTGTAAATTTCCACCAACCATCGCGTAAACCATCATGGACTCCAACCGGTTACACGACTATTAGCGGAAATTTACACGAACGTAACGTAATTTTACATGATGTTTCATGTAAATATGCACTTACTCTAGCATTTCCTTTATGTGCATGATTTTTCGCTGAATTTTACATGAATATTTTTTTCTGTGAAGGATTCCTCCAGAATTTCTCCAAAAATTCCATGTGCGATTTCTTCAGGAATTATTCCTGGTATTCCTCTCCGAATTCCTCAAGAAATTTATTCACGATATTTTTTCAGGAATTCCTCTGTGAATTCCTGCGGTGATTTCTCTATAAATTTCTCCAGGAATTCATCTAGAGATTCCTCCAGAAACTCCGACAGAAATTCTTCTAGACATTTTTCTGGGAGTTCCACAGAGAAAAAAATATGTAATTAAAATTCAGCGAGAAATCATGCACATAAAGGGAATGCTAGAGTTAGTGCACTTTTACACGAGATATAATGCAAAATTACAGTACCATCGTGTAAATTTCCGCCAATCATCTTGTAAACCATCATGGACTCCAACCGGTTACGCGACTATTGGCGGAAATTTATACGAACGTAACGTAATTTTACATGAAATCTCATGTAAATATGCACAAATTCTAGCATTCCCTTTATGTATGTGCAATATGTGCAGAGCCGTAGCGTGGGGTTGGCCAGGTTGGCCCCCGCTAAGGGCGCCAGCCTCAGAGGGGCGCCAAATTGGCCAAAGGCTGGAAGGAATGGTATGGTGTTTTTAACAAGATTCAAACTAATGCACTGTATCTCAGAAACACACATATTTTCACACCCCACAGTTATCATGTTTTTGCTGTTGTAGCATTTTTCCATATACAGATTTGTTCAGACTTTCTTTTGAATGTTTACAATAGTTTTTCCTGGGAATTCATACCCGTTTCAAGATATTATTCTAATTTTTTCCCAATTTAATCTTAAAAAATAATAAATAAAAATAGGAAGCATTGTGTAAATTTTCAAAAAAATCACAATTTCTGTAGAAGTTTTATTAAATCCATCAGCATTCTCACTATGTCTCAAGTTATCTTCCAAATATATTTTCAACCAAATCAACCATTTCAAAAAATCTTGAGCATTGCACTTTAAAACTTGATCTCAACAATAAATATGGTTCCTGTGAAAATCTAGCTGTATGGCTACAAGTTGTTTGTCTTAGTTATGTTTTTTAAATAATTTATTGGCTATTCCAAGCGTTCTTTCCATAGTCCGTGCCCCCCGAACCCCGAATCAACATAAGTTGATGAAAGTTAAGGTTGATAAGATAGATTTTGTTATTAGAGCAACTAATTCGAAAAACAGCCCCTACCAATCTCAATTGCTTTTGCAATTAACTACTACCTGTGGTACGCACAAAACTGAATGAACTTTTTACGGAAATATAAGATCATGTGAGGCTTCTTAGAGGACTCCAGGATAGTTATAAACTTTAGGAAGTATGCTGTTAAAAAAGCTATAGAAGTTGTGTTGAAAAGTGATATAAAAAACTGAATGAATTCCTAATAAAACATTTGAAACAGGTTGGAAGAAATAAACAGATGAATGTCTAAATATCTCAAAAAATATAACGTTTAAAATAAAACAAACTAAATACAATGCTTTCAAAACAGTTTTTAATGGAAATTCGAAACAAATGGTGCAAGGGCAGGTGTACCTGTTTTGGGCACTTGCCGCTATAACTAAGTCAATTTCAAACGGATTGATTTGAATTTTTGTGTAGAGTTAGGCACGTACAGTATCTAACTCTATACAAAAACTCAAATCAATCGGTTCGAAATTCAATTAGTTATAGCGGCAAGTGCCCAAAATAGGTACACCTGCCCAAATGGTACAAGACCCTATGAAATTCTCGAGAAAAAAATATTTTTTCTCAAAAAATGTCACCAAAATATCAAAACAAAACAACTTTTCAAGAAATTTTATAAAAATGAAAACAATAGACATTACTATGGGGCGCAAATCAGCAAGGATGGAAATCTAGTGATCATGATCAGATTTCGAATGTGTCGCGGTCGAACGGCATCGCGCGATCATAGCAACAACGATAACATTTTGTCGTCAAGCATCATAACAAACTTCGGTCCGAGAAGAATGATTCGCTCGTCATGTGCGGGCGCGATGCGATCGTTATCATGAAGTCGAAATGATAAATTAGTGATTTCATTCACTTTTTGAGCATTCTTGGTGATTCAACTTCCAGATATGCTTATGAACGTATCATTTCGAATCATGAATGCGGCTTACGGGTGCATAAGTGGCAAACAATGTGATGAATACAATTTATCATGACTTGTAACATGATCCGATAACGGGTCATCACGCGATAAAGCGTGCATCAGATGCTTTAATTGTTCTGTGATACGAGCACGGTGTGAGGCGTCGGCATCATGCTACCGAAAAACAAGGCTATCTTGGATTATTCGTATCCTGTATCATTTATCACTTGAAGTGATTTTCTGCCATCCTTGCAAATCAGGATGCTTGCCAAGGGCGCCGTGGAACCACGCTACGGCTCTGAATATGTGCATGCTTTTTCGCTGAATTTTACATGAATATTTTTTCTGTGTACTGGAGATTGCTACAGGCATTCCTCTAGGATATCCTCCATGGATCCCTCCAGGTATTCTTACAATTTTTTTCCGAGACACCTCCAAGAAATCCTCCAAGGTTTCCTCAATGCATTCCTTCATGAACTCCTCCAGGCATTCTCCAGAGATTCCTCCAGTAATTGCTTCCGTGATTGTTCCAAGAATCTCACCAGGAATTCCTACAGAAATTTATCCAAGAAATCTTTAAGAGATTTCTTGAAAGATTTTTTCCAGAGACTCGTACAGGATCTCCGGCTCGTCGCATCACATCTTCCAGAGCGATGTTGAAGAGTAGGCATGAGAGTCCATCACCTTGTCGCAGTTCCCGGCGAGATTCGAATGAACTAGATAGTTTACCCGAAACCCTTACGCAGTTTTGAACACCGTCCATCGTTGCTTTAATCAGTCTACCCTGGTAACCATTAGCACTATATTTCGCCACTTTTGGCACACAGGGCTATTAAGCGGCCAATATAGAGCGTGTCAGCTCCTTAATAGCATTATATTCGCCTCCAGGTGGATTATAGTGCCTCTTGGTTACTTGGGTAGTCAGCTTCCCAGGAAAGCCGTTTTCGTCCATGATTCTCCATAGCTCTGCGTAGTCGATACTGTCGAAGGCCGCTTTGATGTCGATGAACAGGTGATGCGTTGGGACCTGGTATTCACGGCATTTCTTGAGGATTTGCCGTACGGTGAAGATCTGGTCCGTTTTCGACCAGCCGTCGATGAAACCGGCTTAATAACTTCCCACGAACTCATCCGTATAAATCAGAATAGGTATGAAGCGGGAAAAATGAGCAGGGGAAAAAATGTTTTTATTTTTGACAATCGGAGGGACAGGAAGGTTAAGCATTTGAGCCGTATATTGGGCCGGAACCTACATTTAAGCAGGACTTACGGCGCATATACGGCAGAATGACATTAAAATAACCTACTGTAAAGGTGCATATTATGCCAAATAAGTGCCACTTTAACTGTTTATTGGTTACCTGAGTATAAACCCATGGGATGGCGCCTACAGGGTTGTGATTGGGAAGACACGAGGTTTAATGACTTTCACCGAATAGTCCGTCCATGGGCTCTTCCCATACCATGCCTATAGTTCTTGTCAACTGGGAACTGTGGCTGGCTACTAAGGAAGAGTCATTGATGAGGAACTCATTATTATTATTATTTCTTTATTAGTGAGGCTTTCAGCCACAGGCTGGCTCACCTCCTAGCATGAGAAACTTGTGTAGGTAAAGCACCAGTTCAGAATAAAGCTACCCCCTTGAAAGCCCCCGAAAGTTTTTGAAACACCCCTGGGCACCCTAAACCAGGGATGAGATTATTCATTTGCAATCGATTACATTCACTTGCAATTAATTCGCTTCAGAAATATTGTAGTAAAAATCAATGCATACAACACTTTTTCGTTTTTGTTTTACCTGAAACTTTGTAGAACAATGTACTAGGGTATCATCAATGATCAAGTCAACAGGAGGCAGCCAACGCAACTCACTCACGACTTTGGCGAGCATGTACGACCCTTATGTTATTCGGCAAACTTTCAGATAAAACTACAAGGTTAAATGCTTCCATACTATGTTTTTTGATAGCATGCTTCTAAACTGAAATAGTAGCAAATGAAAGTAACTCTTTGCAAATGAATGATCCCATCCCTGCCCTGAACCACGATAATACCCCCTTTAACGCCCATGAGACCTGCTAGCACCCCTCTAAAAATCCTAGGACCCCTTGAAACGCCCCTGATACCCCCAAAACGCCCTTGTGATCTCCTAAGTCCCCTGAAGCGTCCTGAAACCCCCTGGAGTACCCGGAGATCCCCGGGAACCCATTACCCTTTTGGAGCCGGATTGTTGCACTGCTGCCGCAACATCACTGGTCTTGAAAAGTGTAGAATGTGCTTAGATTAAAATACACAGGAATAAAAACCTTAAAAAAGCTGGTCTCGAACACGTTTGTTATGCTCGGTTCCTTCGACAGGATTACACTAAGGTCTTTTTTCACACGGGTAGTTTTTCTGCTTTAACTCGGTCAATTTTGAACCTACCTATCTGATTTTCCGTACACAGGTAGTACTAACCGTGTCTACCTGTGTACAAATTTTCATGTGAATTGGCCCAAAATTGACCGAGTTAAAGCAGAAAAACTACCAGTGTAAAAAAAGACCTTAGTGTATACAGTACTGGACAGAATACAGTACGCTTTATCCGATTTTCATACAAAATGCTCAAGTTTTGAGTTCAGAACCTCAGCTTCTTGAGCACCGATTGAATTCAAATTTTCACTGGACATTTTCAATTACTTGAAATTTTGATTTCCAAGTGGAACTTTTAAAAATTTGTTGTGCAATATCTTGTTAAAATAACGCAAAACTTTTATTTCGATTTTTTTTTTAAATGAATCTATGTAGGCAAACATTTTGTTCTAATAAGATATGTGTTTCGATTGACTTAATATCTTTGCAAAATAACAAATTTAATTCACGTTTCAGAATTATCTCAAAAATATTTTTTTATGATTTTTTTTTACAAAATGTGAGATTAGCGATAGTTTAAAAAATCTTGCATGTTTAAGTATAGTTTCTTTCATATATATAGTTTTCAAATAAAATTTCAAGCTATAAACAGTGACAGAAGCTGAGTAACAGAGCTCTAAACACTTATAACACGCGACGCGAGACAGACACAACACTTGTTATTCTTACAAAACGTTTTGTAAGAATAACAAGTGTTGTGTCTGTCTCGCGTCGCGTGTTATAAGTGTTGTCGAGGTTCTTACGTTAGCGCAAACCCAAGAAGTGAACAGAGCTCTAAACTCTAAGTATTTTGTATGAAAATCGGTCGACGGATATTTTATTCTATCCAGTACTGTATATCACCCCTGAGACCTCCTTGTACCGTCTAAATCTCTCTGAAACCCCCTCGAGATCTCCAGATACTGCTCTGAAGCCTCCTGGGAATTCCTCAAACGCCCATGATACGCTTAAAAGCTCCCCTGATACCCCCTGGAACCCTCTG
The DNA here is from genome assembly GCF_035046485.1 of Aedes albopictus. Lineage (NCBI taxonomy): Eukaryota > Metazoa > Arthropoda > Insecta > Diptera > Culicidae > Aedes > Aedes albopictus. Next base: position 319,088,974 of record NC_085137.1, read on the forward strand.
GAGTCCCCTTGAGTGCAAAGGAAGGTTCCAGGGCTGTTTCAGGCGGCCCCAAGCGGAGTACCAGGAGAAAACCGGAGGCATTTCAGGAAGTCTTGGAGCATTTTAGTCTGGTTTCAAAAGGGTTGCGGAGGCGATTTTGTGGGTTTCGGAGAATCTCAGGTGCGTTACATAGGGTCCGATGTGGTTTAAGGGGGCATCCCGAAGGCATTCCAGGAAGTATCAGAGCATTTTCGGCGAGATTCAGAGGCGTTACGCTAGCGTTACGGAGGAATTTTCGGGGTTTTCGGAGCCTCTCAGGATCATTACATGGGGTCCGAGAAGGTTTAAGGGAGATTTTGGAGGCATTTCAGGAAGTTTCATAGCATTTTCGGCGAGATTCAGAGGCATTTCGTAAGCGTTATGCAGGAGTTCTCGAGGACTTCGGAGCCTCTCAGGTGCGTTACATGGAATCTGAGGGAGTTTAATTGGGATTTTGGAGGCATTTCAGGAAGTTTCAGAGGATTTTAGAGACCCATCACAATATCTTTTGAAACGCCCCTGAAACACCCTTTGATTTAAAGGTGTTTTTGAAATCCCTCGATACGATCCTGACCTAAAATGCCTCGAAATGTTCCTGAAACCTCCGTAATCCCATTGATACGCCCTTGAAATCAACATAATCAATTTGAAAGGCCGCCTTTAAAAGCGTCCATAACCCCCTTGAAACGCCCCTGAAATGCTATCAAACGTCCCTAAAACCTCTAGCAATGCCCTTAAAATGCTGCAGAAACACCCTGAAACTCTCCTAAATAACTCTGAAATACCTTTAAACGCCCCTCAAACCCCTCACAACGCCCTTTGAAGACTCCTGAGATCCCTTGAATTGCCTTTAAAGTCTACTGAACTCCGGGAGAACTCCAGTTAATTCGTATCTTTCCGGGATCTGAGGACAAGGTGAGAGTTCGTCTCATGCCCAGTGGGCATTGCCTACTTTTCAACATCCCGGCAGTGCACATGTCACAGTATAGCCATAATAAGTGCTGAAAATGTATGTGCTGGCGGGAAATGGACAACCAGCTCGCTGCACCAAAAGCAAATCAATCATCTAGAAGTCAGCTAAGGAAGGAAGTTGTGAGCAGAGATTGTTGCAAGAGCGCCGAGAAAAAGACCTGTAAAGCTAGTACATATTTTCCACAGATCAGTGGGTGAATTCCGGCGCACAATTTCTTCGAAGAGAAGAAAATTTTCTTACTGGTGGGCAATGGAAGAAAATTTCTTCTCTTCGAAGAGATTGTGCGCCGGAATTCGCCCACAGGTCTTTTTTTTTTTTTTTCTTCTAAACCATAGGGGGATAAATCTGCTCATCAGACACCCTAACAGGAAGGTTATGGTAGTGTGGGGATGAGGCCGTCTTCTACAATGCCGGTAGAAGCCAGGACTACTCTCTCCTCGACCCACTAAACACATTCCTATGGTCGCCAAACCCTACGTCTCTCCGGAACCACCAAGAAGGTATTGCTTCAGAGAGGGGCTAGTGCATATCGCACCCTCAAGGTTAGCTGCCGTAGCCTAGCAGCAGCGAACATCGATGACTCGCTCTGGAGAGTCCATCACGATAGCATGCTGGCGCTTAGCCAGTTTCCCGAGTGGTCCTCGCCACTCCCTTTGTCCTCGGAAGGCGGGCAGGGACAACCCCGCCCGCGCCCTACTGCTGAGCGGACATCAAGAACTGATGCCCACGTGCAACCCGATCTGACCTGCCCGCAAAGGAAGGGTATCACTACCCTTCAGGCCCTATCAGATGCACCCGTAGGTTGCAGACAGCAGGATCTCACCTACCCCGACCCTTGCCGGGGACCCCTTTCCAACCGCGGGCTCAGATCCAACCCAGTAGACCGACGCCACGACAGCACCGCTACCGGGACTTCCTCTCCGCGGCCACTTAATCGCTGTAAGGGTCGATCTCGACCGCAGGGCACCGGTATGACCTACGAAGCCGACTTCGAACCCCTGGACCACCTCTTGTACTGCATCTGGACTAGCCATTCTCCGAGTCCACGCGCCACCTCCTCTGTAGCTCCCAGACGATATGGGTGATAGCCGTTGAAACGGCATTCCAGCTAATCTCATCCCTACACATTCTCTGGACCAAGTTGTCTGGAGTTGTGTCCTCCCCGCATGTGGCAAGCATGCGGTCACGCATTGTTCGAAAACGCGGGCACACGAACAACACGTGTTCCGCCGTTTCCTCTAAACCATTGCACACTGGGCATTCGGAAGAATCCGCATGCCCGAAACGGTGTAGATACTGTCGGAAGCAACCATGACCTGTAAGGACCTGTGTCAGGTGGAATGAAACTTCCCCATGGCGCCTATTAATCCAACTATCTACCCTCGGTATCAACCTATGGGTCCACCTTCCTTTGGTGGAACTGTCCCACGCGCGCTGCCATTTGACCATAGAGGCCATCCTGACAGTTTTGCGTATGCCTCTTGTGCCGCGCATTTCGAAGCACTCCATGTCCTCACTGATAAGAATGCTGATAGGCACCATACCAGTAATGACACAGAGAGCGTCGTGTGACACGGTACGGTACGCGCTTGCAACCCTCAGACACATAAGCCTGTAAGAACTTTCCAGCTTCCGTCGGTAGCATTCAGTACTTAGCGCGGTACCCCACGCCGGGCCGCCATACCTAAGTATGGACGTAGCAACACTAGCCAGAAGCTTGCGCTTACTGGCGTACACCGCTGAGCTATTGGACATCATCCGGGACAGTGCCGCAATAGCTGTGGAGGCTCTTTTACAGGCATAATCGACGTGGCTACCGAAGGTAAGCTTATCGTCGATCATCTCGCCCAAGTGCTTGACAGAGCGCTTCGACAGGATAGTGCATTCTCCTACACTGATCTCCGTCTGCTGCGCCGACTGCATGTTGTTAACAACCGTCACCTCTGTCTTGTGGTGAGCCAGCTCTAGTTTTCTGGACCGCATCCACGCCTCCACAACCTTGATCGAGTGGTCGGTAGTCAACTTCACCTCCTCGATCGTTTCACCGTAGACTTCGAGCGTAATATCGTCGGCAAATCCGACAATCACCACTCCCACTGGGTACTCTAACCTCAACACCTCGTCGTACATGACATTCCATAACACCGGACCCAGGATGGAACCTTGCGGGACTCCTGAGGTTATGTGAAAGCACTTCCGACCCACCTCCGTGTCGTATACTAGTACGCGATTCTGGAAGTAGCTTCCGAGAATTTTGTACAAGTACTCCGGTATCCCCAGACGCAAGAGCGCATCGGCAATAGCAGCCCAACTGGCGCTATTAAATGCATTCCTTACATCCAGAGTCACTACCCCGCAGAAACGAATCCCCCTCCTCTTAGGCTCGAGTGCTTTCTCGGCGGTTTTTGTAACCGACAAGATAGCGTCTACGGTGGACCTCCCCTTCCGGAAGCCATACTGGTTGCTCGAGAGACCATTTACGCCCTCAGTGAACTTCAACATTCTATTGAGGATGATCTTTTCGAGCACCTTCCCCGCCGTGTCAATCAAGCATATTGGTCTATATGCCGACGGGTCTCCGGGTGGTTTCCCCGCCTTTGGCAATAGTACCAGGCTCTGCCTCTTCCAAGCTTCTGGGAAAACTCCCTCGTCCAGGCATTTCTGCATAGCAGACCTGAACATCTCGGGAGCTTCTGCAATAGCTACTTTTAAGGCCAGGTTCGGAACTCCGTCCGGACCTGGGGCCTTACCTACGCTAAGGGACTTAGCTATCCCCGCAAGTTCCACATCGGTGACCCTTTCCTCATCGCCAGCCCCAGTCCCCGGCTGTCCTACGAAAGGAGGCCAAGGACTAGGATCATGACGCGGAAAAAGTCCTCCAATGATCCCCTCCAACATCTCTGGAGATTGTTCTGTAGGAGCCATCACACCTCTCGTCTTGGCCATAACGATCCTGTAGGCATCACCCCACGGGTTCGTATTGGCACTCTGACAGAGACCCTCGAAGCAGGCCTTTTTGCTTGCTCTTATCTCGGTCTTGAGCGCGGCTTTTGCAGCGGCGAACACCACCCGCCGTTCGTTTCACTCTTCCTCTGATCGTGCTCGCTGCATCCGCCGCCTAGCCCGTAGGCAGGCGCGGCGCAGGTCCGCAATCGCGTCGGTCCACCAGTAAGCCGGTGGCCTCCCATTTCTAGGGTGGACTCTCCTAGGCATGGTCGCATCACACGCACGTGAGAGCACTGCTACCAGCTCGTCGCCGTCTAAACCGAGTAAGTTTCGCTCACGGCGGAGCGCTTCCCTAAATACCTCTTCGTCGAAGTATGATGTCTTCCACCTACGAGGGCTTGGCCTTGGCCTAGCCGCCTCTTCTTCTATCCGCTGTCTGCTGTTGTTGTAGTCGATACTGTAGCGAACCGCCAGTTGGTCGCTGTGAGTGTAGCCATCATCTACTCTCCAGTTCGAACTACTTGTTAGGCCAGGACTACAAAAGGTCACGTCAATAATTGACTCCGCTCCGTTTCGACTATAGGTACTCTTGGTACCGACGTTAGCCAAGTCGACATCTAAGATGGCGAGTGTTTCTAGCAGGATCTGACCCCGCTGGTTCGTGAAACGGCTTCCCCATTCCACAGCCCAGGCATTAAAGTCACCCGCTATTACCACCGGCCTTCGCCCTGTTAGCACGGTCGTTAAGCGGTCCAGCATTTGCGTGAACCGCTCGATCGGCCACCGCGGAGGCGCATAACAGCTACAGAAGAAGACCCCGTTTACTTTGGCGACCACGAAGCCCTCATAGGTAGTAGACACCAACTCCTGCACGGGGTACTTACCCGTCGTCCATATCGCCGCCATTTTCCTGGTCCCATCCGAGGCCCAGTTGCCGTTGCCGGCGGGTACTCGGTATGGGTCCGAAATGATGGCGATATCCGTCTCCCACTCAGAAACCGCCTGACAAAGCAGTTGCTGAGCCGCATCACAGTGGTTCAGGTTCAGCTGCGTTACCTGCACTGTGATTTGTTGCTCACTGCGGCTTTCTTAAAGGCCGGGCACCCTGGACCACCCATCGCATGTCTGTTTGTCGAGGTTTTCCCGGTACAGATCATGCAGATGGGCGGACTCGTGCAGCTTTGGGCCTTATGACCTTCAGCGCCGCATCGCCTACACAGTTTGCGCCTGTCGGGGCCTTTGCAGTCCCACGACTTGTGTCCTGGTTCCAGACACCTGAAGCAAACCTCAGGTGGCTCGTGGAATGTCAGGTGACAAACACACCAGCCCACCTTAATACTCCCTACTTTAACGGACTTTTTAACATCCGCCACAGGTAGCTGAACCAGAGCTATCTGTTTCCCTGCTGGCCCCTTCCGCAGCCTGACGGCTGTGGCGGCCACCTGAACATCGCACTGTTGCCGCAGTGCCGTGACGAGCTCTTCCGCTTCGGTGATCTCGTCTAGGTCTTTGACCTTCAGAGTCGCCTCATGCGTAAGAGCCCTCACCTCCACTCCATCTCCAAGGACCTCTTCTGCCAGCCTCTTGTAGGCGGCGCCCTTGTGATCCTTCTGGCGCTTAAGCTCCAGGATCATTTCGCCCGTACGAGTACGTCTGATACTGCGTACGTCGGCTCCAAGACCCTCGAGCTTGGCGTCGCACCTCATCGCCTTCAAGACGTCCGAGTATTTCGACTGTTCGGTCTTGATGACGATAGCGTCACCTTTTTCGCGCCTGGCACCTGCCTTCCTACGCCTTGGCTTGGCGACCTGCACTTCTACCTGCGGATTCCCCTTCTTCTTCCTCTTCCGCTCTACCTTTGTCCAAGGAGGGTCCTCTCCTTGGATCGCCCTGCTCTGTGGCTGCTGAGGGCCCACCATTGGTCGCAACCCCTTGTTCCCATCATTCCGGGACGGGCCGGCCTTTTCAGGCCCACCCTTCCCAGCTTTCCGGGAACCCTGGCTGGGGTCCGACTTTCCAGCGTTACCACCGGCTTTCGGGGTTATTATACGCCTGGCCTTGCGGGCGCCGCCAGACAGCTCCTCACCTGACGGCTGCCTCGCCCGCTTCTGCGAATGCTTGTCGCTTTTGTCGCGAGCATTCGCTTCCACTCTCTTCGGACTACCCGCGAAGGAGAAGGCCTCCGTTTGTGTAAACTTAGACGCTTTCTCCTTTGCGGGTTCCGCCGCTGCTGCAGCCAGCAACGCAACCGCGTGCTCCTGCTTGGCATTATCGACAGACGCCCTAAGCCGAAGCAAGGCCGTTTTCAGGTCCTTGCTTATATTCGACTTAGTTGTCGCAAAGTCGATAATTTTGCCGAGCTGCTGCTCAGCTACCTCAAATGCGGGCCGTCCTTTTTCTGCAACTTGGCTGATGGCCCTCAGCAACCATGCTCCATCCATGACCTCCGCCGGCTGGCTTGCCGTGGAGTGGACAGGAGCTCCCACGCTTGAGCTGCGTAAGCAGCTTCCAGCACCTGACTCCTCGCTTCTCCTTGTAGGAGACCTCATCAACCCACTTCTTGCGAAGGGGTTGATCGCACCGCTACTTCCACCTGTATTTTGGTTTTTAAGATTTTTACTCATATTTGATTCCCACGAGTTGCACGAGAAATAATGTCCACCACGCCAGAGCTCTGCATTAACGCGGTAAGGGACAGCATACTGTGGGGGGTGCCCAGGTACCCCACAGGCTCCGTTAAAGATCGAGCATCTTTTTCACCCCCTCGATCACTCATTCCTCGGCACGGGTCGCTTGACACCTTGAATTGGGGTTAGTAGTCCTATTCTTAGCCGGCAACTACGCGGCTGACTCGCAAGCGGGGGGGTGCGTCAGGCCCCAGGACATCCGTCCCTGCTGCCACAGGTCTGCTTAACCCTGCTTAGTTTCGTGACCACGCTGAGTGTGTTCCATCAAAGACAAGCTCTAAAAGGCGCCTGGGGTCCAATGGACCCCAGGTATCCCTTTTAGGGTTAAAAAAGGTTTAAGTGAAGCGGGTTTGTAGAACGTGATGTCGAGAATGCCTACATATGTCCTATTTTGAGTCATTTTAGTGATTTTAGCTGGTTGTAGCATATTTTCCAATTCGTGATCGCCATCAGATTTTCATGAACCTCTTAGTTTATGATTATGATTCGTGCAAGCTGCCACTTATTTAAGCATTATATCATTGAACTGATTCAATTATTTAATAACTGCACGACTTAATCCTCCCTCAAAATTTCGACATTCCAACAGATTGCCAAATCAGTCCAAAAAAGTTTGCATCATCCACCACAATCTGAGCCACTTGAATGTCGCAGACAACAACCACCGATGATGTCTGCAATGGGCTGGCAAAAATACGCCGTTAATCACCTCAAACTATCACATCACTTGTCGACAACAACGAACGACGATGACCAGAGCAGCCAGCCACCCAAATGCGGGGCCCCTGAGAAATCCGAGCACTTGGCGCAATCTTCAGAAAATGGAAACTTTCTTCCCTTTCCTTGCTCTTCCCAGTACATACATAGTGCCGAGCCGTGTCGTGACTAGATGACCGATGAAAAGTGTAATGGAACCGAACTGGGGGCCTGTCATCGCTGATTGCCGCGGCCCGACCATGGCCGGTTGCCAACGCCATCACATCCCCAGGAATTTGCCTTTTTCGCGCTGCTAATTCATACCGTTTGCCAGAAACACTCCCAGCAGGACACCTCGCACTGGACAATATCTGCGCCGGCGCGATTGGCCGCTGCTAATTAGGTGCGATACAATTTACGGTTTCGTTTTCGACGTGTAGTATTTAGGTAGGTATAGAATACCTAATACCGATCGATGGGAGTTTTATTGAGCACGTTGCCATCACGATCACGGACGACGCGAGTTCAATATTGATGAATGGCAATGGCGACGATTAGGGTAATTCGCCAATTGTTGAACGGTTAGTACTGGCATTTTGGTTTTCGTTTGTTTTTCCGTGCATAATTCCACTTTAGTTGAAAAATATCCAGCGAACGTCTAGATCTACTCATCCCTTATACTGCCCATTGAATTTGTATTCCCTTAAATTCCATTTTCTTAGAAAAAATAGAACATTTGTATGGGAAGTCTGTAACCCAAATGTTGAACGCTTCCTTGAGCTAGCTCATCCTAATGTTGGACGGTTCTCGCCAATTGTTGAACGGTTGAAGCTTTGTTCGTAATTGATGACGTATAACCCGACATCTACCTATCATTCACCTGTTTTTATTTTGGCCACCAAACCCAACATAGACCCAACAATTATCCGATGTGAGTCCAACAGTGGTCAAACATTTGATAAAATTTGACCCGACTTTGACCCGACATCCGATATTTTTTCACTCTGGCGGATTTTTTCCGGGTTTTTCGTGTTTTGTGCCCAGCTAGTCCGAGCTAGTGACGATTCATTCCAGTGGACTGAAAACGTTTTAAACATGACTAGATGCAAAAATGGCTGAAAAGATTTGATTAGAAGCGAAAACGACAGAAGAAAAGTATGCCTTTGAAAGCCCCTGAAACACTTCTGGAAACCCATGGGACGCACTCAACCCCCAAGAACACTCGTGGAACTACCCTGAAATCCCTTGAAAACCCGTGGGTTGCTCCTGAACCTCCTGGAACGCCTTGAAATACTCCTGGGACCCCCTTAACACTCTGAATTCCTCTTGAACAACTCTGGAACGCCCTTGAAACCCATTGAAAACCACTGGAATCTTTCTGAAGCCCACTGGAACACCCCTAGAACATCCCTGGAACGCCATTGAAACCCCATGAAATGCACGGTTAGGTAAAGTGAAAAAAAAAAATCTAGCAGTCATGCTAACATCGTAGGTTATGCCAGTGTTCAACAATTGGATCATGGATGCATAATGATAGCGTGATAAGAAATAGTAGTTTACGCAACAAGGTGCAGAATGACGATTTTTACAGCACGAGTCGTATATTTATCCAACGAGGCTTGCCGAGTTGGATAATTACGACGAGTGCTGGAAAAATCGAGTTCTGCACCGAGTTGCGTACAACGTTTTTTGCAATTTCATAAATTACCTTTGAGGATAGTTTTCAACAAAACTTTTTCATCAAACTGCACACTGATGTTCATAGCCATGTTTAAGAAAGTTTGATCATAGCAGGTTATACTCCCGAGTAGAGGAAAAGAGCTCAAAAACAGCATATTTTGATATGAAGATCAAAAAGTGATATGGGTTTGATTGACATAAGAGATAAAAGATCTAAAAATAAAATCAAAAATTTACTCCTGGAACATCATCATCAAATCATATTTAGATTTTGTAAGATCTAACCAATAGCAGCGAGATATTCGTATGATCTTGAAATATCAAATTTTGATATTGTTCAGATGTTCCAGGAACATTTTTCAGATATTATTTTCAGATCTTTTATCTCTTATATCAATCAAACTAATATCATGTTTTGATTGTCAGTATTTCACCTCTACCCGGGCTGTGCTGTTGTCATAATTTTTCAAAACTGCGTCCAGAAAGAATCAAGAAGTTGACCAAAACTGAAAACAGTGCTGTAATGGTTCATTACGCAACGCAAATCAGTGCTGTAATGAACCATTACAGCACTGTTGATTTGGTGTGGGAAAGTAGGCCTTTTCCTGTCAGATTTGCGTGAGGTAAAACAGCCTATTACGATGAGAAATTGCAAAAAATATTTTTTCAAATTGAAATACAATGAAAACGTGATTTTAAACAATGTTAAACTGTTAAGGACATCCTTCCAGTTCTTGTAACTATGGTGTGCCTTGGATATTTGTGATCGATTTGCCCGCAAAGCTTATTTCGTAACAACAATTTCTTAAAATAAATCTTAAAAATTGTGCAGTTTTCGTGTCATCAGCGGTACTAAATTTTCAATCAATTGTTTTGACATAAAATATGCATAATTTTGTAACTTAATAAGAACAATATCGTAACCCATATGTATATGCATCTACATCATACGTTTACGTTGGATGAAAATTACTAAAGTAAGATTTATAATAAAATATTCAGAAACTGTTCAACATTTGGGTAGTGTTCAACAATTAGCGAATTACCCTATACAACAACCTACCAACTTGGGTGAAAATTAAATCTTTTCAAATGGTGTTCGCTTTCATCGACCGGAAATGAACTCCTGGCTGGAGTCTATTGAGCAAACATTGTGCGACGCAGATGAAGATGAATGCAATAGAAAATCTTTTCTTCGCAGGAAGGGTCCTTCACCCGAAGATCCGAGCGTGCCGAAATGTTATGCTGCAATAGGGGCGTGATGCTTACAGGAAAAGAATGGTGTGCGGTTCCGCTTTAGCTTGAATAAGGGTATGGGAGTAATTTGAGAAGTCCTTCAAGAAAATTAAGGGTTGATGAAACAGGGGCTTCGTCATTTGATGTGAAGCCAAGAACGTCTAGGGACAATTTAACAATACTTGTACTACCAAACTCAATCGATCTGTTGTGGTCTAACGAAACAATGCTTTCTGATTCCGAAGTGACTCATAGAAAATAATTTTAATTTGAATAGTCCCTTAAGTAGAGTAGCGAACCACTTGGGCTACGGCCGGTATTTTTGGGCCCTCTTCGCTATTACTCAGTCAACTCCAAACCAAATGACTTGAAATTTTGTACACGGCTAGATACTATACGTATCTCATCGCGTTCCAAAAATGTGTGTCAATTGGCTGAGTTATAGCAGAAAAGCGCCCAAAATAGGACCCCTGCCGAGATGGTTCCACTTCCCTGTATTACACATGGTGGAACTAGGTTTGGATTAAATATTGTGGTGGTGCGTGGCCGTGATGTGATTAAAAAGAACTTAGCAGAAACCTTAGAAACTTAGTTAAGCACCAACATTTAGTTGTTTTTAAGGCCGGACGGGACGGTGGTTGAATCGTCCGCCATTGCTCTGTTGCTAGTAAGATGCAAATCTCAACTTCTACTTCATATTATTGACTAGAAATTTGATCGTTCATTTGCTCACTTGTGGTGCACAATCGACTAAAGTTTCAGCTACGTCAGTGCAGTGGAAATTGATATTTGCTTCTTCAAAATCGCGAGGCAAATTGTTAGAAAGAGAGGGAAGATAGGAAAAATTACACGTCGTCCCGTGCGGCCTTAAGCAAAACATGGAAAATAAGTGTTCGATCAATTTTAACTTCATACTTTATGTCACTTACATGCTTTGCATTTATGACTTTCTTCTTTTGTCTTGTATAAAGGTTTAAATCTCTTGCATTGTCTTGCCCCGTTTTTTTTCTTGTTTTTGTGTTTTTTATGTGTTGTTCTTGGCCATCAGGCAGATGAGAAGCCTACTGCAATCTGGTGCTAAATCCTACAAACACAATGAACACGCCAATACGTCGTACGTCCCGGATGAGCTCCAGAGAACGCATACCCCTAGTCCTTACCATGCCCATCCTTGAAAATATATGTGACCTACAAACCTCGAGCTGCCACGAGTATCCTAGCCCCGTCCCTTACTAACTAAAAAAAGTTTGAAGATATTTGTAAATAACCTACAAAAAATTATATACGGCTCCACAAAGCATTAAACGCGATTGAGCCTCAAATAATTGAACTTGTTAAAATAAATGCTTTCTACTTTCATAAAATATAAAAAATGAAATTCTGACAAGTATTCCTGTATGGGTACCTAATAGTGGTGTCTGCCTATCTGAAAAAAAATCTGTTGACAAATTTCGGGCTACCAGCCAGCAGTGCGCTTAAAGTGATTGTTAACAGCAAAGATTATACCTTCTTACAGTACTTGTTTTTCTTTCTAAATGCATAGACAGATTTTAGCTCATTGAAATATTGGGCAATGGTAAAAGGGGGTAAAAGGTTATTGCGGCCATAATAATTATATAATGCACAATAGAAAAATAAAAATGCTCCACAAATAATTAAGCAATGTACCGATAAAATGCACAGCTTTCTCCATAAATAAATAGAAATGTTCCATAATAAATAAAAAATGTAGCGGTAAACCAATAAATTTTCTAGTTAAAAATGAAACATTGTATCAATAAAAAATTAAATAAAACACCATAAACAAACAAGTTTGCTCTATAAAAAATAATAAAAACATCCATAAATAATGAACCTTTGCTCCATAATTATACCATAATTGCTCCATAAAAAATTGAAATTGCACCATAAATATCATCAAATTGCACCATAAACAAATTATAAATTTTACCTCAAAGAATGCAAAATCTACAAAAATTAATCAAATTCTGCATCATTAGCAGTATTGCAACGGCTAGTGGCACTGGAAATATGTAAATATATGTTAATATGTGGAAGTTAAAAGGCAATATTCTGCTCCTTCTGCCATGATAATCTAAAAAGAATCTAATAAAAAAGATCGTCAGTTGTTATCAGATAGTTTATTTAATAATTATTTAAAACATGGATGAATTATTAATCGTTGCATATGTAAAGTAAGAGAACAAGAGTTGACCCTTTTTTGATCATTTTTCCGAATAAATTGAAATCATTAATAAATGTATGTAAACTCCAAGAATATGGATAACCCTTTTTCAAATTGCGGATTCTTTCAATCCATGCGGCGTAGCCTATGGATGCGTCGTAACTGTGTCGAATCGGTTCTAGGTAATCCACAGATGCTGCGGTATATGGTTTCTGTTTATTTTCCTTTTACTTTTCATATTAACATTTTCCAATCCACAACCTAAAGTACTATATGTCGTTGGACACTGCAGCAATGGTACAATTAGATTAAGTTTATGTAGCTTTTACATTCTTTGTGGTAAAATTTACCATTTGTTTATGGTGCAATTTGATGATATTTATGGTGCAATTTCAATTCTTTATGGAGCAAATATGGTATAATTATGGAGCAAATGTTCATTATTTATGGGTGTTTTTATTATTTTTTATGGAGCAAACTTGTTTGTTTATGGTGTTTTATTTATTTTTTTATTGATACAATGTTTCTTTTTTAACTAGATTTTTTTTGGTTTACCGCTACATTTTTAATTTATTATGGAACGTTTATACTTATTTATGGGGAATGCTGGGCATTTTAACGGTACATTGCTTAATTATTTATGGTGCATTTTAATTTTTCTATGGTGCATTTTCGTTTATCTATGGGTGCATTAAATAGGCTGCCGTAAAAGGGAAGGGAGAGAGACTAGCGCTGCGTTAAGCTTCATTCCGCAAAAAAAATCTCCATGCCAATGGCTCCATTTTTTTTTTATTCCGTGTCGGGTATTTCCATCACTGCGACCAGTTTTTTGATCTATTGTGACATATGCCCCTGATAAGTTTTATTATAGCTATGTATATCAAGATGACGTACCACTATTGTGAGTGATCGCCATCGTTTGATTAATAGCATTAACCCAGCACATTCGACATTTCGAATGAACTGCACTACCGTACTGGGTGTTGTTCTCCAAATGTCAGAGGGTTCTAACAGCCCTTTGACGAAGAACTTACGTCTTGTTGTGAAGAGTGCCGGACAGTGGCACAGTAGATGTTCCGAGTCTTCTTTATCTGTGCCGCAAAAGCGACACATATCATCTTGAAGTTTTCCCATAAGCTTCAAGTGATATCGGCTCGGACAATGACCTGTTATAAGCCCAGTATATACGCTTAGATCTTTTTTGGAAAGATCCAGTATTTTGCAAGTCTTAGAAACATTTGGAATAATAAATCGCCTTGCTTGTCTTGCTATACAAGTGTTTTTCCAATTGTTCGTCACTTTCGAATGTTCTCTTATTTTGAACTCCATTCGCAAAGCACAGGCAGATAGCCCACAAAAAGGTTCGGGCCCTATGAACTGAAGAGATGATCCAAGCCTTGCTAATTCATCGGCTCTTTCATTTCCATCAATTCCACAATGGCCAGGAACCCAATATAAGTTGACCTGATTACGACAGGACAGATCTTGAAGTGATTTAATGCACTCCCAAACATGTTTTGATGTACATACCGCTGACTTCAAAGCATTTAGTGCTGCTTGACTGTCAGACAATATGCATATATTTGAATGCCTATAGTTTCTTTGCAAACATATATAAGAGCATTCTAAAATTGCTTGAATTTCTGCCTGGAATACAGTTGGATACTTTCCCATGGGTATCGACAGGTTTATCCCTGGGACAGTTACTCCTGCTCCCACTTTGTTGTTCAATTTTGAACCGTCTGTATAAAAAATAATCGATCCTGGTCGAAATTCTGGACCACCGACTCGCCACGAACTTCGATCAGGGTCATAAACTTTAAACATACGGTCAAAATTGTACTTTTTCTCCATCCAGTCTTCGTTGTTCATAACTATAGAGTTTATGCCAAAAGTTTTTAGAATACTAAGATGCCCATTAAGGTCACCTTCCAAGAGGTTCGTAGATCTTTTGATTCTTAGAGCGCTCTTTTCAGCTTCAAATTGTATAAATTGATGTAATGGAAGCATGTGTAATAAAGCATCCAATGCCAATGGAGGAGTGCTTCTCAATGCTCCAGTTATTGAGAGAGTCACTAGTCTTTGTAATCTTCCTAGTTTTCTCTGAGCGACGGATTCTGTGGTTTTCTGTCACCAGACCAGTGAGGCATAGGTAATCCTGGGTCTCACGATTGCCGAAAAGATCCAATAAATCATTTTCGGTTTCAATCCCCACTGCTTACCAAATGTTTTTTTGCTTATCCAAAGAGCATTTGTCGCTTTTGTGATTATCTGCTCTAGGTGTGAATTCCAATTCAGTTTGTTGTCAAGGACTACTCCGAGGTACTTGACTGTATTTGAAAGATCTATAGATATGCCTTTCAGGTATAAATTATTTATAGAAAATTTTCTCCTCTTTGTAAATGGTACAATAGTAGTTTTTGAAGGATTTACATTCAATCCTTCCCTATCACACCACGATGAGATACAATTTAGAGCAGTTTGCATTCTGTTTGCGATGATTTGGTCATATTTCCCACGCACTATTATGACTATATCGTCTGCGAAACCAATTATTTCAAATCCCTGTGATTCTAAGTTTTTCAGAAGATCATCAACTATCAAAGACCACAGAAGAGGTGATAAGACGCCTCCTTGTGGGCACCCTTTCACTGCTCTAACAGATATAGAGGAGCTTCCAAGGTTTGCTGATATCTCACTTTTGGCTAACATTTCATTAATCCAATCAACAACACATTTATTGAAACCTCGTTTCATCATGGCCGTTGCTATTGAATTATGAGATGAATTATCAAAAGCTCCCTCAATGTCAAGAAAAGCAGAAAGAGCAATTTCTTTGGCATTGAGAGATTTTTCAAGTTTTGTAACAAGCTTATGTAATGCTGTTACTGATGATTTACCCTCTAGGTAGGCAAACTGGTGTTTGCTGAGAGGATTTTCAATAAGATATGATGATTTTATGTGCTCATCAATTATTTTTTCCATAATTTTCAGTAGTACAGACGATAAGCTTATTGGCCTAAAGGATTTTGGCAGTGTTTTATCCTTTTTATTGGCCTTGGGGATAAAAATCACCCGTACTTGTCGCCACCCTACTGGAATGTAACTTAAAGATAAGCTGGCTTGGAAAAGTTTAGTTAAAATAGGTGTTAAAATCGCCTTTCCCTTCTGCAGTAGTACAGGAAGAATTCCATCCCTACCAGGTGATTTGAAGGGTGCAAAGGAGTCAATCGCCCATTCAACTTTCTTTTCAGTAAATATTTGTTTGGCCAAAGTGCAACTATCGATCCTGTCTCTATTTGATCCAGTCGTTCCGCTCATTATTTCATGATCATACGTCCTGGTTTCAATAACGCCAGTTTCTGTTACAGCTGAACTTTGGTCTTCAGTTGAATTGATTACTGAACAGGGAAAATGTGTTTTCATCATCAACTCTAACGTTTCATTTGCAGAATTTGTAAAAGTCCCATTTTCTTTTTTCAGTGTTCCCAACCCGTTAGAATGATCCTTTGCAAGGATTTTTTGCAACCTGGCGGTTTCTGGAGTATTTTCAATGCTTTCACATGTATGCCTCCAGTTAATCCTTTTTGATCTTCTTATTTCTTTATTATAATTTGTAAGGGATTCCTTGTATGGGCCCCACTGTTGAGTTCGTTTAGCCCAGTTAAACATTTTCCGGGTTTTCTTTCGAAGTTTGGCTAATCGGTTATTCCACCATGGAACATCTCTGTTTGTTGAGCGTTCTTTAGCAGTGCAACTTTTATTAAATGCATTCAATGGCTCCATATTAGCTCTCCAAAACTTTAAGATTTCAACAACACTTGTTGTTCCTCTTTTGTAAGAACTACTCTTTATTTTTCGATTTAAGCTTTGGCTACGTAGTTGAATCGGAATTAAAAATATGCGACAAATTATTCTTTTTCATGTTTGACGATTTTTGTCGACTTTTTGTTCAACTTGTTGAAGTAAATCTCACATGCCACGCAAACAATAGTTTGTTTGCTCACATGCAAGTATAAGTAAGTAATGACTCAATTACTAAAACAGTTTACATCTCTTAAAACAAAGACTAAACAGATGAAAATATATGCAATATTGCTCAAAATCGTAATTTTGTTAGTTTGCGCCGAAAGAGTCTAATTCAACCATAAGTTCATAAGATTGGAAATAAACGTATAGTCAGTTGAGAGCCAACTTTTTAAGCATAATAAACATCCTGTATTCGGGCAACTAACAGGCTATAGATCAAGAAACTAAAAACAAAGAAGCTCTCTATTGAGAATGTAATGTCAGGAGATACATAATTCTATTCCAGGAGATTCTTGAAACCTTCGTGACGTCAATGAAGAACTTTTCGTTTAAATTCTTGTATTCCACTGTCCAAGTATTGATAATCTGAAGAATATTTTCACAAAGTTATCATATTCTGGGCAACGTCTTTTGTGGGAATGGTTTTCTGACAAATGGTGTGTTCTGGCAGATAGTTTCCTGGTAAATTTCATGCACACATTCTGAACATTACAGTATCGTTATCTCAAATGCAAAATGTTATCACTAAACAATTTTCCTTCTTTTTACTTTCAGGTTAGTGCAACCAGTTGAAACCGTGGTACTTTTGGTGTACATCAGGTGTAAGAATACTTTCAGTTCGTGAGAGGGAAGATTTTCATAACTTTCCAAAACTTGGATTTGGATTAAAAATCGGCATTAACATCGCCTAGGACGCGTTTGATCACATTCTTTAGCTTATTTCCTGTGCCAACACTTGGTGATTTGTCCTAAAAAGAAGCCGACTAGCTTCATTATTGCTTCGATCCACCATGTAAGCGACTTGCAAGGAAGGCATCTTTAAAATCGTGTTCCTTGTTGGCCTAGCAATTGAGAAATTGAACGTTGGACAAGAAATTGCAACGAAGTGTTATGTTAACTAATTTAACATTTGTAATGATGTTTATTATAACGGATGACGAGAAAAAAACATATTTTGAAAAAGACACTGATAATGTCGAGCCACTTGGCGAGCGATACAGACTAAAAGATCGAACGACTGCGCGGGATAGTGGAAAGGATAGAGAAGATGGGTATAATATTATGTAGAATGTAATTACACAAAGCACAGGGCAAAATAATAGGCTGTCAGATACAGGGGATAGACAAAATGATCGGGACAGGCAAAATTTTCACTTTTCAAAAAATGTTCAATTAGCTGTAACTTTTCGAAAAGTGCATCAAATATTTTCAAATTTTTACTGTAGATTCCTCAACTAGTTGTGTATCAGTGGACAAAATTTGGAAAAGATCGGACAATTCTTCACGAAATTATAAAGATTTTTGAAAAAGATAAAATTATCCGATAGCCAACTTTGAGCTGTTATATCTCCGGATTCAATGAACCGAATGCAATGAAATTTTGACCATTCATGACTTATATAATGAACTCTGGAAAACATTTAACTTAACTTGAAATTTTTAACAAGCGAAAAAGTTATAACGATTTTATTTTTTTCCCGATTTTTTAGTAAATTGGTCTATTTTTGATATGCATCCCATTACTTTTTCAATTTATCGGCGGCTATGTTGTTACTTTCCTTCAAAACGCATTTATATATAAGTCAATTAGAGGGAAACTGAATGAACTATAATTTGCAACTTGAATTTTGAAACGGTGTTGATATTTTGTATAATTTGGTGTTTTTTAGAAAAATAATCTAATCGTTATAACTTTCTTCCGTGTTAAGAATATTAAGTTAAATCAATGGTTTTTCATAGCTCATTATATAAGTCATAAATGGACAAAATTTCATTGCATTCGGTTCGTTGAATCCGGAGATATAACAGCTCAAAGTTTGCTATCGGATAATTTTACTTTTTTCAAAAATCTTTATAACTTCGTGAATAATTGTCCGATTTTTTCCAAATTTTGTCCACTGATACACAACTAGTTGAGGAATCTACAGTAAAAATTTGAAAATATTTGATGCACTTTTCGAAAAGTTACAGCTAATTGAACATTTTTTGAAAAGTGAAAATTTTGCCTGTCCCGATCATTTTGTCTATCCCCTGTATGTCGACTGAAATTCATTGATTGATTGATTTGTCTTTATTACTGAAATGATGTTAGTGTTTAGCACAATAGTCTATTTTACGAAACGACAACAGTGTTAATATTGATATTAACACTCACGGGCTTGGGCGCAACCTCCTGTCAAATTTTCATTCATGAAATGAGCGATCAGCTGATCCGAAACGTCTCGTAAAATGGCTCATTGCCATAAAAAATAGATGTACCTAAAGTAGTCTGACAACTTTCACTAGATGTCGGGGCCCGTGGGGCAGTGGTCCACACGTTCGCTTCATAAGCGGATGGTCATGGGTTCGAACCCAGCCCCGGCACTTGCAATTTTTCGTCAGTTGCTCTTCCCCCCGAGAGCAGCTGGCACCTGACCCTCTTCGGAGCATGTAGCTCTAACGGACCCGGAATTTGGATATCGGCGAACCGCAACTCATAATGGATGACCCCCAATTGGACTGGAAAAGGAACAGCAGCCACACATCAGCATCATCGTGCTCATCATTCTACCATGGACAGGGTAGAAGAATGAAAGAAGCACAAAGGCAACCAGTTCAATAAAGTAGAATAGAATAGAGTACATTTATGCGCTGTACAAAGTGGAATCGCTCACGTAGTACCCTAGTGGACAAAAGAGCTGTCAATTAGGTTAAGTGATCTATATATATATATATATATATATATATAAATGCAGTGGCATACGTGGGACCGCGCATAACTTGCGAACGGAAGGTCCGATTTTGGTCGTCTTAGTTTTGTTCTGTTAGTTTTCACCCAAGGAAGGTTTATGAGGCCTAAAACATGGACAAATTGAGAGTTTTCGAAAATCGATTTTCTATACCTCTTCCACCGGGGACTTGGGCTTGGCTAGAAACTTGAAACGTCAAAAAACGCAGTAGGCAAGACAAAGTTTGCCGGGTACAGCTAGTTAAGAATAATAAAAAAAAACTTTCACTAGAATGAGATGGTACAGTTTCAAATTGATAAGTATGAAGACTAATCATGAGCTATAAACAATACGATCATTGATAAACAACTTGTATCCGTTCGGTTCCAATCTGAGGCTGGCTCCAAGGCTTCACCTCAAGTAGTTTTTCCTGAAATAAGAGCTAATCATAAGGCAGCCAAGAACAATCACGCTCCCTGGTCGACAAGTCGCGAGTGAAAGCGTGTTCCTAATTGATGCCATGCCAGGTCAGATGAGATGCGAGAGAGTTCGAACAGTTTAAGCTTGGGCAAAAAACTAACGCAGCCCTGTTGATATCATGCTCGCCCATAAAGAGTGCTGTTGGCTACAGTATGGGCAAGTATGAAACGATAAAACATAAAGGCCATTTCGCCTTCTTGTGTTGAATGGCATTCTATAGAATCCAATTTTGTTCTGTAACAATCCTTGGAAGAAATTGTAGTGCGCGCTCGTGTAAATAGTTACAGTTAAAAGGTTAAAATTGAATATTTTTTTATTAGTCAATTTTCTTTTAAGTTTGGTGTTGTTTCTTTTCTATAATGCAGGATTTGCTAAAAGTTACGTGTAAAAATGTTAGTTAAAGTTAAAAGCCTATTTGTTTGTTAAAAATCTGTTAATACAATTAGTAGTGTCAGTATCTAAAATGCAACCCAAAACTAATGTAATTTTTTAAAAACTATAGTCCAAAAAAAAATAACAGAAACATACAAAAAACAAGAACAACGAATACGTTAACCCTCTAATACCCAAATTTTTGATTTTGATCTAAATATCATTTTTCGTCATCTAAAATCGATTTAAACATGTTTTGAAAGATGATTCTTTTTAATTCTCAATTTCGTGAATTTCTGTTTTTGATTTTTCTATTTTTTTGAACAGCCTATTTTTTGTTGGAAGCCTATTTGGAGTACGGATTTTTTGAGATGAAAACATTTTGAGAATTTATGATTATTGTTGAAATATTTTTATTTATTTTTCATAGAAAATTTTATTTTCCGTGTAATTTTAAGGAAAATAATTTTAGAGTGCATTCGATTCCCTTAAACTATTAAGGACAGACTTGTTAGAATCCCAACATGGCCGCCACAATGGCCGAATTTGGCACCTACTCACGATTTCGGAAGCACAAATCTCTTCGTAAACAAAAACAAAGTTGTTTGAAGCTTGCTTCTCGAGATTTGTGCGCCTGAAGTTCTGATACACTGTTGAAGCGGGATTTCAAGAAGTTAGTCCTTAAACTAGGATAGAATGATTTGAAAAAAAATTAAAATATGTTAATTGTAGCGATTAAATACAAAATAAACAATGACATCTAAAAGGTGAGCAGGACATTAATTTTTCAATGATTTAAAAAAAATTAAATACGCTTTCAAATACACCAAAAATTACTTTGAAATATACAAAACAGTCCCTACATATCAGCCAAAAACTAAAAAAAAAAGATGCGTGTGAAAGTTTAAAGAAAAAGGGGATATCAAGGTTATTTGAAGATACAGGGTGCGTGCGATATTGTTGCACTAAATCATATCGTAATCATAAAACACGTTTCGCGAACAATTGCGATTATTTCAATGATTTAGGAAGAAAAAAGTGGTCCTAATATCGATAACCTTTTCTGAATGATCCTGAGAACCAATGCAAGTCCGTTTTAGTGTTGTTTTTTTTTATATTTTGGTCAACAATTGTGTTATTTTAGGTAAAACTAGAATATTTTTTTTGTACGAGGAGCTCCAATGGTATCATCGTTATGTGTGCCGTTCAAAAAATATCCCAAAAATTTGAAAAACAGGTTTCTAGAAGACGAAAATGCGAACAACTTGAGTATAAATATATGGAGCAGGTGCATACTATCTGCATTTTCTCAGCTGTAAAGAACGCTATGAAGCTGATTTTTTCAGTGTAGTTGGGGGATTTCATAGGCTTGTTACCTACAAAAAACTACATCGCTGGAATGGAAGATAGCGGAGAAATGACTGGAAGAAGACGGAAATTCTAATTTGAGCAACGGTATTCTACTAGGGCTGCTCAAACATTTATGAGAAAATTTAAAACTAAAATATCCTAAGTCTGGCCACCTCAATTTGCTGTTTTAGACTCCCATAAGCTACAGCACAAATTTGAGCAGAATTGATAAGGTCTTAGGTATCGCTCCACTAGTCTGAAGTTTATATGGTAAAGCTGGAACAAATATGTGCAGGAATGGCATAGTTTTAGTTTTCTGCAGAGTTTCCGATTGCTCATGTGTACATAAATGTGACAGCGAGCCTCCCACCAAATTGTCTCCCAGCACTTCAAAATCGCAGTGTGCTGCGCTGTTAGGAGGCTCACGAAAATTTGGTGGGTGCGAGCTAGGCACATAGCTCTCGGGGAGCTTGTCTCATGCGCTGCGTGAGCTGTTGGTATCTAAGGTGAAAAACAAATACTTGGCAACGAAGAACCTCAACAACTTTTATCTGTACACAACACAAGTGTCTGGTTGGTCTATGCGATACGACTAGGGACCCTCAATGCAAAGGTTAACGTTTCAATTCTCCTTCGTTTAGGAAGTTTTTGTCGTGAAATTTTCTAATTTAATCAGCGCATGAGACGAAGCTCATGAGACACATCTTGAGTAAGATGAGGCGCACAACTTTCAGTCTCAAAATGTGCTGTGCTCCTGGGAGCTTGCTTGCAATGTGGCTCCCGTACATGGGACTACAGCATGTGTACATCAACTCTGGTTTTCTGCCACTAGATGGTACTGGAAGCGTTCAATAACCCTTATTTTTGGTATTATTATGGGGAATTATGCGGAACATCTTTGTTGGAGACCGATGCTTGCTAAAAAAAAAAGTTGTACCCTGGACTTAGTGTATCGGAAAAACAACCAGTTTTTATTGATGCTTTTCGATAATGTGTTAAAATCACCACGTCAAAATTATTTAAATTATAATTTTGAAGCATATCTATATCATTACGTCTCGTGTATCATTATCGGGCTTTTACACATTACATTTTACTGATTTCGTCTTATTTACACAACAAATAGTAGAACCCGAAATGTTATTGGGCGCGCTAGTGTGAAACTCCTAGCAAACACTCCTAGCAAATATATTGATTTTTTTGCGTTTTATACCTATTTTTTCCCATTGTGCATTGTCTCCGGCCACGGAGAGTAAACCACCGCCAACGCCCTTTACGATTCTACCGCCATCTTCAAGAAGCCGAACACCAGGACAACCCTGAGTTTCTAAGGCCTTTCATCAATGTGTGATCAATGTTTCGTTTCTTCGAGTTGACAACGGAACCGTCACGCCTCGTCCTACTTGGATCACAGTTGTAGTTAGTTGAATACCACCCCCCCCCCCCCCCATCCACCCCCTGTGTTATATGTTTGCATATTCTATACATTCAGCCTTTATGTGCAGAGCCTTCCTAAATTCTTCTCTTGTTCGAATGAATCATCCTCTGCTTGATTATTGGGTGAATGAAATACCATGATCGACCCTGAAGACCCCATCCCGCTCTACCACCGAGTTACAAACTAAACTTGCCAGTGCAAATAATTCATACATTTACGGTGCCGTCCTAGGCTGATTTTCATGACTGTCACAGAATAGAGTTTTGTTATTCTATTGCTAAAATTGTTTTAGTATATGTATCACGTACTGTTATGGATTGAATAACATGGAACGAGCTCACCAATAAATGGCTATCGTTATGACAATGAATTTATTGCCCTTTCCGACTATACTAGTTCACCAGTATGTATGAAATAGACGAGAGAACTTTATCTAAAAATACAAAGTACGTTTAATTGGCCAAGTGAGAAATATAGTTGTGAAAAAATATCACTTTTTTTGGAGGGATTCGAACCCACGACTCCGTATCTCTAGTCTGGCGCTTTAACCAACTAAGACACATAACAAGTTACGATTCAACGGAATAGAAAGTCAAACTGGATTCGAAGCACCACCCTAACCAGGTCCGCCTTTAACAACTTTATCTCTCCTTCGGCTCTTACATATCGATGTCTCTAGACTAGAGAAGTTGAATGGTGTCGTGCGGCAGACTTCAGCAAAACTTGTGTTCTGCTGTTCCACATCAGAACAGCATATGAAGCAAATGAATCAACTTCCACTCTAAGGAAAGCGAAGCATGTCGTCTTCAAGCCCAAAATTTGGGACTGGGAAACCGAACAGCTGCCGGATGAGTACAGTGAAATGGTAACAGAGCGTAACAAAAATTAACTTTCGCACGTCACAATTTTCAGCTATACCCCAATTTATAGGGCAAAATATGTGATTTTAGGCTTTTTTGACTGCCAGCCATTAAGCATGGAAATATTTTTTTAACAATCAAAAGGTAAATTGGTCAATTAACATCTAAATTAACGACTCATGCAAAATATTTTGTTTTACCAAATCAAATTTGATAGATTTAAGCATTTTATGTTAGTAAGTAAACTTGCATGCAACTTTTGAAGAGTGACTTGTATGGGAAATATTGTACCTAACAAAAAATGCTTAAAACTATCAAATTTGATTTGGAAAACGAAAAATTTAGCATGAGTCGTTAATTTAGATGTTAATCGACCAATTTACCTTTTGATTGTTAAAAAAAAATATTTCCATGCTTAATGGCTGGCAGTCAAAAAGCCCAAAATCGCATATTTTGCCCTATACATTGAGATATAGCTCAAAATTCTGACGTGCTGGAGCAAATCTGAGCCCAGATTCGGATTCAGTGGCCCAAAATTTGTCAGAGACACATAAGTTTGCTCTTGAAACAAAAAAAATGTTGCGCTGTGTAATCTACCTCATCCACAAGTTAACCGTTTGGCTTCATTGACGGCCGATCGACAACGGACCAGGCTTTCGTCCCCAGGCAAATTCTCCTGGTCCCAACGCATCACGGCTCTCCTGGAAGCTGACAAGACTACGTGAAAACAATTGAGTGATAATTCGGTCCACTCATTCAATCTCGCCGGGAACTGCAACAAAGTGAAGGTCTGTTAAGCATGCTTTTCAACATGGCTCTTAAAATCTTAAGTGGCTATCCGAATTTTAAAGCCAGGATACGATTTACACGAAACCCAAGCAACACACATGGTTACAAAACAGTGACGGCAGCGTATGTAAGGGTTGCACAGAAGTTACTGTGACTTACTGCGCAACCCTTACATACGCTGCCGTCACTGTTTTGTAACCATGTGTGTTGCTTGGGAATCTGGTTAATTTGTCTGTTTCGCGAATGAGCTGGACGCGGCGAAGCATCTAAGGCCTGATGGTGAATGCACTTTAATACAAAGAACGAAACCAACCACTGTGGAATTTGCCAAGGAAGTAATGTCATGATAGATTGGAATGCCTTTGAGGTAGTAGAAGAATTCGTCTACCTTGGATTCTCACTACCGGCCGACAACGACGACCGCCGTGAAATACGCATAATCAGTCGAAGTCTTGTCTTTTATGGGCTATAAAAGCATTTGCGGTCAAAAAACAAAATTTACCCTTGCACCAAATGCATTATGTGCTAACGGCTAATCGTACGGACATTAGTCCTGAATCAGGTTTGAGGAGAATTTGCAGACACTCGAAAGATTCGAGTGACTTTTGCTAATGACAATCTTCGGAATGGTGTAGACCGGTGGAAACTGAACAACGAACTCGATTACTATGCTGGACAGCGTCTTATCTCTGTAAAGATGTTGTAATATCGTCAACTTTTTCCACACCAAATGTAGTTGGCTACAGTTCGATGTGAACAATCTTCCAAAAAAGGTGACAACAGAAAGCGATAAATATGTTATGGGCCCAAGCGGATGGCACCCATAAAGCACTCGGTTGACGACCAAATTGGGTAATTAAAAAGCCCATTAGGATCACCCCTTCGAACGGAACTGCATTTCGTGGGTGAATGAACATGTGTTAATCGAATACGCTCGGAACGATGAGTTCCGGTTTTGAGGCAACCTCCAAAA